>NC_072495.1:20572500-20872500 GCF_027574615.1 Eptesicus fuscus | reverse complement strand
ACAGATGGTTTAGTAAAACCCAGCTCTCAAAGTTGTCCTAAAGACTAAGAACACTCTAGTTTCCAAGTGCCCCGGATACAGTACGAGCCCTCACTCCTCACAAGTTATTTCAGTCCTTCTGTCCAACTGTCCCGGGACACACGCCTCTAGTGGGAATTCCGGACAGCGGGACAGACAAGTCAGAACTCCCAAGCGCATCGCTGCGTCCTGATCGGAACCGCCCGGACGCTATTTCGGGGGTCTGCGAGCTCTCTCCTCCGTCGGGCTGGAGACGAGAAAGTACTTGAAGTGAGATCTGTTGCCATTTTATTTACACGAAAGGAAAGTTGGGTTCGCCCCAACCGAGTCCCTTTGTTTACAGCAAGACACGAGGGAGCCCCAGCGAGCAGCGCTGGGAGCCGGGCGGGCGCCGGGCTGCGCGTCGCGGGACCCCGCAGGCCGCCCACCCGCCTCTCCGCGCGCCGGGGTCCCCCGCAGGGTCCCGCGCCCGCGTCGGGCCCGGCCCCGCAACAGCTGCCGGGCCTCCCGCCCGGACCCCGCCTCCAGGCCGGCACCCGAATCCTCTCCCCGGGACCCGAATCCTCTCGGCCGCGGAGCCCGGGCCGGGACCGCTATTCCCGCCTGGATGGGCTCCAGCCAGCCGCTCGGCCCGCTCGGCTCCCCTCGCCCCCGACCTCCCCGCCCCCCGACAGGCAGAAGCACACTCACCCCTGAAGAGCAGCATCAGGAAGAAGTCGGGCAGCCGCGCGCAGAGCAGGAGCCCCCGCCGCCGCCGCCGCAGCGCCATGTCGAGAGAAGCCGAGGGGTCGCGAGCGTGCAGCGCAGCCAGGCTTCCCCCCGCGCGCGCGCGCATGCGCCCAGCCCGCCGGACCCTGCTACCCGCCCCCAGTTACCATGGCGACCACCGGGCCGGCCGAGCCGTCACCATGGTGACAGAGAAAGCTGAAGTCTGGTTACTATGGATGCAGGGATGCCCTGGACCGGGGCCCACAATGAATTGGGTGGGAGGGAGTACTGGTAAAGAAGGATGCTCAGGAATGAGCTGGGGTGAATTCCCATAGCTATAAAATGAATACATCGCTACAGATCGGAGGAGGAGCGCTCAATTAAAACTTGGAAAAGTTAAGTGCTTCTGGTTTTACAAATAAGTATGCAGCCCAGTTATCTTGGAAGCATTAGTGCCTGCACCTCTTTTGAGGCCCCGATTTCAAATCTGATGAAAGGAAAAAAGCTCAGAAATCTATAGAAAACATAACCAACACATATATTTTACAGTACATAAAAATGACGTCCTCAAATAAGCATAGCCCTGGCCGGGTTTCTCAGTGGTTAGAGCCTTGGCCTGAGGACTGAAGGGTCACAGGTTTGATTTCTGGTTAAGGGCAAGTACCTGGGTTGCAGGTTCCCCAGCCCTGGTAGGGGCGCTCACAGGAGGCAACCAATCTCTCTCTCTCTCTCTCCCATCGTTTCTCTCTCTCTCTCTCTCTCTCTCTCTCTCTCCCATCAACGTTTTTCTCTCTCTCTCCCTTCTCTCTCTCCCTTCCACTCTCTCAAGAAATCAATGGAAAAAATATCCTCAAGTGAGGATTAAAAATAATAATAATAAAATAAGCATAATTTGTTTCTGTGGTAGATGAAAGAATGATGGTATACCTAATATTTTTTCAGCAGGAAATCAGACTAATTATTTGCTCTGGTTTCTGAATATTGGGAAATGGTAAGGCTAGGAAGAAAAAAATGGAGCAAAATCTTATGAGGACAAGTGATAAGATGAAGGAAGAGAAGGATAAAGTATACTGGAAACTGGACCTAAGGATGCAGGTGGTTTTGAGTGTCATTTAATATTATGGAAAATTTTGAAACAGCTTGTATTATATCTAATATGGGAAGTACATTTTAATGTTCCAGGATATGATTAAAACCTAATGTTGAGTATAGGGATTAGTAAAATATGTTAATTTCCAACAACTAATATATTTTCATGTATAACTTAAGGGCTTCAATTTTTCATATAGCCATCCTAAATTTATTTTAGTGTTTTTAGTTCTTACAAAGTAGAACAGGATGTGTGTATAATTTACATATATACTAAAAGATATATATTTTAAAATTTATAATATATGCAAATATCAAAAAACATGACATAGATTGAGGTTGTTGCCCAGTTTATGTTTCAAATGCCATCATCATCTGACCTTCTTTATAAGCCTTTATAATGGCTCAAACCTTTGTGAGTATGAAGTCATGACATTCCCCCAAATCTCATGAAGACAGAATAACAATTTTTAAAAACAACTCAATCACCTACTCTGATTCTATTTGTCTTTCATTTCCCAAAGCTTTTTATTGTCCCAGTTCCAAAGTCACAAGTAAGATGAATACATCACTAAAGAATATTTCCACTGGCCTGGGGAAAAATGTAAAAATTATTGTGTGGCGGTGGTCTCTCTGCCTTCATCAAACACATAATAGAGAAATTAAAAGAGAAAAATTATTCTTCGGCCCACTGACTATTTTTCCTCCTGCTCTCTCTTTCCTCTAGTACTTCCTTTAGCTCCTGGTTATACCGCCAGCATACTTGCCTAACGGAAGGAACCATTTTGGTTACCTGGGAAATGCGAGATGGGGTCTGACTGTGGACAGAGGACGGTTTTCAGAAATCAATGCCTCTTTTCCCCTGCCGGATTGCCTGTGCACGCACGATGGAATGGCTCTGTTAATTAAATGGTCTTGTCTCCTAGGAAATCTTTGGAAAGTCAGAACAAGATCACAGAGAGGCTCCATGAATTTTCTATAAGGAGCAGAGATTCCTATGAGAGGGGAGGCAGGTACTTGATTGTAAAACACTGATAATCCTCCACAGACGGAGTCTGCAAGCTCTGACCTGCGGCTGAGAGACACGGTCCTGCCGTGGAGCCCAACTTAGCGATGCACCAGGACAGGGTAGGATGCCCTCGGCTGTCCAGTGATCTGCTCCTCCGTATGAGTGCCTTGTCCAGAAGGGAATCCGAGCTTTGGACGCATCCAGTGAGCTGGGTTGTGGGGTCTGTGTTTCCATCATCACATTATCCAACTGAATGTGCTTCCTTCTCACGTGTGGCTTCCTAAGGAGACATACGTTTCTTGAGTTCGGTGACCTAAATATGCTTGTGCTGAACTTGAGCAAGAGCACTTTGCAATACGTTTCAATGTCAACATAAAGTGCAAATCATGCGGCAAACAAAGACGGAGGTTTCCCGTGGGACTCGCCTCTGAACAGACTGGAGAAGTCCCTGGAGGCAGCAGTCACGGGAAAGGAAACGTGGGCTCTGGAGTCTGATGGACCCTGATTCAAATTCTTAGTTTTCATAAACTTGGGGCAGTTACTTATCTTCTCTAAGCCTTGGATTCCTTGTCTGTAAAAAAGGAATAACAATACCCACCTCAAAGGGTCATTGTGAGAATCATCTGAGACAGTGGTCGGCAAACCGCGGCTCGCGGGCCACATGCGGCTCTTTGGCCCCTTGAGTGTGGCTCTTCCACAAGATACCATGGCCTAGGCGAGTCTATTTTGAAGAAGTGGCGTTAGAAGAAGTTTAAGTTTAAAAAATTTGGCTCTCAAAAGAAATTTCAATCGTTGTACTGTTGATATTTGACTCTGTTGACTAATGAGTTTGCCGACCACTGATCTGAGATAAAGGTCTGGAATATACTAGGTTCTCAACATATGTTTATTGCCCATGTTTCTTCCCTTTCCTACTATTTTAGTTCTGATCAGGCAAAATGGTTATAATATTCCTGGAGAGTCTTTTTTTTTATTTTTTAATTGATTTCAGAGAGGAAGGGAGAGAGGGAGAGTTTAGAAACATCAATGATGAGAATCATTGGTCGGCTGCCTCCTGCACGCCCCCTACTGGGGATGGAGTTCGCAAGCCGGGCGTGTGCTCTTGACCAGAATCGAACCCAGGACCCTTCAGTTCGCAGGCCGATGCTCTATCCACTGAGCCAAACTGGCTAGGGCCGCAGTTGTTTCTTTGAGGAAGTGAAGAAGCAGGGATTGGCTGGGTGCCCGTCCCAAAGCCAGGGGAAGGTGACAGGAACAGCTAGTAAACAACACTCCACAGACCTTCAGGAAGGACACGGGGTGAGATAAAACAGACCAGGTCTTGGGTTTTTTTTTCTCTCTCTCTCTCCTTGACCTGAAGAATATTTCCACTGGCCTGGGGCAAAGCTGGGAAACTTTTCCTAATCAGTGCTTCCGTGGAGGCTGCAGGAAAAGGATCCAGACACGCATGTTATCTGAATTGTCTTAAAGCCAAGCCCAGGGCGAGAAGATAGGGGGTGGGGACCCAGGGTGCCTCCAGGACAGTCCAACTACTTTGCTTACAGATTGGGGGTATTTTCATCCTAACCTTCCCATCAGAGGTCATTTTCTCTTCACACAAATGTCCAGTGTTCCTTCGCGGGGTGGGGGCACCAGCGAGAGACCAGGGCCTTGCACCTCCCTCAGAGCCCCTTGCAAGGTCAATCCCTACCTGCAGGGTTTGCGAAGTTCTTCCGAGAGCTATGGGCCCCGGGGCCTGGTGCGGCGACTGCAGGTTCCTTCCCAGGAGGGAAGGAGATCTTTTCTGGCTGCCGATGTGGAGAAACTGTTTCAGGACAGGAAATAGGGGCGTCTGATTCCACTTCCCAGATGTCTAACAGGATGAGGATTATACTAGAGAAGCGCCCCCTCCCCCCGAGATTATTCAATACCATGCTTCTTTTTGTTGTTGTTTTTAATTCTCAACCAAGGATATTTTTCCATTGATATTTATTTATTTATTTATTTATTTATTTATTTATTTATTTTTTTAGGGAGAGTAGAAAGAGGGAAAGACAGAAACATCGATGTGAGAGAAACACATGGATTGGTTGTTTCTTGCATGAGCTCCCAGGACTCAGGACAGGGAGGAGCCTGCAACCAAGGTATGTGTCCTTGACCGGAATCGAACCCGGGACCCTTCGGTCCACAGGCCAACGCTCTGTCCACTGAGCCAAACCAGCTAGGGCAGTGGTCGGCAAACTCATTAGTCAACAGAGCCAAATATCAACAGTACAACGATTGAAATTTCCTTTTGAGAGCCAAATTTTTTAAACTTAAACTTCTTCTAACGCCACTTCTTCAAAATAGACTCGCCCAGGCCCTGGTATTTTGTGGAAGAGCCACACTCAAGGGGCCAAAGAGCCGCATGTGGCTCACGAGCCTCAGTTTGCTGACCACGGGGCTAGGGCAATACCATGCCTCTTAAGCAATCAGATAATGCTCTAGGTAAGACTCTCAAGTTCCTCCTTCATCCCGTGGAATTGTATTCCCGCAAAATGTGGGATTGGGAGGAGCCGCTGGGTTTTGTCCCGCAGGGTGATGTCTGATCCTCAAAGCGCTCAGGAGCGCAGTGGACGAATCCAGTGGGGGTGGCCACTCCCAGCCAGCAGAGGACAGAGGCCCTGAATACCTCTCTGACTCCACACCCTTACACTCTGATGTCTCGCCTTTCCCCAGTCATTTATCCAAGCTAGCTTTTGTTTCCTGGCCGGCACTGTTCTCTAGAGTTGCACTGTCCAGTGCACCCAGGCCTAGCACTGGCTCCTGCCCAGCATAGACCACGGGAGGGACAAGGAGCTCCGCTGAGCATTAAATACTCCTTGTGCGCCCCCACGGGCTGGCCACCCCACTGCCACCGGCTTAGTACAAGCTTCATCCTTTTTCATGTGGGGGTGTTCACCTGGTCTCCAGGAACCTGCACGTAGCTTCTGAATCTAAACCTTTCTTTTCAGAATGGTGAGCAGGACAGGCTATAGAACAATAGCAGGTGCTCAGTACGTATCTGTGGAATGAACGGACGCAAGAGGCCTGTGTCCTGCAGAAGTAACATCAGCTCATGCCATTCTGCTCCGTTCTTCAGTGGCTCCTTCTGACCTTCAGCCTGCAGTGAAATTCCCTTATGTGGCTGAAAAGACGTGGCTGGAAAAAAGAAGCACTTTTGTCACAAAGCATTATGATGTAACATCTCATTAGGTTAGGACATCCTCAGCTAGACCTGGGAATCTAGACACCCCGAGTTATTTGAACTTCTTGTAACGTGTCCGGCTCTCTCAAGTCTCCGAAGCTACCCATGTGGTCCCTTTTGCCTGCACTGCCTGCCCCCTAAGCCCCGTCAGTTTTCTAGCTCTAACGTGTCCCCTGGGACCCACTTGAAGCTCCTACTGTGTCCTCCTCATGGAAGAATGTTCTGACCCCACTGTTCCCTCCAAGATGACTTAGTGGCCCCCTTCTGTCCTGCCATAATACGCTGCATTGTATGTGCATCTATCTTACACTTCACCGCATTGCATCGCGATGCCATCTTTCCTCTGTAGTCCTCCCCAGATTTCTAGGGTTCAATACTGCTTCCACCCTTTTTTCTTTTCTAGTGCGTGCCCCCAAGACGGCCATTCCTTTCTAAGGGCTCCATTAGCTGCATCCTGCAAGTTGTACTATAGCTTGTCTTCCTGGGCACTCGCTTCCCAATACTTCCTCATTTCTTTCATTTCTGCTTGACCTTTCATCATGCAGATGCTTATTTTCTGATGACTGGATATAGAGCTCTAAAAATAGCCATTGTGCTTCTTTGCTTTTTTTATTAACCTTAGCTATCAATTTCTGAAAACGTTTTGTAAAAATATCACGATGATTCCGAGTTTCTCGTGATCTCATTCTAATCCTGTCCAAATGCTTTTAGTTTTTAACCCCGTGGCAGGAGCGTTGTACTACTCTGGTGACATCATGAAGCATGCATGTGGCTTTGACCCTCTCATTGCTTCCACTGCTCTTCCCCTCTCTCCCCCCCCCCCCCCTTCCCCCCCCCCCCCCCCCCTGGCTCAACCAGAAGAATGCAACCCTTGCCTGACTTCCATTCTCAAGTTCCCTGGAGACATAGCTGCTCTCCCACACTGGCCTGTTAAACGTTTTCTTCCAAACACACTCCTCTCCACAATGAAATCATGGCAAACACAAGATTTTCTGTTGCATCTCGAGACAGCCAGGCTCTCCAGGATGTCACATCCTCCAGCTGGAGGACCAGGCGGGCGGGCCTTGTGTCTCTCTCTCCATTTGTTCTTCTGAGGGCCTACGATGTAAACCAAAATTAATTTTAGGCTGCCGTAGAGAACAAAGAGCATTTATCTGAGCAGAAGGAGCTGCAGCCCAGCAGAAATCATCTTAGGTAGCCACCTCAGTTGTGCTCTACCAAGATACAACAGGGGCCACCTTCTATAGAGAAAGTTTCTGCCTACATCCCCAATTTTTTTTTTTTTTTTTTTTTTTTTGTTTTTTTTTAATTTCTTTATTGATTAAGGTGTCACATATTTGTCCTCATCCCCCCATTCCCATCCCACCCCTCTCCCCACGCATGCCCCAATCCCCTGTTGAACTTAACCGTTGGATAGGCTTATATGCATGCATACAGGTCCTTTGGTTGAACTCTCCCCCTCCCCCCTCCCTCCCCCTACCCTCTTCTATCCTCCCTCTGAGGCCCGATAGTCCGATCGATGCCTCCTTGCTTCTGGTTCTGTTCTTGTTCCTCAGTCTATGTTGTTCATCATTTCCTCTAGATGAACGAGATCATATGTCACTAGATATATACTAATAAGAACTGAATGTGAGATGAGCAATAATATTTATGCTGACAGGCAAGTGAATCAATCTGTAGTGAGCTTCCCCCTGGACCAACAGTTCTTTTGAGACCCAATTTCGATGTCCAGTAGTTCCTTATGTGTACATGTCAGCACTGACCCCTCAGCTCTGGATGGTGGACAAATGGTGGTAACGGAGGTCCGACTCCCTCTGGTTTGGTCTCGGCCGAACCCAGGGGCACGGCGTCACCCGGACTAAGGGGCACGTGGCCTCACCCATACCCAAGGGGCGCGTGTTCTCACCCGGGCCTGGGACCCAGCCTCACCCGGATGGATCCAGGGGCGCACGGCCTCACCCGGACCCAGGATCTGGCTTCACCCGTACCCAGGGACGCTTGGCCTCTCCCCGACCCAGGGCCACTTGGGCTCACCCGGGCCTAGGTGCACGAGGCCTCACCCAGATCCAGGGACACATGGTCTCACCCGGACCCAGGGACGCTTAGCCTCTCCCAGACCCAGGGGCACGTGGCCTCACCCGGGCCTAGGTGCACGAGGCCTCATCCGGATCCAGGGACACATGGTCTCACCCGGACCCAGGGACGCTTGGCCTCTCCCAGACCCAGGGCCACTTGGGCTCACCCGGGCCTAGGTGCACGAGGCCTCATCCGGATCCAGGGATGCATGGTCTCACCCGGACCCAGGGACGCTTGGCCTCTCCCAGACCCAGGGCCACTTGGGCTCACCCGGGCCTAGGTGCACGAGGCCTCACCCGGATCCTGGGACACCTGGTCTCACCCGGACCCAGGGATGCTTGGCCTCTCCCAGACCCAGGGCCACTTGGGCTCACCCGGGCCTAGGTGCACGAGGCCTCACCCGGATCCAGGGACGCAAGGTCTCACCCGGACCCAGGGACGCTTGGCCTCTCCCCGACCCAGGGCCACTTGGGCTCACCCGGGCCTAGGTGCACGAGGCCTCACCCGGATCCAGGGACACACGGTCTCACCCAGACCCAGGAACGTTTGGCCACTCCCAGACCCAGGGCCACTTGGGCTCACCCGTGCCTAGGTGCACGAGGCCTCACCCAGATCCAGGGACACATGGTCTCACCCGGACCCAGGGACGCTTAGCCTCTCCCAGACCCAGGGGCACGTGGCCTCACCCGGGCCTAGGTGCACGAGGCCTCATCCGGATCCAGGGACACATGGTCTCACCCGGACCCAGGGACGCTTGGCCTCTCCCAGACCCAGGGCCACTTGGGCTCACCCGGGCCTAGGTGCACGAGGCCTCATCCGGATCCAGGGACGCATGGTCTCACCCGGACCCAGGGACGCTTGGCCTCTCCCAGACCCAGGGCCACTTGGGCTCACCCGGGGCTAGGTGCACGAGGCCTCACCCGGATCCTGGGACACATGGTCTCACCCGGACCCAGGGATGCTTGGCCTCTCCCAGACCCAGGGCCACTTGGGCTCACCCGGGCCTAGGTGCACGAGGCCTCACCCGGATCCAGGGACGCATGGTCTCACCAGGACCCAGGGATGCTTGGCCTCTCCCCGACCCAGGGCCACTTGGGCTCACCCGGGCCTAGGTGCACGAGGCCTCACCCGGATCCAGGGACACACGGTCTCACCCAGACCCAGGAACGTTTGGCCACTCCCAGACCCAGGGCCACTTGGGCTCACCCGGGCCTAGGTGCACGAGGCCTCACCCAGATCCAGGGACACATGGTCTCACCCGGACCCAGGGACGCTTAGCCTCTCCCAGACCCAGGGGCACGTGGCCTCACCCGGGCCTAGGTGCACGAGGCCTCATCCGGATCCAGGGACACATGGTCTCACCCGGACCCAGGGACGCTTGGCCTCTCCCAGACCCAGGGCCACTTGGGCTCACCCGGGCCTAGGTGCACGAGGCCTCATCCGGATCCAGGGACGCATGGTCTCACCTGGACCCAGGGACGCTTGGCCTCTCCCAGACCCAGGGCCACTTGGGCTCACCCGGGCCTAGGTGCACGAGGCCTCACCCGGATCCTGGGACACCTGGTCTCACCCGGACCCAGGGACGCTTGGCCTCTCCCAGACCCAGGGCCACTTGGGCTCACCCGGGCCTAGGTGCACGAGGCCTCACCCGGGTCCAGGGACGCATGGTCTCACCCGGACCCAGGGACGCTTGGCCTCTCCCCGACCCAGGGCCACTTGGGCTCACCCGGGCCTAGGTGCACGAGGCCTCACCCGGATCCAGGGACACACGGTCTCACCCAGACCCAGGAACGTTTGGCCACTCCCAGACCCAGGGCCACTTGGGCTCACCCGGGCCTAGGTGCACGAGGCCTCACCCAGATCCAGGGACACATGGTCTCACCCGGACCCAGGGACGCGTGGCCTCTCCCAGACCCAGGGCCACTTGGGCTCACCCGGGCCTAGGTGCACGAGGCCTCATCCGGATCCAGGGACGCATGGTCTCACCCGGACCCAGGGGCGCTTGGCCTCCCCCAGACCCAGGGCCACTTGGGCTCACCCGGGCCTAGGTGCACGAGGCCTCACCCAGATCCAGGGACACATGGTCTCACCCGGACCCAGGGGCGCTTGGCCTCCCCCAGACCCAGGGCCACTTGGGCTCACCCGGGCCTAGGTGCACGAGGCCTCACCCAGATCCAGGGACACATGGTCTCACCCGGACCCAGGGACGCTTAGCCTCTCCCAGACCCAGGGCCACTTGGGCTCACCCGGGCCTAGGTGCACGCGGCCTCACCCGGATCCAGGGACACATGGTCTCGCCTGGACCCAGGGGTGTGTGGGCTCTCCCAGACCCAGGGGCGCTTGGCCTCGCCCGGGCACGGGATCCAGCGTCATCCGGATCCAGGGGCACTTGGCCTCACCCGGACCCGGAGTCCGGCCTCACCTGGACCCAGGGGCCTGTGGCCTCACCTAGACCCAGGGACGTGAGGCCTCACTTATACCCAGAGGCGTGTGACCACACCCGAGCCCAGAGGCGCGCAACCCCGCCCGCACCCGGGTCTCAGCGGGGCCCCGTCTTCCCGATCCCAATTCCTGCCGGTCAATCCCCCCTCAGCAATTCCCCTGGCCATCCTTCCAGAGCTCCAGTATGGCTGCTTCAGAACTCGTCGGGCGGCGGCTCGGCGAAGCTCCGGTGCACCCGGTGCATGACGGTGGGCCAGTCTGGCGTCGCTGCGTCGGCCCTTGGGTCTGCATCGGTGGCTGGTCGCCGAGCATGCGCACCTGGCCGCTTCCGGGGCGTTGAGATTCTTGACGGACTCAGAGGTCAGCAAGCGCGGAGTCTCCCACCCCATGTCTCATAGGGGTTCGTCTGTCCGTGCTTGGCTGCCAGTGGAGCCGTCCCCTCAGCCGGAGACCACCGGGGGATCTGCGCCGAGCACGTTCCAGGCCGCTGTTGTATCGCCTGAGCCTTAGTTCTTTTGTGTCGCCTGAGCCGTAGTTCTTAAAGTGTGGTCTTTGGGTCACCAGCATCAGCATCATCCCACATACCCCTCTTTTATTCTAGTTGTAGAGCATCTACTCAGCCAGCCCTATGGTGGTCTTGGATGGTGTCTGCTCTGCTCTCTTGTCGTAGTCTCAAAGTTGTTGTGGTAGGCAACAATCAGGCTTCCGCCCTATGCCTCCATCTTGGTCCTCCTTTGTATAGTTAAGTCTTGATTGTTGTTGGTGTCACTGGGGGGGCTCTCTTTGTCTATAAAGGAAGAGTTGCTGTGTAGGAGACACGTTTATGGGCCGGGTCTTGGTGCAACAAAGCTTTGGCGCTCACTGAATATTCCCGTTGAATGTGTCCCTTATGCACGTGGTTGAAATCTGGTGTCATCTCCCACAGACCACCAGATGCCCTCGTTTCTGGGTCTCCAATGGGGTGTAGATCAGCTACTGCCTTAGGCACTCAGCAAGGGTTACAGCAAAAACTGTAGTTTCTTCCTCCTGTCTGAGTGGCCCTGGAGCAGTCCGACTAGAACAGCAGATCATCTGGTCCGCTGCCAGAGGGCAGGCCACCCACATGCATAAGCCGTTGCTTGGGGCGCAGGTGTGCCTGCAAGATTTGCGGGGCAGGTCTTCAAAACGTGCGGGGCGGGTCCCAGGGCGGGGCGGGGTCTCAGGGCGCCCACAGGCCATGGTGCGGCGAGCCAAGATGGCTGTGAGTCTGGTCCTTCTGCCTTCCACGTATCTAAGTCCCCTCGTTCCGCACTCCAGCGCAGCAAACACTGATTGCTGGGCGCACCTCCGCAAGAGTCCCGCCTCTCCCCGCAGGCATCTGGGTCTCCCGGGGTTCGCCAGAAGATGGGTTTCAGGGTGATGGAGAGCCAATCTCCCCTAGGTTTGGAACAAAAGCCCCTCTCCCCCGCCACCAGCCTGACCCACGCACCTCCACACCTCATCCCCTCCGATTTCGCTGGGTGCGAGGCAACAGAACAGCCCCTAACCTCCGCCGCCATCTTTTTCATACTTCCCAATCTGTACCTCTTAATCCCTTCATTTCAGTCAACTCTACTGAAGTCTAGCGCCGCTGGGAGGTGCACGGAAAGGGCGCCCGGGCCTCCATCCAGTGCGCGGTGCGCTTGTCCCGCGGAACCAGGCGCGCGAGGGTCGCGCGGCTGGGACGGGCGCTGGGCGGCCGCCGAGCTCCAGGCACCGCCATCGCCGCGTTCCGGACGTCGCCGCCGCGGCTTCCCCCCAGTTTATACTTCTTAATCCCTTGAAATCAGTCAACTCTACTGAAGTCTAGCGCCGCAGGGAGGTGCACGGAGAGGGCGCCCGGGCTTCCGTCCGGTGCGCGGTGCGCGCGTCCCGCGGAACCAGGCGCGCGAGGGTCGCGCGGCTGGGACGGGCGCTGGGCGGCCGCCTAGCTCCAGGCACCGCCATCGCCGCGTTCCGGACGTCGCCGCCGCGGCGTCCCCCCAATTTATACTTCTTAATCCCTTGAATTCAGTCAACTCTACTGAAGTCTAGCGCCGCCGGGAGGTGCACGGAGAGGGCGCCCGGGCCTCCGTCCGGTGCGCGGGGGCTGCGCGGCGGGGACGGGTGCTGGGAGGCCGCCGGGCTCCGGGCGCCGCCGCTGCGCCGGCGTCCCCAGCGTCCCGGGCCAGGTGGCCTGCGGGGGCGGCAGAGTTGCGAAAGTGAGTGAGTTTCCCAGGGTTTCGCCCGGAATGGGGTTCAGTGGAATCGGAGCCGGTGCTCAGTGCACTCCGGAGCCTTTATCTCCTTCCTGCCAGTGAACTCCGACCAGGTCATCAGCCGCCCCCTCCTCTCCGGTTCCATCCTCCCCGCAGGCGCGTGTGCTCGTGTCTCCGCCCGTTTCTCCATACCTCAGGTTTTTACGGCTTCCCCGACTGTTCCCGTGGCCTTCTCCTTCCCCCCAGCTGTGGGTATTTCAGTCCGCCAGCTCTCCTGTGGTTCTGGACGATGTCCGTTCTGACCTCTAGTTGTATTTTTGAAATTGTTGTGCCCGGCTGCAGGTTAGGTGTTTAACCTATGCCGCCATCTTGGTTTCCACTGTACATCCCCAATTTTATGCCGAGGAGGTTTCCAAACTGTGCAGTTCTGATTGGTCCAAATCCTGACGTTCTGGTTGGTTGGTGTAGATGCAAATAAGGATACGATTTCTGTGGTTCTGATTGGCCATGGCAGGTCTCAGTCCATTGGTAGGCAGGTGAAACCAGGGCTCTTGCACACTGGTGGACTCAGAAGGCATAAGGAAAGCTTGGCGTGTGCAGGAAGCCAAGGGCTCAGTCTGAGGTTCTCCCCCGTGCACAGAGCATGTGTGGAACCCCTGTCAGCAAATGGCCACGAGGCTCTTACTATTCATAAAACTGGGACCCTCCGTTGACCATGGGGAGTTCCTCTCAGCAGCTAAATTCCTTCTCAGGGTTCACATCACATGAATCTTTCTTGTTGGGGCCTGAAACTGCATAGTAGTTGCTTAATAAACATGTTAGAATGTTAAGAAAAACATGCCGTAGCCAGTTTGGTTCAATGGATAGAGCATCAGCCTGTGGACCAAAGAGTCCCAGGTTCAATTCCGGTCAAGGGCATGTACCTCGGTTGCAGGCTCCTCCCTGGCCCAGGCCCTGGTCTAGGCACATGCAGGAGGCAACCAATCGATGTGCTTCTCTCACATCGATGTTTCTCTCTGCCTTTCCCTCTCTCTTCCACTCTCCCTAAAAATATATGTAAATAAGTAAGAAGAAGAAAGTTAAGAAAAACACAGTCACATAGGTGTTGTAATGACCTATGTTACTGAATCCCTTAGAACAATTTCTCATTCTAAGCACACTATCTCTGTGCTTAGAATGACGGAGGAAGCCTTTTTCCCACAGATGTAGAAATAACTGTATCAACGTTGCCACCCTCCATCAGTTAAGCTTCCATCTAGCACACAGCGTACTGTGTTTGTGTCTAGTACTGAGCTAGGGACCAGAGACAACGTGGGAACAGTTTCCGTCTTCAAAGATTCCACAGTCCGGTGGGAGAGACGGGGGGAGGGCGGGATGGTTACACCTCAGGGGTCAGTCCCTCACAGAAGGAGCCACTGTGGAGATCCACCGCTCGACAGCATCGCACAGGAACGTCCTGGATAACACAGAACAGAACAACTAAATGCATATTGAGCTTGAAACTGGGAAGACAGCCGAAACCGGTTTAGCTCAGTGGATAGAGCGTCGGCCTGCGGACTCAAGGGTCCCAGGTTCGATTCCGGTCAGGGGCATGTACCTTGGTTGCGGGCACATCCCCAGTAGGGCGTGTGCAAGAGGCAGCTGATCGATGTTTCTCTCTCATCGACGTTTCTAACTCTCTATCCCTCTCTCTTCCTCTCTGTAAAACATCAATAAAATATATTAAAAAGAAAAACCTTTAAAAAAAAAAAAAAGAAACTGGGAAGACATTCCCAAGTGACAGACCCAAGGAAGAAATTTAAAGCCAAATAGCAGGCTTGCAATCTCAAGCCACGTTAAGGTGAAGAGAAAGAGGGGGGAGTCCCAGGACTAGGAGCAGTAGAACACCCATGTGAGTGAGGGGGCTGGTCTTAGTGTAACTGGACAACCAGTGGGTCTGGGCTGCCTGTCACTACTTGAGCCAATGAAGCAGAGACAGGGTTGAATCATATATGAGCGTTGATTCCAATGCTGCTGGCAGCATGGGAGAGCAGCAGGTCATCCACAAAAATCTGCTCTGCCCCAACCCATGAGCCAGCTGCTTCTACTGGGTAGGAGGCAAAGATTACGTGAGAGAGTAAGAATTACAGGCGTGGGAAAGTAGGCAACGTATAATCGTTACAGGTTCCAGGCAATGCGGGACTAGACTGTTTCAGCCACGAGGTTGCAAATCTTTCCATCATGATAGGCAGTTCTCGGGACAGGAGGATGGACTGTGCCCATGTCCCCGGGGCACAGTTAGTGCCCATGTCCCCGGACGTACAACTCTTAGCCAGGTTAGAATGTGTTTTCTCTAATCAGGACAGAACAATCGCCTTAGCTGGTTTGGCTGCTCAGTGGGTAGAGTGTTGGCCTGCAGACTGAAGGGTCCCGGGTTCGATGCTGGTCAAGGGCACATGCCCAGGGTTGCAGGCTCGATCCCCAGTAGGGGGTGTGCAGGAAGCAGCCAATCAATGATTCTCTCCCATCATTGATGTTTCTATCTCCCTCTCCCCTTCCCTTCCTCTCTCTCTCTCTCTCAAAAAAAAAAAAAAAATATAATATAAATATCAATAAAAACATATTAAATTTTAAAAAAGAACAGAACAATCATGGTTAATAGACCATGATTAATATTTCTTATAATTGTAGCTAGTCCCCAATATTCTATTTCTGCCCCTAATATTAGGGCCCATTCCCAGCGGGGCTCTGAAATGGAAATCTCTGCCCTACTCAGGAAGCCACGGGTAGGAAAAAATCTCCATCCATCCCCTTGTGCCCTAGCCTCTGAGGGGAAAAGTTTTCTCTAAGAAACTCAGACTTTCCGGCCTTGTCACATTCTCCTGTAGGGTATGAACTCACACTATTTCCCCAAGCCCCCCCCAAAATTAATGTCAAACCTGTTCTCATACTGGGGACACCTAGCAAGTAGTAGAAGCAAGCACCCAACTCTTCCTAGCACGTCCTGAGAACATAAAGGCCCCATGAAATAGGACAGTCCCTGAGGAAGGCTAACCATCAACATGCAGGCCACACAGGAAACACCTTGCCAAGAGGTAGAGTTGGCATATATAACAAGTCAGAGAATCAGCCCCCTCGGTTGTGAAAAAAGATGATGGGAGATGTGCAATAGACACTGAATGGCCATATTATTATGATCTCTGAATGCATAATAATCTGGCCACTCAGTGTGTGTGTGTGTGTGTGTGTGTGTGTGTGTGTGTGTGTGTGAATTCGTGCATGGGTGGGGTCCGGCCAGCCTGGCCAGGGGGAGGGGACATGAGCGGTTGGCCAGCCTGCCTGCTGGTCGAACTCCTGGTCGAGGGGACAATTTGCATATTAGCCTTGTATTATATAGGATATACACTGAGTGGCCAGATTATTATGTGTTCAGAGATCATAATAATCTAGCCACTCAGTGAAGAATAAGAGTTCTGGAGGAATAAAATAAAACCAAGGAAAAGGCAGCGATTGAAGAGGCAATGGCTCAGAATATTCCCTTGATGAAAGACATGTGTTAAAAAAAATTTTTTTTTTTTTTTTGCAGGATTCAACCTCTCCCAAGAATGTGACCTTTAAACACTGAATCTGAAATTTCCTGATTAGCATTAGTGAGGCGATCTCCATGAAAAAAAAACAAACAAAAAAAACCCTGTAGCTCTCTAACTCCCAAAGAAGACATTCTGGACTGAGCCATCCTTTCTTTTCCTTTGCTAAATAACCACCTTGCCCCCTCCCACACCCTTTCTTTCTATAAAAACCTTCTGATTTTCTTTTTTAACCCTCACCTGAGGACATTTTTCCCCATTGATTTTTAGAGAGAGAGGAAGGGAGAGGGGGGAGAGAGAGAGAAATATCAATGATGAGAGAGAATCATTGATCGGCTGCCTCCTGCACTCCCCATACTGGGGATTGAGCCCACAACCTGGGCATGTGCCCCAACTGGAAATAGAACTGCAACCTCTTGGTTCATAGGTCCAAGCTTAACCACTGAGCCACACTGGCCAGGAAAGCCTTCCACGTTTACGTTTGTAAACCCATCAGAGTACCCTTCTAGTTGCTGACAACAATTGCCGGATGCTGCCCAATTCATAAACCACTTCATTAGACCAATTAGATATTTAAATTCAATTGGTTAAATTTGTGTGTTTTTTAACACACGAGTTCTTAGTTTAAAGAAGCTATCCCAACCCCAGGATCCCGGGTACAGGACTATATTCCATTTTGTTGAGTCATCCCCTAGTCATGTGGGTTATTCCTAGACATAACAGGGTGAAATATTAGAGCCTCAAACTAAAAGTAAATTCTCTAAGTTAGTTGGGTTGGAAAGATAGACTATTTACAAGGGAACAACAGTAATGGTAGAGGCTGGAACAAAATGGAATAATTACTTCAAAGTGTAATAGTGGGAATTGTAATCCACCCTACCATGCACTTGACATTGTAAGTGCTGATTCCGACTAGTATGTAGCTTGTAGATAAACAGCATGTTTGTATAAGAGGTTTTTTTAAAAAAATACTAGACAATAATGATATAAAAAAAACCAGAGTTGGAAGAAATATAAAGCATGGGGAGGATGGTAAAGGTTTAAATTAAATTTAAACTTTTAAAGCCTTTAGTTTAAACATGTTTTTTTCTTTAGCTCACTTTATTGTAAAAATGTACTATATAATACATACAAAATATGTGATTGTGTTATTGATAGGGGTTTTGGTCAAGAGTAGGTTTTTAGTAATTAAGTTTTGGGGAAGTCAAACGTCAGATGTAAATTTTTTTCATTACCATTTATTTCCTCTTCCACCTCCATTAGCTTAAACATTTAAGCATAACTCTTAAAAGGATAGAAATAAAATACACAACTTGCAAATTAGTAGAGTAGGTGAATAGGAAAGGGCTTTCAATTTTAGGCTAAATTATTTGTCATTTATTCCATAGGACAGTGGTCGGCAAACCGCGGCTCGCGAGCCACATGCGGCTCTTTGGCCCCTTGAGCGTTCTAACGCCACTTCTACAAAATAGACTCGCCCAGGCCGAAAACCGACTTCTGCGCATGGGCCACGAAGTTTCAATTGCACTGTGCGTGCGCGCCCGCACGTGGTATTTTGTGGAAGAGCCACACTCCAGGGGCCAAAGAGCCGCATGTGGCTCTCGAGCCTCAGTTTGCTGACCACTGCCCTAGGAGATAGGACTATCATAGGCATTCTAACAGCTAACTCCACCTTATGCTCCCCCTCACCCGCCTACGCATAAGAAATCCATATATTTTGGAGTTGTTGACATAAGGAATGTCCAAATCTATAGAGAATTTTTATGAGTTTATTTGAGCCAAGCTTGACAACAATGGCCAGGAAGCAAAATCTCAACAAATTGTGAAAATGCCCCAGAGAATGGCAGTTTTACAGCTTATTTTATGCACTAGAATCAAAGGTAGAGACATGGGAGGGGGGGGGGGATGACGTGAAATTTATTGGTGGTAGATTAGGGAGGCAGGAGAAAACAAAGGGAGGAAGTCTTTGTTTGAGACTGAATAAAAAGTAAAATACTGCGTTTATACTGGTGGGTGCAGGACAGTTCATAGCTAACATTTACCGCTCACAGAGATGGTCTTTGGGGAACAAAATAATGAGGTGTTTTGTGGTCTCATGCTCTCTGAGATGGGCGTGCCCTGAGGGATCTGGAAAAGGAAACGTCTCTGACAGTTCAAGGTCTGTTATCTTAAAAAG
The DNA here is from genome assembly GCF_027574615.1 of Eptesicus fuscus. NCBI lineage: Eukaryota > Metazoa > Chordata > Mammalia > Chiroptera > Vespertilionidae > Eptesicus > Eptesicus fuscus. The sequence continues at coordinate 20,853,995 of NC_072495.1, read as the reverse complement.
ACAATAGGCCAGCTCTTATTAGGGCAAGACTGACCTTTGCAAAGGAAGCTACAGGCCTGGGATGAGGACTATTGACCACTTAATAGTTGATCCGCATTATTAGCCAGTTAATAGTTGGGATGAGCATTATTAACCCACATGACTGGCTTTTGCTAGTCGTACCGGTTAATAATGCGGATTTTTTTCAATAGATGGAGTTACACATATGTTGATATATATGCGGTTTGATATGTATGCTATTTTGTTGTATCGCTCCTTCAGATGACCACTTGTTCCAATCGATGGCACACGCACTTTCTGAGCAGCACTTCAAAACGTACGAAGAAGTGGAAAATTGGGTCTCTGAATGGTCTGCCTCAAAACAAGAAAAGTAAATTACCTGAAAGATGGGAGAAATGTGTAGCTAGCGATGGACATTACTTTGAATAAAGCACTTTTGATGTTTCTCTTGAAAGTATCGTGTTTTCTTTGATTACAAAATCCGAATTATTACAGTTAATAATTCGGATCAACTATTGACCGGTTAACAATGCAGATTAATTATTAACCAGTTAATAGTGTGGATTAGCAGGAGGTGGGGGGAGGAGACATATACTTACAACAATAGAGATTTTAAAAACTATAAAAAATAATAAAAGAGCCAAACCAGTTTGGCTCAGTGGATAGTGTGTCAGCCTGTGGACCAAAGGGTCCCAGGTTTAATTTCGGTCAAGGGCACGTACCTTGGTTGCAGGCTCCTCCCTGGTCCAGGCCCTGGTCAAGGTGTGTGCAGCAGGCAACCAATCAATGTGTTTCTCTCACATCCCTGTTTCGCCCTGTCTTTCCCTCTCTCTTCCACTCTCCCTAAAAATCAATGGAAAAATATCCTTGGGTGAGGAGAAGAAGAAGAAGAAGGAGGAGGAGGAGGAGGAGGAGGAGGAGGAGGAGGAGGAGGAGGAGGAGAAGGAGGAGAAGAAGAAGAAGAAAACAGACACAAACACATTTTGGACGAAGAAAAAGCAAGTGGCTCACACGAGGAGGATGGGTATTCTCTGGAGTAGAGAGAGCTTTCCAGCGATGGCTCCTCCCCTTCTCCTCTGGGCTGGAGCCCCGCCCACCTGCAGCCAGCGTCCCTTTGGCCAAGCTTTGAGGCTCGGGGAGGCCTCCCGACCGAATTAGGAAGGCTGTCTGGTTCCCCGTGCAGGGGCTGAAAAGCATGAATAGCTGTGGTGGGAGGATTAGCCACATGGCGCTTAGCTCCAGTTAATCAGGATTGAGGGAAGCTTGTGCGCGTGAGTGACAGATGAGCCAGGCCTCCTAGGAGCTGCTGGCACCGCCCCTGCCCTCTCAGGCCTGGCAGAGCCCGCTCCTCCCTACCCCCCCACCCCCACCCCCTCCTTCTGTCTTCAGGTTCCCCCACTCTGGTCCCTTTCTCCCTGCTCACTTCCCAGATTCAGTTTCCTTTCTGCTCGTCCACTTCTGCGTGAACATTCCTTTGCTTCTGTTTCCTGATTTACTCCTTCTCAATTGCTTGCTTTCACTGCTCTGTGTGTGTGTGTGTGTGTGTGTGTGTGTGTTTTAAATATATTTTTATTGATTTCAGAATGAAAGAAGAGAGGGAGAGAGAGATAGAAACATCAATGATGAGAGAGAATCACTGATTGGCGGCCTCCTGCACGCCCCCCACCGGGGATCGAGACTGCAACCAGGCATGTGCCCTTGACCGGTATTGAACCCAGGACCCTTCAGTCTGCAGGCTGACGCTCTATCCACTGAGCCAAACCGGCCAGGACTCACCACTATGGTTTTATCCTTTCCTCACTCTGCTTTGTTCTTCCCTCCTCTCCCCCCACTCCCCACCCCCGCCCATGACCTCATAGCTTCTCTTTTTTGCATCAACAAACACCCTGACCCTTGGTTGACCTGCAAAGGTCAAGCTCAAAGTTCTGAGGTGACCCTTTCTGGCTCCCACTGAGCCTGGGTGTGTCTACCTCACACGTTGCAGACCTCACAGAAGGTCCCACAGCACAGGCTCCCTCTCCGTACGTACTGTTTGCCTTCATGGATGAGGAAAGGTTGCAGTCAGACTGACAAGCTCTCCTTCCTTCTCCCCCATCGGCACCTCCGCAGCTGCGCTCAGGCCCCGTGCGTGTGCTGTCGGCCGTTAGATCAGACATGAGCAGAGCAAGGACGACGGGCCAGGTCCAGGAGGTCACCAGGTGTCCAGCAAGGGACAATCAATTGTACGTTAGGACCTTGACCCCAGGGTGACCTTTCCTCCCCTAGCATATCCTTGTCTTGAGGTTTGGACCCCCGACCCTTCCTCCCTAGAGATAACATCTAGGCCTCGGTTGCATTTCAGCTCCAGGCCCAGAGAAGCAACAAAACCCAGCCAAGGCTGACGTCAGGACCAGCTGCATGGAATGATGACCCCCAGCCCGGGTGCCCGCCAATCAATCAGTAGAGGCCACAACCCTGGAAAGCTGCTCAATATTCTTTCCCTGGAACCTCCCCTAAAATCTCCCCCCTTAAAACCCTTAGGATGGAGGACCCAGAGTGCTCTCCCTCCTGGGAGCATGCCTGTGTCTTCCCTTCCTCCTCCCTCCCCTCCTCCCCAGGCACATGACCTTGAGCTTCCTCACCCCCAAGCTCCATGAGCCCTTCATATACCTCTAGAACTTGTTTCTTCTAGGAATGACTTTTTCTACTTCTGTAACTTACCCAATCAATGTTCTCTTAGAGTTTTGGGTCTGGCCTTTGAATTCTTTTCCAGCCAGAACCCAAGTACCAAGGTTGCCGAACCCAGGTTTGGTCTGACCCACTAGCCAGACACCTGCCTACAGCACGTGCAAGATGAAAACACCTCCCACGGCAAGGCCAAACGCTGTGTGGCCCTCACCGTGCGTGGGCACTGTTATTCCCGGCTCTGTATTACACTGTGTGCTGTCTAGGTGTGTGTGTGTGTGTGTGTGTGTGTGTGTGTGTGTGTGTGTGTGTGTTGGTATGCGTGTGTGCAGGGTCACGCACCTATTTTTTCTGTGTGGGGAAATGCATCTGAGAGACCTATGCACACGACTCTTTGTGCAGCACCTCACGTGAGAAGAGAGGGAGAGGGAGACGTGTGGGAGGCAGTTAGACAGACGGGAGCAGAGCAAGGCCAGCTACAGAGGACACGGGGCGGCGGAAAGCCCTGGGCGCCTAGCAAAGGACAATGGGAGGGTGGGACCTTGTCCCCAGCGAGACACGTTTCCTCCCCTCGCATATCCTCGTCAGGCACTTTGGACCCTCTGACCTTTCTTCCCCGGAGATAACATCTAGGCTTCAGTTGTACTTCAGCTCCGGGCCCAGAGAAGCAGCAAAATTAGGCAAATGGCGGCTACCTCGGGACCAGCTGCATTGACTAATGACCCCCTGCCCCGGCCCCGACCAATCCATCAGTGGAGACCTAGACCCTGAAAGGACGCACCTGGAAAGCTGATGGATATTCTATGGAGATCTTCCCTGGGGCCTCCCCTAAAATCTCCCCCCTTAAAACCCTAAGGATGGAGGACCCAGTGCACCCTCCCTCCAGGGAGCACGCCTGAGCCTTTCCCTCCCCCATCCCAACCCCCAAGTGCATCACCTTGACCTTCCTCACTTCCAAGCTCTGAGGGCCCTTCCTTTGCCTCTACCACTTGTTTCCTAAGCCCATTTCTTCTAGGAATTGCTTTTTTAAAAATGTTTGTTTTTCTTTCTATTAATGTTTAGAGAGAGAAGAAGGGAGAGGGAGAGAGATAGAAACATGGATGAGGGAGAAACATCAACATCCGGCAGCCCCCCTACTGGGGATTGAACTGGTGACCTCTTAGAGCCTGGGTCAATGCCCAACCACTGAGCAACACGGGCTGGGCGTACCAGTGACTTCTTCTACCTCTGGGATGTTGCAAATAAGAGTTCTCTTGTAGCTTGAGTCTTGGCCCTGAATTCTTTCCTAGCCAGAACTCAAGTACCGAGGGTGCTGAACCCAGGTCCGGTCTGATGCCTGGTGTCGTTCCCGCACCCCCAACAGAAGTGGGTATGTGTCGAGGGCGTGGCAGGATGAAGATGGCATGCGTGCCTCTGTGTGTGCATAGATGTGTTTCTGAGAAGTATCTTGCGGAAAGCTATTGAGGGGTGCCTGCAAAGGGACGTTTGTAGATATGCATATTTAACAACCGATGTGAACCGAGGTGGGAGGCATTTTTGTATTTGTGGGGCCTGGTGTGGGATGAATTCTGGATGAAAAGAGAGAGGATGCTCTCCTGAACTTTTCAGAAGCATCCAAACCCTCTCCCTGGAGACGTCGAATTCTAGGGTAGCAGCAAATATTCAGGATATGGCTTCCTTCCAGGAATTGACTTTGTTTCCAAGCAGCTCATTAGACTCAGAAAAAAGCATCTTTGCCCCTGCCCACCAGTCTTCCAAACCTCAAGGACACACACACACACACACACACACACACACACACACACACGCATCACATTTCCTCTAGTTGTTAGAGCCTCCCAGCTCTTCACCCCGCACTTCAGGACTGCTCTGCCTCCCACCTGAGAGGTGGTTTCTCTTCCTTCCTCCCTCCCTCCCTTCCTTTTAATGTATTTTTATGGATTTCAAAGAAGAAGGAAGAGGGGAAAAGAGAAAAATCAACGATGAGAGAGAATCATTGATTGGCTGCCTCCTGCACACCCCCTACTGGGGATGGAGCCCGCAACCCAGGCATGTGCCCTGACCGGAATCAAAACCTGGGACCCTTCAGTCTGCAGACCAACGCTCTATCCACTGAGCCAAACCAGCTAGGGCAAGGTGGTGTCTTAGAGCAGGATCCTGCTCTTGCTGCCAGAGAGCTTATTAAATGAGAGGAGGTGAACAAAGAGCAAACACTGCTCTCACCCTTCCTCCCTCCTCCTGGATCCCGCTGCCACGCTGTGGTGTGTGGCATCTCTTAGGAGAAAGTTGCCCACTTGGGCCGCCCCCCAAGGAGTTTCTGCTCCCAGCCTGGGCAAACCCTTCCGCCAGCCTCACAGCACCACCTTGTGGCCGACTCTTCCTATTACAACTCCTTATCCCCCAACAACCAGCCCTTCAATGCCAAATGACGGCTTTCAATGCTTAGGGTTTTTTATGGTGTTCTGCGCTTGGCTGTTCAAAGGGAGTTCTGTGTACAGTATCCCAGGATTTTAAGAGTTTTCAGCCATAAACAGAGACATCCACATGTATGTGAGCACTCGTTCCTTTAGACAGACCTCGTTGGTTCTTAAACTTGGCTGACATCGTCATTTTTTTTTTTTGCTTGAAATGCCCTCCCGCTTCGTTTGTGCCTCTAATTTCTATCCATGCCCAAGACGAACTCAAATCCCGGTGCTCCCAGGGAGTTCTCCCTGCTCTTCCCACCTGCGTATTTCCCTTCCCCCCCCTCTGAAACCCACCCTAGGGCCTCCTGGGTCCTTCTCCTGGGTGGGGCTTCGTAGTACATTCTGGTCATTCGTACCTTTTCCAGGTGACAAACTCTATTTGCCGACAATATACTAGCCCATCTTTATGTAGCACGCCCAGCGCTGTGCTTTGGCCACTTTAAGTGTTGGTAAGACCCATTATTGAACGACATGGAATTTTCTTTTATTCCATATCTCAACTTAGATACGGTTTCTCCCAGTGAGTCTCTATGAACTCCCCCCGACCCCACCCCCACCCGGCCCTACCCCAAGCGGGATGACATGCCTCTCGGGCTTTTAGACCATGCAGTCTTCCCGCCCCAGGGCGTCCGGCACTGTATTACCTCTGCCTTTCCCTGCCTTATCGCTGGATGATCAGCTCCTGGAGCAAAGACCGCGTCCATCAGGCCCCATGCCTAGCTGCACGGCAAATAGCAGGAACTCAAGAACTATTTGATGAGTGCATAGACAGATAAATGCATGGGCGGGCGGACGCGTGAAGATGGGGAAGGAGAGAACAGGTTAAGGATGATTTTTCAGATTGCTTTAAGCTCTGACATTGGGCTTTTTTTGTTTGTTTGTTTGAGGGAAGGTAGTCCAAGCTATTTGAGAAATAACGCAGCGATCATGGCAGTCGTGTGGGGATTTTCCCTTTGAATGGACATGATTGGCTTCCGTGGGGGATCTGCCCCCATTCTATGGGAACACCATGTTCCCTGGCCTCCGCCCGGCTCAGAACTTGGCAACATCTCCCTCCCGGGGCATTCATTTTTGTCACCCAGCCTGGGTAGGAGGGGTGGACGGGTGGGAGGGAGCCGTTTTGGGAAAGAGTGTTGGGGAGTGTTTATGTGTGTGATGAGTCAGGCCAGGGAGCTCAGAGCCTTAATCTCTGCTCAGCTCTCTCCGTGGGGGCAGTTCTCACCGTCAGTGGCTGTGGGGGGCGGGGGGAGGGGGGTGAGGGAGGGGACCACCAACTGTCTGTGGAAAGTTTTCTTAGTCACAGCTTGTACCAGCTCAGCTGGAGCTTTATGTAACCGGGCCTTTGTTCTGCCACAAAAAAGGGTACGAAGGGTTCAGAGCGGCGGCTGCTCTTTCTGCAGCACCTCTTTCCCTCTTCCAGCCCCTCCCAATGTCAGGGCCAGGTGGCCTGCCCCCCAAAGTGTGGCACATTGAGGGCGAAAGGCCACCTTCTCACTGGGAGGAGGGTTAGGCTGTCTTCATGGGCCCCTACGGGAATGCCTCGGTGCCCGCAGGGGTGTCCATTCCTTCCTGGGGTGAGGACGAGGCCGGGCCCCAGAGCACGCTGGGACTCTTGCCTCTGCATGAACTTGAGCAGCAGGGGTCACCAGGGCCTGGGCTTCCGTTTCCCCAGCTGCTGGCAGCCCAGTCTCTGCTCCCTCCCTTATCGGCACGGGGTTTCCTGCTCGGATACCCGAGCCAATGGCCCCTGCAACAGAGAGATGCATACAGAGACCCCGAAGAAAGGAGGAGGAGCGGTGTGGATGCTGATGACTAGCCTGGCCACGGAGGCCGGCCACTGGGTCCACTGGGAAGAAGGAGCAGAGCTCAGAGGTCGTGGGGACGTGCAGGGCCCACAGCAGGGGAAGGCTTGTGCCTCGGGGCCGAGGAAGGAGCTGGGGCCTGAGCTTTGGAGAAGGTAAGACAGGGACCTGCTTTCGTGGGGGTGGGCCTAAGATAATAGCGTGATCGCAGGGGCAGGCCTGCCCCCCAAACAAAAAGGAATGGACGCGTTGGAGAAATAAACTGGGGAATAAGGGTGGATTTCTTGACAGGGAGGATGGCCGCGCTGGCTCAGGGGCCTGGGTCGGAACAAAGGTTCTGGAAGGAGAGTGACAAAATCAGGCGGTTAGTCCCTGAGCACATCTTGGGCAGCAGGAGTGAGAGCCTCTCAGGGAGGCTGGGGAGGTAGGAGGAGCAGGTGGCTTGTGGGAGCCCCAGTTCAGTGGCTGAAACCAGAGGGAGAAACCAGAGGGGAGGACTTCATGGGGGTCCGGAGACTGAGGGAGACCAGTGGAGAGAGAGAGAGAAGAGAACCAGGGCCAGGGGGCCGGACAGGGAGGTGTGAGAAAGGCGGGGAGGTCCCCCCACTTCTGAGCCCTGGCTGCAAGACACAGGCTCTGGCCCTAACCGGTTTGGCTCAGTGGATAGAGCGTCGGCCTGCAGACTGAAGGGTCCCAGGTTCGATTCCGGTCAAGGGCATGTCCCTTGGTTGTGGGCACATCCCCAGTGGGAGGTGTGCAGGAGACAGCTGATCGATGTTTATCTCTCATGGATGTTTCTAACTCTCTATCCCTCTCCCTTCCTCTCTGTAAAAAATCAATAAAATATATTAAAAAAAAAAAAAGACACAGGCTCTGCTGCTGGGTGGATGGGATGAGTGATACTAGCGCTGATGGGAAAACAAGAAGGCAGAAGCCCCCCACCCCCAACCCTCCCCCATTCCTCCCCCACCCCCACCCCCGCCCTCTCAGGTGCCTGTAGGCGGCGCTCCACAAGAATCCCCTGGGTCTGGCGAACTGTGAGTCCAAGCTGGGCAGGGGCTGGGCGATTCCTGCAGCCGGAAGAGCAGAAGGAAGCCCAGAGGGCCAGGAACGGAGGGGGAAGAAGGCACGGGAGTTCCACGGCACACCAGCAGGGGCCAGGCAGGGACAGCGCGGAGCCCCGGCCGAGCTGCAGCCCTGGGCAGAGCCCACACCTCTGAAAGGCGGTCTCCATCCAGGCTGCGGCCTTCTGTTCCCGGGCTGGTGCTGATCTACTTCTACCCTCGCACGCTGAGCCCCAAATCCCGGGGATGTCATGCTCCCCCGCCCCGCCGGGGCCGCCGTGCTGGGGCCTAATCCGGCAGATTACCAAGGGCTTTGGGGAGAGTCCCGAGCAGCTTGGACCCTGGCAGGTGGGGATCACCGTGATCTGTGTCCAGGCTGCCCTTGTTGAATTTGCTCCTGGGTCTGCCTGCCCCCGGAGGCAGCTCTTCCTGCCCTCTTTCTGGACCTCAGAGGATGGGCCACGACTTCTCAACAGCACTTAAAACATTATATATATATGTGTGTGTGTCTCTCTCCTCCTTTCCTCTCTGAAATATATATATGTATATATATGTGTGTATATATGTGTGTGTGTGTATCTCTCCTTTCCTCTCTGAAATATATATATATGTATATGTGTATATGTGTATATATATATGTGTGTGTGTGTGTGTGTGTGTGGTGTGTATATATATTTCAGAGAGGAAGAGAGGAGAGAGAGATTGAAACATCGCTGATGAGAGAGAATCATGGACTGGCTGCCTCCTGCACACCCTCCACGGGGGATCGAGCCTGCAACCCGCAGGTGTGCCCTTGCCCGGAATCGAACCCGGGACCCTTCAGTCCGCAGGTCGTCGCTCTACCCATTGAGCCAAACCGGCTAGGGCCCTCCCTACCTGCTTTTAAGAGGCGGGGAGGCAACAGAGGTCCCGCCTGCAAGCATCACAGCCGCACTGCCTGGGCTGAAACCCCGCTCTACCACCGCTCACGGCGCCTCCACCCCAAGCCAGTCAAGTTCATCTGGGATCGGGTGCCCGCTGCTAGTGATGGGACTACCTGGAGGGCGTGCTGTAGGGAATGCACGAGATAATGTGGGGAGAACCATCTTTCTCCTGTGGCTCACCGCAGAGTACGCTCTCAATCAATGATGGCCCTTGTTTTTACCCATGACCGGCCACACATGGATAATCTTATTTGCCCCAAACAAAGGCAGGGCGTTCCAGCAAGCTGGCCTCCTCCTTCCTGTTCCCAGAACAGCCCGTGCTCGGCCCCATTTTCGTGCACAGAGCTGTCTTCCCACCTCCAGCGACTCCCCCCGCCCCCACTCCCTCGAGACCTACCTAAAACGCCACCTCCTTCCCAGAGCCTCCCCTGGTGATTCAAACCGCTCAAGTCTCTCCCTCCTCTGCCTTGCTGTGCTTCCAGCCGGGGCCTTGCCGTTGAACACGGAAACCACGGAGTCATAGGATCTGAGAGCTGGCAGAGCCTCACAAAGGACCCCGGACACTTGGGGTTAATCAGGGATGGCTAAGAAGCAGCACTCATTGCCACAGTCTTCTTTGGCGTTCACCGTGGGCATCACTAACGAACCCCAGCACGTCTTGAAGCCCAAATGCTGCCTCAGAATCCTTCTCGACACAGAGCGCCGGGCAGTGAGCACCGGCCATCAGCAGTCCCCTGCCACCCAGCATCCAGGCAAGCGGAAGTCATCGACACGGATGGGGTGGATGGAGCTCCTGATGGCGCAGGCACCTGCCTCGGGCCTGGGCCTCGGGGCACAAGGGTGGAACTCCGGCCTAATCGCTGCCCAGGCTCCTTCCACCCCACCGAGGCCTCTGGAATGGTCTGTGGCTGTTCTCCGCCGTCTGTCTCGCCCTCCCAGTCGGTGCAGTATTTGTGAGGGTAGGAATGACACCTCAGAGGGCTCTAGACGTCCCTCCGCAGCAGGCACAAACCGGGCCGCCTCACGTGGGGCTTCTCCCCAGCTGCCTTGCTTGTCTTTGGAGCTCAGTCCCAGGCAGGGGGAGCTGGGCTGTGAGGAGGCTCAGTCCCAGCGCCCGGCGCTCCGAGGCCCTTCCTCTGCCCACCGCAGGCCCCAGGAGCTCCGGTCGCTGGAATGTTGGAGACAAGGGCTGGACCTCAGGGGCCAGAGTGGCCATCTTCACTCTTGGACTGGTTTTCTGAGGGGCCTTGGGGTGCTCAGGCAGGAGTGGGGGTGGGGGAGCCATAAGGGAAAAGGAGAGAGGTTGCATAATCAGAGGCCCACCTCTCCTGGGCCCCAAAGAGCATGGTAAGGGGGTCTCTCTCTCTCTCTCTCTTTAAAAATATATTTGTATTGATTTCAGAGAGGAAGGGAGAGGGAGAGAGAGAGAGAAACATCGATGATGAGAGAGAATCATAGATCAGCTGCCTCCTGCATGCCCCCTATTGGGGATCGAGCCCGAAACCCAGGCATGTGCCCTGACTGGGAATCGAACAGTGACCTCCTGGTTCATAGGTCGACGCTCAACCACTGAGCCACGCCGGCCAGGCGATAAGGGGGTCTCTGAAAGGGTGGGGAAGGGTGGGAGCCGGTGGCATGGAGGGGGCACAGCTGACATCAGATCATTAGAGACACCTTCACCCCCCCCCCCAGCCAGGACTCCTGGGGGCCAAATAGAGTCTCCCCTTCAAGCTGTTGAAAGATGGGGCCACCACCCACCTAGTCCCACAAGCTGCAAGCTCCGGTGTCACCCCGACCCCCCACGCCCGTTGGTCCCTCCTGCCGCGCAGCCGCAGCGGGTTCTCTCCAGCCTCCCCTTCCCAAGCCCCTGGCGTGTGCCTCCTCCGGGCCTCGCCGCCACTCCCAGCCCCTCTCCTGGAATCTTGATGATCTGCGCTCTGCGGTGGCCTCATTGCGCTCTCCAGTCATGTCACCTCTTGGCTGGGCTTTTCTTTCTAAAACTTAGATTTCATTATGTCATTCTCTGCTGAAAAATCATTACCACCTCATTGTGCTCCGGAGAGAGGCGAACTGCTTAGCCCGGGCTTTCTCTCTCTGCACTGCGGACATTTCGGATGGCAGAACCCGCGGGGAGGCCGCCCTGGGCACCGCGGATGTCTGGCAGCACCCCTGGCCTCCGTCAGCGGCATGCCAGTGGCATCGCCCCCTCCCCCAGGTTACAACCACCCAAAGTGTCCCCAGATATTGGTGAATGTCCTCTGGAGAGCCACCACGAAACAGGCTTCGTGAATTAGCACATACTTAGCTCCACAGCTTTGCAAGCACTGGATCGGGAAGGAGGGTCTCCGGGCCAAAGGCGGAGGGTGGGCTGGGCTGGCATGAGTCACAGGAGATGCCTGGGTGGAGCCGCCAGTGTTTCTGATTCCCTATTGGCAGTCAGAGCAGGGAAAGAGCTCCTGGGAAGACGTCCATATTTTGGGGTGGAGATGGCTAAGCAGAGACGAGAGAAGATGCAGGGCCAGACGCACACGCCAAGACAGGGCCCCAGGACTGTGCCTGCGGCCCCGTGTGCACGTGAGCGTGCCCGCCGGAGCGGTGTGAGGCGGTGTGAGCCTGAGCTGCGTGGTAGTGGTATGAGCACAAACGCCAGCCCCCCCCCCGAGAGTTCAGGCAGCTGGCGTGGGAACGTCTGACTTGTGCGCCTGCGCAAGTGGACACACCAGAGAAGGACATTCCGTGTGTCAGTGTCCCCGCTGTGTCCCCAGATCCCGGGGTGCACTGGTCTCTGCACCTCCAGGGGCTCCCACCACTCTGTCCCACTTAGAGCCACACGGGCACACACACACACACACACACACACACACACACACACACACACCACTCATGTAACACTCGCAGCCCCAAACTCCTCTGCATTTGAAAGACAAGGGGGGGAAAGGGGCCAGGAGACGAGAGGAAATAAAAATAGCTGAAAACAAGCTCTTCAGATAAGAAAGCTCCCCTTTTCAGTGAGTCACCAGTTTTCCACACTGAGAGTACACACATGCACACACACACACATGCACACACACACTCACAAAACACAAACACCCAGGCACGCTGCCAAGCCCCGCACATGCCCTCACTCCGATGCCCTTGTCTCAGACCCTCTCACATGCTGTCCCCCTGAAATAAAATGACCCGCCAAGGGGTACCTTGGGCCTCTGGGGTGCTCCTATTTGAGGCTCGGAAGGCTCCAGCCACCTCCCCAGTTCCCTGCAAACACACATCCCCCTCCCCCTCCCCTTCCCTGCTTCTTCTGACTTCTCTGTAGTTCCTGCCCCTCCCCTCGGAATGGGGCTCACCCAGGGAGGGGTGGCCTCGTGTCCCGTGAAGGGGTGACTCTGCTTCCTTCAGGAGGCCCCGGCACTGGGCTGGCCAGCTAGGTCTCCGCGCAGGATCGATCCCCGGAGCCGGCCCTGTGCTGGGGAGAGAGCAGACAGCCCCGGATGCTGTGCAAGATTTATGAATGTGCTTTGTTAATTGCATTAGTGGCTCTGCAGGAGGATCGTGTGTGCTTTGGCCTTAAACACGGCAAGTCCAACCGTGGCATCCGGAGAGGAGACAGGACTGGAGCAGCCTGTACGAGCCCCCTGAGGTCCCGTGGCCACCCTACCCCCCATTCCCCACCCTTGGTGGACAGGAGGGCTCTCTCTCTCCACCGCTCCTGTTTGCAGGCAGGGACACCAGCCTGCCCTCCCAGGCTGCTCAGGTAGACAGAGCTGCCAGGTGGGCAGTCTGTCTTCGAGAACCCACTTCCTCTGCCACTCTTTTTCTCTCACCTCTCTTCTTCCTTCCTCTTCCTCTTCCTCCCTCTTCTCTTTCCTTTCCTGTCCCTCTCTCTTTTTCCCTTTCGCACCTTCCCCGGTTTCCTCTCCCCACCGTCACCCCTGTCTGTGCAACTCAAATCGGCTTCATTCTCCGCATCTAAATAGCTCAGGATTGAGGTCCTTGGCTGCCCCTCCTGCCCGTTCAGGGAGCAGGATCCGCGGTCTGTGGCTTCGTTCCTCTGAGACGCTGGGGCCCTTGCTCCGTGGGAGCTGGCTGAGCATCGGGTCCCTGCACCTTTAAAAAAACAAAAAGGGGGGAAGTGGCGGCCTTTGGGGGTGGATGGGGCAGCTAGAGAGGACGGACCTAAAGCTTCAAAGCAACTCTGAGGACGTGGCTGCTGGGTGTGAGCCTAGGAGCTCATCCCATGTCTAGGATTCGAATGAGCGCTTCAGAAGGTGGGCGCTTAGGCCGCCTCACCCATCTCACGCGGAGCGCCCTCTTCCTCCACCCTCAGGGCCCTGCTGTGGTTGGGGGTGTGGGCTCTGCACCTGGGATGCCTGAAGGGGAACCCCCTCCCCACTGCCCCCCAGTTCTGGCTCTGACAGTTTGATGAGTTTGTCTCTGGGCCTTTGCTTCTTCAACTGCTAAAGGGAATCATAATAACAATACCTTCATCATTGGAGGGTCTTTTTATATCTGTGGGGCCGAAGGCAGTGACAGCGGCACCTGAGTTTGTCATCAACATTAGGTCCTAGTGCCTGACCCTGGGCAGCCTTTCGGGCCTCTCTGGGCCTCAGTTGCCCCCCAGAACCCTGGCTTCTCCCTCAGGGACTCTCCAAGAGACAGGGGAGACCAGAGCCAAGATGCAGGACTCAAGACGGTGCCCTCCCTGCTCCTGTCTCCCTGGTCTGTGCCCATCTGGGGGCATGTGTGACTTGCCCCGCCTTCTGCCCGCTGTGCCCCCCCACCTGGGAGCTCTCTGCACAGCTCTGCCTGGCCCTGAGCTGGACATGGACACGGAGCGGCTATTTTTAGGCCCAGACAGAAGCAGCAGCTGTGCAAACCCCACTCAGCGCTCCTCTCTCCACAGGAGGGTCCAGCCTCGTGGGCGAGGCTGAGGAAGGGGGAGCTGAGATCCCAGCTCCATCTCCTCCATCCTCACAGCCCCAGGGTGAGCGTCTCTCCGGCTTGTCCCCCTCCCCCAGCTTCTTCATCGCCAGAGGTCTAGCCGCCAAGCTGTAGAGGCTGCCAAGTGGGAGGAAGGAGGAGGAACAGAAGAGGCCGAGGTGGAGGAGGGAAGGCTGTGTCCTCAGGTGAGGTCCCCCCCCCCGGATCCTGGTCTCATTTAGAATTCTTCTGAGAACTCAGATTCCAGACGTCCAGGGTCCGAGGCCAGCTGCACAGTGGCCCCTGCTCCCAGCAGCCGTTCCTTACTGTGTCAAGGAGCAAGTTACCCCAGAGGTTCTTGGCAGTCGTGGGACACACCACGAAATGTGTCAGGAGATTGGGACTGCCTTGATTTCCCCAAGACAACTAGTCTTTTAACAGTACACAAAAAAGGCCCTTCAGCCAGCGTGGCTCAGGGGTGGAGCATCGACCTATGAACCTGGAGGTGGTGGTTTCATTCCCGCTCAGGGCATATGCCCGGGTTTCGGGCTTGATCCCTATGGCGGGGTGTACGTGAGGCAGTTGATCAATGATGGTCTCTCATCATTGAAGTTTCTCTCTCTCTCTCCCTCTCCCTTCCCCTCTGCAATCAATTAAAAAATATTTTTTAAAAAGGTCCTGAAATTCAACGTTACATTTTTAAACAATCTGTGCAGGTTTTGCATCAGGGTTCCCCTATTTTGTAATTCTTGTGGTTTTTGGAGGCCACATACCTGGAGTGGGCCTGGGAAGAGAAGTACTGTACAGATCAGTGAACGCGTCAGACTTTTATTTCGATAAGGAAACCTTCACAGGCGCCCAAAGAGTAAGGTGACCAGAAGTCCCGCTTTTGGTGGGACAGTCCCGATTTTTAACAATTTGTCCCGCGTCCCGCGGCGTTTTAAAAAAGTCCCAATTTTTGGAAAGAATGCACGACAAGCTAGGGAACAGCGGGAGAAGGGGAAGGGAATACACGGTTTTCGGCGGCCATGTGGCTATTTAGCCAGGATAGGAGTTTTATATTATTTTTGTTAATTTTATAACGTTAAACTTTAATAATAACAAGTAATTGTTGAGAACTGATTATCGAGAACTGCTGATCAAAGTTCGCATTGTTGATCAGTTGTTAGAATTCGACCACCATTGTTTGGACTTAATGAACAATGGCATTTTTTGGGATTGGCAACGACAAAAACATTTTGTAACTGTCTCTCAGACGATACACATCGTACTGCGTGCTAGTAAGCTAGTTAAACAAGTGTAAGGTGACCAGACGTCCCGCTTTTGGCGGGACAGTCCCGATTTTTAACAATTTGTCCCTCGTCCCGCGGCGTTTTAAAAGAACCCCCCCCCCCCCCTGCCCCCGGTCAATGGTGTCCCGCTTTACCTATGTTAAAATCTGGTCACCTTACCAAAGAGACAAGAACCTTACCCTAGAGGAACTTGCATTCTAGAGCTGAGGAGCTCTTTCCTGTGACAAAATACAGGCTCCCCAATCTGGGGAACAATAGTCCAAACCCTTTCTTGTCTGTGGCTGCTGCTGAGGTGCCTAGCAACCGATGGCGCGGATCCGATTTCTCCGGAGCCTGGATTCCTGATGCTTGCGGGCGGGGATTCTCAACCTTTCCCAGGCTATGCACCTGTAAGGAAATTGATCAACACTGTGAACTTCTCTCGGGGGGGGGGGGGGGGGGAGTCCAGGGCACAGACCCTCAAATATCTGCCTGCAAGTGGAGGGGCTTACGAGCCCAGGAAGCTGGCACACGGGCCTTGGTTGTGGAGATTGGGAGGTGGCTGCTTGGCCTGCACTGAGGCCATGTCACTGCCTTTCCCAGCAGGAGGTCTGCGGCTGCATTTTAATCACCGCACCCACCGTCTCTATCAGCGCGGAGTAGGGGAAGCTGGCCACTTGGCCTGGACTGTCTGGCCTTCTGAAAAAATACCCAAGTCCTACCAAACTAGGGAAAAAGCCCATTTGCAAAAGCCCTAGTAAGTTATCATCTTGGTGCAGTCACAAGGGACTCTGTGACCTTGGGCAAGTCTTTTCCTTCCTTTGTGTGTGTGTGTGTGGGGGGGGGGGGCTCAGCTTTCTTATTTGTGAAATGAAGCGGGGTGGGGGTGGGGGGCTGGGACACGGAAGTAGAGCTGAGGTTCCTTCCAGCTCTGATGTGCCTTGAGTCTGTCATGGCATCATACAGGTGAGTCCTCTTTAGGGGAAAGTGGGAGAGAGAGAGCCTCCAGGCACTGCGGCCCTCAGAGGGGCCAGGCCCAGAGCCCCGGAGAGGAAATTTTCCCACTGCTGGCCTGAGCGGTGCTCCTGGCCACCCCGAGACCTCAGGCCTCCCCCTGGGGCATCATGCCACTGCCCGCCCCGCCCCCGCCCCCCCTGCAGCTGACTGCTCCTGGGATTGGGGATTAAGCATCTGCTCCCTGATTGACGTGGAGGCTGCCTCCTCGGGCAGAGGTTACTGTCTTAAAAATCACAGATGCAGGGATAGCGGGCTCCTCTGTGCTGACAGGGGGCTTCCCGGGCAGCTGGGCCTGTGAGTGGGCGTGGGAGGGCTCTCTGCTCACGGGACTCACTGCACACTTTGGGAAGGGGTGCCTTCCTGCCTGCCCTTCTCTGCTTGGGGCACCCGCTTGGAAGGGTAGAGAAAAGTAGTCTGTCTGCGTGAAGTCACGGTGAGCAGCAGCTTGGGGCGGGTCCTTCCTAATGTCACCCTCCGCTTTGCAGCTTATGGCCCGGCCATGGCTTCAACACAAACCAGGGGGCGCTGGGTCCGACTGGAGGACTGGACACGTCAGCCGCCAAGTGACAAGATCTGCTAACTCCAAGTCCTTCTTTAGAGTCCACACCGCCTTTTCCTTCTTCCCCTCCCAGGGCTGCCCCTGCCCCTCCTGGACAGAATTTAAATGTTATTAGCTACAGATGATCTGCTCAGGAGAGGAGAGGAGAGGAGAGGAGTGGAGGCCCGAGGTGGTGCGTCCAGGTAGCCCAGTGCACAGAGCCCTGGGCTCAGATACTCCACTCGTTGTTTGCCTGTCCCGGAAAGGAGGACAGAGAAGCATCAGACTCGAGTCTGAGCCGGCAGCCCCAGGAAGCGCCTCCTGCAGCTGGTGCTAGTTTTCTTTCCACGTGTCCTCACCATGTGTACACACAGCCACACACTTGCACACCCATACACCAGCTGATGCTCACAGACCCAGTCGTAAACCCGTCGCGATCATGTTTGTCTTACCGTCACCTGGGAAAATGTATGCAGATCATACTCACGTCTCCACACACACATCATTCCCATCCTGCACATGCGTGTGCGTGCCATCAGGATACATGCCACTGTCATAGCTGTATGAGTTCCCTCGCGCTCATGCATGTACCCTTTCCTAAGTCACCCTTTAAAACACGCGATGTGTGCACACGCCGGAGACAGGCCTGCACCTCCCATATGGGCATTCTGTGCCTCTCCTTGCCCCGTGCTCGGTACTCTCTGCCATCCTCAAACAGCGATCTAGTAGGTGGGGGTTGCCTCCCCTAGTCCCTCTGGGCGTCTCTTCTTTGGGGGCGAATATCCCGGGCAGTGTCACGCTGGGGAAGGATGGGGACGCTAGGAGTCTAGGAGGAGCCCAGGCTCTGGGCTCAGCCGGGTTCATCATAAATTATTTTGCTTCTAATCTCACATGCCTTGTGAGGCTTCCAATAAACAGATGCTCATATTCAGCCTTAGTTTCCTCATCTGTAAGAGGGATTAAAATACCATCTGCTTTGTCTCAAGTCATGGCCACGTGATGGGAACCAAACCTGATCGACAAGGAAGCAGCCTGAAGCCAGCAGGATGCATGATGGCGTGGGCTCTTAGGGCAACTCGTTTCCCTGTGGAGTCTGGGAGCCGGCGGAGGAAGGGGCAGCGTTTTCCTGGGGGGCGTTGGGTCCTAGCGCTGGTCTTGCCCAGGGCCCCTGGTCCAGGGCTCAGTGAGGCAGAGTGGGAATTTCTCTCCCAGTCCCTCCTTTCTCCCTGCCAGTTTCACCCCCACCCTCACTTCTGTCTGTCCCGACACATCATGGCTGCAGAGCCATGGGCTTGGTAAGGGCTAAGAGCGCGTGGCACCGAGCCAAGCATCTGCCCTGCGCCCGCCCGCACGCACACACGCACGCACGCGGGCACACGTGGGCCTGGCTCCCCGGCTCCTGAGGGCTTGCACCTGGAAGGCCCCTCGCTCCTGGGCCCCGAGGCTGTGCCAAGCAGCTGAGTCTGGAACAAGAGGCCCTGTGGTGTGGTGAGTTTCGCGGAACAGGCGGGGCTGGCTCTTGCATCTGTTCCACCCCAGCTCGGTACACGGCTGCCTGTGGTGTCCCCCATAGCACCTTGACATCTAAGTGGGGGGAATGGGAAGGCCAGATGATGCCAGCCCCAGGGATCTCAGTTACCCCCGGCCACAGTGGCTAGGTTGGGGGAGCCTGCAGGAGGGGAGGCGGGGTGCTGGGGCCAATGCCAGCTTTGGAAGCTGGCCAGCAGCTGGCATCAAGCTGGCTTCTGTCCAGCAGCGTATGGGAGAGGTGAAGGGACCCATTCTGCGGGGCCGGGAACAGTTAGCAAGATTCATCTCACAGCTTTAATGCTTTAGCTCAGCATGAACGCACCCAGGCGAGTGCTGGTCTCCCCTTACTCCTCCCTGGGCTGGTATTCGGAGAAGAAAGTTCAGTGGGACACCTCGGACGCATCCTTTGCAGATCAGAAGGCCATTCTGGACTTGCTGTGGGTTGAGGGGGGGGCTGAGGCTGGGGTACCAGGAAACTGGGGTCCTAGCCAGCTGGCTCAGGGGCCTTGGAAGCTCAGGGCTCCACTAAGTGAAGCTGGGAAAGAACATGGATGTGGAAGACGAAGGCCCCGGGGAAAGTAAGCCCATCCCCTGCCCAGGCCCGGCTTCCGCAGGGGGCGATGCTGCAGGACGCCTCCCTCCTCCGGCTCCGAGGGCACCAGCTCGGGGTTGCCAGCGGGCGGATCTGGAAGCCGCAGCCAGCGGGGGGATGGGCAGACGCGCCCCGAGGCAGAGCTGGTCTGGGGGTGGAGCCTGTCTCCTCCGCAAAGCCCCCGCCTGGCTCCACCCCTTCCCGCCGGGAGCTCAAAGGGATGACGTCACCCCGAGCGAGGCTTCAGCCCGGAGGGGCGCCTGCAGCGTTCAAGGTCTTCCCCGGTGTGCCCTGCGGCGGTTCTCGGCTCCTCCCCCCGAATCCCGTGGAGCTCTGGGGGAGCTCAAGCGTTGGGGTCTGGGGAATGGCAGCTGGCGACTTAGCCTTCCGGGTCTGGGGCTCGTGCTTCCACCAGAGACCAGTCCCTTGGGCAACCCGTGCAAGCACTGCCTCCCCCGCCCCTCCCTCCTCCTCCCCCCCCCCCCCCCCGCTCCCCCGCAGCCCTGCATTGTTCTGAGGTTCCCCGGAGAAGGACAGGGTCCCTGGTGCTGACTGAGCAGCAGTCAGCCCACAGCGAACCCCATGTCCCCTCCCCGTGGGTCCGCAGCCCTCCCCACCCAAACCCCTACTGGGTGCTTGTGTTGCCGGCTTGCGGAGCATATGCTTGGCGGGTTGATGGTGTCTGCTGTTTATCCGTCTCTTCCTACTTAACTTCTGTTTCTGCTTGTCCATCTGGCTCCGGTACCTGCCTTTCTCCCCGCCTCTGTGCTCCCACCCGGCGCCCCTCCCTCTGCCACTTCCCTCCCAGGGCAGGGCTCTGGTCCACTCTGGGGCCACCGGCAGGAGCCCTTGACCTTGGGTGTAGGAGCCGTGAGGGACTCCTCCAGCCTGTGCAACTGCCCAGGCACATTGGGGAGCCTGACATCGGGTCACTTCGGGGTCCTGGGGATGCCACTGGGGGGTGGAAGTGGGTGGTGGAGGGCAGCATGGGGTGGCCTTGCACCAGGTAGAGGCAAGCAGGCACTTCTGAGCTTCCTTCCTACCAGAGGGCATTCTTGGGGTGCGGTCCCGGACCCCAGAGTCCTGGTGTCTGCTTCTCTCTGTCCGCAGCAGGGAGAGGAAACAGACCTGGGAGTGGCAGCAGGAGAGAGGGAGGCCAGGAGGGCCCCAAAGTTCTTTGGACTCAGAACCCCAGAGCGCACCCGGCTCCTTCCTGCTAAGAGGGGTCTGTGGCCGGGCTGGCTGGTGGCTTGGACACAGAGACAAGGGCTCTCAGGGGAGAAGGAACGCCTGCCGCTTCCCCTGGGGCCACTCCCACCTCCGTGCAGCCCAGATGCTGGACTAGGCCCTGCACCCCGAGTCATGGCTCCGCCTCTCTGCCCCTCTCCCCAGCTGGCACATCCATGAACACACATGCACACCCATGGCACGGCTCACACTCACCCTCCATGCAGCCACCTCCTTCCAGGGCGAGGTGGCAGCTGACCGGCTTCCTTGGACTTGCCAGGAGGAGGGTGGAGGAGAACTGGACCCTCCTACAGGGCCCGGCTGTCCTTCCCCGGCCTCTCTGGACCTGGCTGCCCCTCCGGGCTCAGGCTCGCTGCCGAGGAGGTGGCCCTGGGCCCGGAGTCAACAAGGCTCCACGTGCTCCCTGTAAGCATCTGCTTCCCACGGAAACCCGCGGGGCTTGGCTGCCCGGCTCGCACGGGCCTGCTCCTCCGGGGCTCTGCTCTCTGTCTCTGTTGCTCCATCTGCTGCTCCACCAGATCCTGGCTCAGCTCTCTCGGGCTCTTTATTTTTCTCACACAGCCTTCTTCCTGCTCTCCGTTCCTCCCTATCCTTTCTCCCTGTCTGCATCCGACCACCTTCACGCCATCGTCCCTGAGGTCTTCCTTCCCTCTTTGTCTCTGTCCATCATATCATTCTTCTTGCTGCTCTCCCCCATTTTCACATCCTCTCTCTCTCTCTCTCTCTCTCTCTCTCTCTCTCTCTCTCTCTCTCATATTCAGTGGCTCCTTGGAAATCCACCTAGTTCACTCCACGTGCTAAAAGCCTACATCTGCTCCGGGAACACTTCTTAGACTCCAGCTCCAGATCCCCGTCTCTGACCTCGGTCTGGAGTAATCTCCCAGAAAATGTGGGCGAGTTCGCCGACCCCCTCCACTCAAATGTGGCTTGCTCTCCACCATGCCCCCTCTTCTGATTTGGAACCAGGTGGCTATGAGGTGTGCAGGGGCAGTCACACAGGCCACCGTGCTGGGTCAGGTGATCCGACAGAGGACTTGAGCGTCTGGGGCGAGGGGCTGCCCTCCAGGGATCTGAGGGGTTCAATCCTGGAAATAGCTTAAGATCGATAATGTCTGACCCTAGCCGGTTTGGCTCAGTGGATAGCGTCAGCCTGTGGACTGAAGAGTCCCGGGTCCGATTATTGTCAAGGGCACATGCCCGGGTTGTGCGCTCGATCCCCAGTAGGGGGCGTGCAGGAGGCTGCCGATCAATGATTCTCTCTCATCATTGATGTTTCTCTCCCTCTCCCTCTCCCTTCCTCTCTGAAATCAATTAAATATATTTTAAAAAATCTATAATGTCTGATCCTTCGGCGCCATTACAGTTATTTTACGACTGCTCTGTTATCCCCTTACCACGCTCATGGGAGGCTCCTGAATGAAGAAACTGGTGTTTAGGCTGGGGGTCACTCTGCCAGCACCACCTGGCACTCCAGGAGCAGAGCCCGAATCAGGGTCCTGGCTGCCGGGCTCTCAGCCCTGGTCTGTGGCAGGTGCATGAACAGAGAGGGCCGGAAAGGTGCCGTGCGTGGCGGTTAAAGGATGAGGAGGTGGGAGACAGATGACAGAGGGAGAACGGGGAAGAAGGAGCGTGGGGCTGCGCCGGTTCGTGTCTGTCCAGGAGGAGCAATAATAATCCCACCTCCCAACGTTGTTGAGAAGATTAACTGAGAAAATACAAGTGTAAGCCCTTTTTATAAAATTATAAAGAGCTGGAGAGAAGCTATTATTGGTGAAGCAGACGCGGAGCGTTGGGACGTCAGGACGAGGAAAGAGGAAGGCAGCGGGCACACTTGCACTAAGAGGCTTAGGGGATTGCGAGACAGCACCCAGGGACCGCAGGAGAGGAAAGCAGCTCTCCCCCGCCTCCCCTACCTCCATCTGCAGTCTCCTCATCGGCCTGGACAGACGCGGCCCGTGAGTCACAGCCCTCAAGCCCTTGCCTTCGGGTTGCAGAGAGGTGGGGACAAGGTCAACACATCCAGCCATGAAGGAGAGGCCCCCGCGGGAGGAGGGATGGCGTCGTGGAGCAGCTTGCCTTTCTCCATAAATAAGAAGACAGAAGGCAGGAGAGTGGCTCGAAGACAGGCACCAAGTATATGATAGGATTTTAGCGACCAACGTGGGAAGAGAAGCGGGAAAAGGCCTTGAGAAACCCGGTGTCCTTGCCCACCGCCTGGGCAAGGACCCTGTCCTTTTGGACGCCAATTGTGCGCCGTGCCTTGCAGACACATCCACTTAATACCCATTCCTTGACTGGGTGATTGGAAAAGCGCAGGAACAAAGCGAGAGGGGAATAGGAGGCGAGCTGTTTTTACACAATCCATTGTGTTGGAAGACCTGAGCAACCTAGCTTTTGTGCTGATTTGGGGCACAATTTAAATCCCACGTCCTGCCTGAAAAGGAACCGTAACACCAACACCGCATTGCCTTGTCTGTTTATATTTTGGCAGGATCTGGATCAGATAGGAACATCTGACTGTGGGGGGTGGAAGGCAGGGCTGGGTCTGGGAGGGAGACAGGGAAGAGATGGAAGGAACAGCAGAGCTCAGGGAAGCGATGTAGAATATGAGAATGGACCAGTGGGTCCAGTGATGCTAGACGAGGAAACTGAGGCCCCGAAAGGCTCGGGGACTTGCTCAAGACCCCAGCTGGTTGGTGGCAGAACTGGGAACAGAACAAATGTCTTCTGACTCCCAATCTTGAGCTCCTCCCAGGACTACAAAGGACCCCCCTAAGAAATGATTCCCAAAGGGGACACAGCACCAACACCAGGCTGAGCGGGAGGTCTCCTTCTGGCGTGGAGGGGGAAGAGAGACGGAGGCTGGGAGAGTCCATCCTGAGAATGGGTGGTGTCCCGAGGAGACTCGCTTTCCCACCTGGGATCCGGCAGGGCCTGCGGAGGCGAGGACTTCCCTGGGAAGCGGAGTCAGGGAGGGAAATTGGGAGCGAGCACAGCCTGCACCCAGCCAGCCTCAGAATGGAGACTTCCTCCCCACCCTGACGACCCCTCCTGGGCCCTCAGGCTTGGCGAGGGCTCCCGTCGTTGGAGGAAGAGATGGACTGAGAGCCTCGCTCTGGCTTCTGGCTTGTTGGCTGACTCCCGGTCTCCTCCTTGGACAGAGCCAGGAGGGTAAGAAGAACAGAACAAAGAAATAAAAATAGCTGGAGGGTGCTCGGTGCCCATCTGCTGTGTGGGCGAGAGAGGCCCTAGGAAGAAAAAGAAGACTTAGACTGGCAGTTAAGAGGCTGAATGGGGGATTCCTGGCTTCAGCAGGCCATGCGGAGGTCAGAGAAGAGAACAGAAAGCAGACATCTTTCGGGGCCAGTTGAATTTGGGCTGCAGTCCTTTTTCCCCAGGACAGGGGTCGGCAAACTCATTAGCCAACAGAGCCAAATATCAACAGTACAATGATTGAAATTTCTTTGGAGAGCCACATTTTTTAAATTTAAACTTCTTCTAACGCCACTTCTTCAAAATAGACTCACCCAGGCCGTGGTATTTTTGTGGAAGAGCCACACTCAAGGGGCCAAAGAGCCGCATGTGGCTCGCGAGCCGCAGTTTGCCAACCACGGCCCTAGGACAAATTACCTAACCTCCATAAGCTTGGTCTCTAACTCCATAACGTGGGGGTGATAATAACATCCACCGTTGGGCGTTATTGTGAAGATGAAACAGATGCATGTACTAGAATTTCTAGGCCATAGTAGGCGCTTCTAAATGGTAGCTCCCTGATCGCGGCCCCGCCCCGCCACCTTCCTTTGCTCTCCAGGCTCCTGAGAGCAGAGAAGGCCAGGCGAGGTCCTCGGGCTGCCGCCCCCCTGTGGTTTTGGCAGTGGAGTATCCAGGGATTCCCATCCAGGTCCTCTTCCTAGGGGAGCCTCCTGGGGGTCACCACCAGGTCACTAGAGCCCTGGGCCACAGGTGAGATCCCTCTACCTCTGTACACGTTTTAAAAACAATGATGCACACCCTAGCCGGGTTCGATTCCGGTCAAGGGTCCTTACCCTGGTTGGGTTGCAGGCTCCTCCCCGGCCCCGGTCCTGGTGATGGCTCATGCAGGAGGCAACCGATCGATGTTTCTCTCACATCGATGTTTCTCTCACATTGATGTTTCTCTCTGTCTTTCACTCTCTCTTCCACTCTATAAATCAACGAGAAAATACCCTCAGGTGAGGATTAACAATAAATAAATAATAAAAAAATAAAAGCAACGATGCACAGTGATCACCATAGTAGGTTCTGGGGTTCAAAAGCAATCAAACTGGCTGCTCTAAAACTACCTGTGGCAGGATGCACGGTGGCAGGCCCCGAACCCCAACATCCCCCACTGAGGTGCTTGCTGTTGTCTTGAGAGGTGAACAGGTCTCACCCACTTGGCCGTGCTCCTCTCTGCTCTCTGCTGGCATATCAGTGAGGGATAGGCTTCGTAGGCAGACAGACACAGGTTCAAATCCCAGCTCCCCCACGTTCTGGCTGCATGGCTTGGGCAAGTAATTGGACCTCTCTAAGCCTCAGTTGCCTCCTCTGTAAAACGAGGACAAGACCTCACTCAGAATGTTGCTCCAAAGATCAAGTTGACATAGGCACACACTTATTTTTAAAGTTAGCTATTATTACCATTATTATTTTTACAAACCTGTTTTTATTGATGAGAGAGAGAGAGAGAGAGAGAGAGAGAGAGAGAGAGAGAGAGAGAAATAGCGATGTGAGAAGTATCGATCAGCTGCCTCCTGCACGTGTCCTACTGGGGATCGTGCCCACAACCTGGGCGTGTGCCCTTGTCTGGAATCGAACCTGGGACCCTTGAGTCCACAGGCCGACACTCTGTGGACTGAGCCAAACCAGCTAGGGCCAACTTCATTTAAATGAGACCCCGTGACCATCGGTTCCCAATCTCTCAGCCCCTCCTCATCCACCTGATCTCCCGAGTCACTGCACCCTGTGGATGGCTCTGCTGGACGTGACCACAGCCCACCTGGCTGCTGGCTCACCTGGCACATAGCAGGCCTCTCCCTAGGATGACTCCCTGGGCCCGGAGTGGGAGCTCCTGACAGGAGGGGCAGAGCTCCCTGGAAAACACATCTTTGTGTCTGGGGGCTGTCTCCTCAGCAGTTGTGCCCTGTGCTGGGGGAGCTGGCTTGGAACCCTCCCTGGCCTCAGCCCCCCAGGGAGCCTGCTCCATGCAGAACACGCAGGTGACGAGCCCCTTGCCCTCTGCGCCCCTCGTCCACTCACGGCAGACCCTTTCACACCTCAATTAGCCACTTAGGGAGAAGAAAGAGCAAGTGCAAGCTGGGGAAATCTGTCCAGACCATGATGAATAGTTTCCCAAGCCTGCTGTTGCCATGGCAGCCAGCTGGGAACACCGTTTCCAGGGCCTGAGGCGCTCAGACATGCACGGGGTGGGGGTGGGGGGGGGCTGCCCTGCTGGGCTGCTGCCCACTCGCCTTCCCCCACCCTGGCCTCCTGGCTCCCTTAGCAACAGCCATCACCATTGCCATCGCAACCACCCTGCGGCGTCTGCTGTCCAGGAGCAGTGTCCAAGGAAACTTTGGGAGGGGGAAGGTAGGGAGCGTGTGTGTGTGCGTGTGTGTGTGCGTGTGTGTGTGTGTATGTGTGTGTGTGTGTGTGTGTCAGAGTCAGGGTATGAAGTTGGGAAGGAAAAGGCTTGGCAAGCTTAGCCATGATGATGATAAGGATGCTTCCCGATTATAGAGAAAAGAAGCTCATCAACTGGAGGTCCAATGGACCCCTTGGTGATCTGATGGTCCCCTTTGAACCTACAAGAACAAGCTCGTGTATCTGGGCGTATGTGAATTTTTCTGGAGAAAGGTTTTATAGTTTGATCCATTTCTCAAACATGAGGAAGTCCCTAGTAGGTAAGAATCATAAATGACAAAAGCTTTTGCTTTTCAGAATCAGAATTACCTTAGGGACCAGTTGATCAGACTGGCTGCTGAGATATGCTTAGAAGAAAGAACAAGCTCAGCCGGTGTGGCTCAGTGGTTGAGCGTCGACCTATGAACCAGGAGGTCACTGTTCGAGTCCCGGGCAAGGCACATGCCCAGGTTGCGGGCTCGATCCCCAGTGCGGGGCGTGCAGGAGGCAGCCGATCAATGATTCTCTCTCATCATTGATGTTTCTCGCTCTCTCTCCCTTCCTCTCCGAAATCAATAAAAATATATTTAAAAAAAATAAAGAAGGAGGAATGAGTACAGGGCCAGGTGGGAGCATATGCATGCCCCCCCCCCGGCCCCCTGTCCCTCTCCAGAGTCCCCCAAGGCCACTTGCCCCGCTGGGGACCGCTGGGAGTAGTGACTCGGAGTATTCCTGCGAATGCCATCCTAAATATTCTGTCCTTCTCGCCCGCCTCGGAGCTGCAGCTTTACCCGGGGTTAACTGTGCGAATGGCTAGTGTGTGCTGTGGGCCAGGCCCGAGCTCAGGGCCGAACAGACACTGTGCACATCGTCTCATTTAGCCATCACACAGCACCGAGGGGGAAGGGCCTCTTACCCCGGCCATTCAAAGATGAGCATCCTGAAACCCCAAAAGAATGCAAGCGATTTGCGCAGGTTTATGGAGGTAGAAGTTGGAGACGTGAGGGGCAGCTTAGCGGAGAGCACAGCCCTGGACCAGAGTGCCTGAGTCTGGCCTCAGCCGCACCCCTCTTACCCTCCGTGGCCCGAGCCCCTGTTCTCGAAGCTGTGAATCGAGGACGCGGATCATCCCTACCCCAAAGGGCAGTGACGGGAGCTAAAAGAGTTGACGTTGTATTTGAAAAGGGCTTAGAACAGTATCCATCACCAGATCAAACGGGCTTACTAGTAAATGGGGAGTAGGATTCGGTCCCAGGTCTGCCTGGTTCTGAGGCTCGTGTGCCCCACGGAGAGGTTTTCAGGGGCGTTTGTCATCCGAATGCTGGGCTGGGTCGTGACCCCAAGAATACCACGAGCTCTAGACAGAGCTGCGGCCCTGTGGCCCCTGAGTGAGCCTCAGGCTCCCCCCCCCCCCCGCCCCTGAAGCAAAGGGGCAATAATCCTCTGCACACTCTCAGGGGCTGGTTTGTGTGCCAGAGTCACCACCGATTACAACCCATGACATGAAGATCCAATGAAACACGACCCGGGAAGTTGTTGCAAGCGGAGCCAGGCCACAGGCGCGTCCTCAGTCCCTAAGCCCAGTTCTCCCCGTGCCGGCTCAGCTGGCAGCGCGGGGCAGGGTGCCCAGTGTGACACCCCGAGGCGGGTGGATGGCACGGTGCCTTCCGTGCCCATGTGCCTGGGTCAGCAGCCAAAGCCAGGATGCTTAGGAATTCCGCAGAGGGAGAGAGAGGCGCGGAGCCCAGCAGCCTCGGGCTGTGTTGGCAGCGTGGAAGGGAGGCAGGTGCTCATGCGAGGCCACGGATGGCAATGAGGGGTGTGGCGTGGCGGGGGGGGGGGAGCCACGGAGCAGGGTCCAGGCCACGCCAGGCTGGGTGGCCTCCTTGTCTGTGAGGAGGGGTCATTAGTGGAAATGAGAAAAAGCTTTCCTAGTCCCTGCTGAGAAGAATCAGCGGCTGATTATTCAATCAGCGAATAGAGGGCTCAGTCATCTCCAGGCTGCTGGGGCGGGGAGGGACTTGGTGTCCCTGTACTTTTGCCACGCCCCCCCCCCGCTCCCCCCCCACCCCCCACGAAGACTCCCGGTGTTGAGAGCAGATGGTGAGGAGGAAAAGGTGGGTCCTTGTTCTTGAGTCACTTGCTGCTGGGGCACCTTTCTGGGGCGCTGGGAAGTGTAGCACGCAGCCGGCATCTGGGACGAATCAGCAGCCGATGGCAGGGAGGCGAGGGCCCCACAAAGCGGGCGGTGCTGTGAATGACTCGCGCCCCGTCAGAAGGCATCATCGGAGGTGACTCGCCTGTGGGGGAGAAAGCCGGGGAGCCATCCCTGACTCAGGGCTGAGGTGGCTCATGCCGGCTGCTGTCCTGGCCTCCGGGTGCCCCACGCGCAGCCCAGCCCGAGGGGGCGCTGGTTGGAAAGGGAGTGATTCAGAGGCTGTTACAAAAGCAGCGTTTAAGACGGAGGAGCTTCTGAGAGTCTGAATCAAAGCTTTGTTCTTTAACCTTTCAGCTTCTCATGGTCATAACGAGACGGTGGTGGGGGTGGGGGTGGTCTCCTCTGAGAAGTAGGGCAGGAGCTGGCTTCCAGGGCCCCGGACAGGCCAGGCGGTGCCGTGCCCATGGCAGAAGTGGGCGCTGGGAACGTCTCCGCTGTGAGGTGCTCGGCCAAGGCTGTGCCGCTGAGGACACCTGGACCCGAATCCGGGTTTGAGCTCACTCGCTCCAGGCAGGTCCCTCTGCCTTTCGGCCTCTGCTTCCTCAAGTATAGAAGGAGGATGGGAGTCGCACTCATGGGGGTTGAGGGTCCACGTGCAGGGCTCAGGGAGCAGGGAATTGTCCACTCCGGGCAGAGGTGACACGGAGCATGCCCACCAGGAGAAGTGACCTTTCCTTAGTCTCCCTCTTCTCAAATCCCAAAGAGGAGCAAGAGGAACTGACGGGTAGAACAAGGCTTAGATTGTGTGTTGTCGCAGGGAAGCAATAAGATGGGTGAGAGGAAGATGCAAATTGCAGCAGATACTTAATAAAAGAGGCTGTTTTATTATTGGCAACTCCTTTGGGGAAGGGTCCAAAAGCCACACGTCTTGAAAAACGCCCAGTTGGCTTTTGAGGGGACCCGGAGGGTGCTGTGGAGGGGGCTGCTCTCTGTTTTGGGTGCAGAGTTTGGGACATTCCCAAGTCAGGGAACCAGGAGCATTCAGGGAGCGGAGTATGGGATAAGCAGGGTGGTTCCGTCTAGCTGTCCTCCTGGCGCCACGCGGGGAGGCCGGGCAGACTGACCGTGGGGCTGGGGCCAGACCTGGACTGGTTTTATCAGATGCTCCATCCATGTAAGGCTGGGGAAACGCCAAGCGTATGCCCCAAAGAAGGCCTGATTCTCTGTCGACATTTTTTACCCCAAAGGATAAGAAAACCTGATGGTGCATGGTCGCCGGAATGCAAAGATGGGGTGATTGCCATGGGATGCAAATGGACCCCATTAGGGATGTCATTTCTTTAACCTCTAGAGCAGCGGTCGCCAACCTTTAGGACCTCACGGACCACCAGTGGTCCACGGACCACCGGTTGGCGACCGCTGCTCTAGGGCACAGCTCCCCAGGTGCCCAGAGCTCCTGAGAGAATCCAGAGCTGAGGGTCAACCACTCAGGGAGTTAGGGCTCTCCCAGGGCTGACCCGAGATGCCCGCTCTCCATTCCGCTTGCCTGGCACCGACCCGGACTGCCTGACTGTTCTAGGGACTCCTGCCATGGGCCGGCCTGCTCAGCAGGTGCAAACAATGTGGCGCTCTCCTCCCACTCCCCAGTGTTTACCGTGAAACCGGAAAGAGCAAAGGCCATTGGTGTCAGGAGTGTCCCTCGGCAGGTCTGGGCTTCAGGCCTCTCTGAATCCTGGATGCAAATCATTAGCCACAGAGCTCTGAAAGCCAGGATGATTTAACCATCAGAGTGAGTAGCCAAATGATCAAGATACTTACCCCTGGAGACCATTAGAAATAAACCCCGATTCTTACACCAACCTGGAGGTCCGGCCCTCCCGGTGGGAGAGGCCTGATAGCGTGAGTCCCCTTTCTCTGCTCCCAGGAACCTGTCGGTCTCCCCAAGTCCTGCTGCTCACACGTGCTGCAGCCTCGGTCAGCTGGAGAGCAACGGGCTCTCTCCGCGAAGCTCCCTCCCTCTCACCCTTCATGGGCTGCAGCCCGCGCCATTTAATGCATGGATAACAACAATCAGCATATAGATCGAGCTGCTAATGGAAGAAGAGCGAAGCCAAAAGGGAGACACTGTTCCAGAACTGAGTGGGCCTCTCCTCGGGAGAAGGTAGCTGCTCAGGGGAGGGGTTCCTCAGCTGCCTCTGAGTTTTTATTTTTCATTTATTTTATTTAAAAAAATATTTTTGTTGATTTCACAGAGGAAGGGAGAGGGATAGAAACATCAATGATGAGAGAGAGAATCTTCGATCGGCTGCCTCCTGCACCCCCACCCCTGGGGATCGAGCCCACAACCTAGGCATGTGCCCTTGACCGGAATCGAAACTGGGACCCTTCCGTCCACAGGCCAACACTCTATCCACTGAGCCAAACTGGCCAGGGCCACTTTGAGTTTTAATAGGAGGTTGATCACAATCCACCTCCCCCACCTGGAGCAGAAAGTAAGGGGGAGGGAAGACCTAAACTGGGCCCTGGCTGCTGGCCTTGTTCTCTGTTTTCTCCTCCATCTGTTAGTCGGCAAGCGACCATTCCAAAGCTGTCCTCTTTGCTGGCAAGATTTCCGCCGTTCATCCTCTATTTGTGGTTTTGGATCTTGGTCCTCCTTGAAGCCACCTACTTTGAATTTCTGCCCCATCCAGATCTCTGCTGAGTCTTGTCGCCATAAGGCATTTCAGATGCAATGTTAGTCCCCAGGAGCAGAGACCAGGACGGGGGAGTGGGGCGCTGGATCACTCTCAGGACGGGGAGCTTGAGGGCAGACAACCATGGAAGCATGCATTTAGAATTTATGTTTGGGATTCCAGACAAGGGAACTGACGCCTGGTGAGATGAAATGGTTTGCCAAAGATCTGGCTCCTTTGTAGAAGAGAAGAATGAAACTCAGGTCATTGAACTCTGGCCCTCTGGCTGCTCTCTTAGCAGGGAGCTCTGCTGATGGGATGGCTGCACAGCTCTGCTGGTTGCCCTGCAGCCCTGCCAAGCACTGTTACCTCTAACTCTCTGCAGACATCCTGTGCTGGAACCAAGGGTCAGTGGGGGTGATGCTTGGGGGGAGCAATGGAGGATGACTGGGCTAAGAAGGCCCTAGCCGGTTTGGTTCAGTAGATAGAGCGTGGCTTGCAGACTGAAGGGTCCTGAGTTTGATTCTGGTCAAGGGCACATGCCCAGGTTGTGGGCTTGATCCCCAGTGGGGGGCATGCAGGCGGCAGCCGATCAATGATTCTCTCTCATCATTGACGTTTCTATTTCTCTCTCCCTCTCCCTTGCACACTAAGACCTCCTCCTAGGAAGTCAGGTTAAGAGTTTGTGGAAGATGGTGGTGAGGACCCTGCCCCTCCCTGCTTGACAGAGTGGGCTGGAGGGGAAAAGGGAGGCTCAGTCCCCTTTGTGTGGTCAAAATTCCCTCCGCCTGTGAACAAGAGGACACTGGGCCCAACACATCACAACTGACGGAGATGCCAGTGGGAGCTCTTCCTGTCACGATGTTTCACTCTAGCGCCTTCATTTCTATTATTATACCAAGTGATTTGTTCCCCTAACATCAGCCAAGCAGCGAAAGAGTCACTGGCTCCATAGGTCTCTTCCTCTCCCCCTCCCCCCTCCCCTACAAGCTGGCTCCCCACACAGAGTGCCGGCCTCGTGGATCTTGCTGAGGCCCATGCGCTGTGGGAAGAGTGGCAGGAGGGTTAGGGAGAGGGGAACTTGAGGTCTCATCTTGAGTCTGCCCAGAATCCTTGGCCTTCAGGGTTCTGACCAAGCAGTACTCTCCAAGTTTCTGCTTTAATTTATTTAAAACCTGGGTCAATGTCCTTCTCTACTTAGTGCCGTAGCTTCTTCACCTCTGAAATTGGGAGAAACGTCTTTTTTTTTTTTTTTAATGTAAATCAAATTTTATTTTTTTCCTTGCAATAAACATTAATATTTCAAGAAAAACGATTTTAAATATATTAACATTACATGCAATGAACATTAATATTTCAAGAAAAATATTTTAAATATAATAATATAACCAAGACTGTACTAACGAGAAAAGTCTTGACGGTTTCCCTTTACTTGGGATGCTGAGACTTGGGTTCTGGCCAGATGATTGGTGAGATTGAAACCACGCCCTCTCTTCTCTGTTTGCCGGAGTTCCCACCTGAAGAAGATGAGCACAGATATGAGCGGTCCCCTTCTCCCACAAGGCCATCATTGTTCCCCAAACCAGGGGGCCCGCCAAAATCATGCTTTCATGGAAGGCCCGAGGACTACCTGCTAAGTCTTCGAAAACTAAAAACAGTGAGTTGTTGTTGTTTTTTTAATCCTCCCAATAATTCACTTGGCTTGGCTTCCTCTGACTGAAACGGGCACTGGTTCAGCAAAGTCAAGTGGAGCCTGAGTCAGGTGGGGGATGGGATGGGCAGAGGCTGTGACCATGGCACCTTGGGTGATCACTTCCTCCTGGGAATCCAGGTGGACAGTTTGCTTATACAGTTCCATTCATTTGTCACTTGGTATATGCTATCTTATATTTTAGGGATCAAAAGATGCCCTAGCTCAGTGGTTGGCAAACTGCGGCTTGTGAGCCGCAGTTTGTCGCTCTGTTGACTAATGAGTTTGCCGACCACTGCCCTAGCTGGTTTGGCTTAATGCAGTGGTCAGCAAACTCATTAGTCAACAGAGCCAAATATCAACAGTACAATGATTGAAATTTCTTTTGAGAGCCAAATTTTTAAAACTTAAACTTCTTCTAATGCCACTTCTTCAAAATAGACTCGCCCAGGCCGTGGTATTTTGTGGAAGAGCCACACTCAAGGGGCCAAAGAGCCGCATGTGGCTTGAGAGCCACAGTTTGCTGACCACGGTTCTAATCCAAGCTCCGTCACCCCTCACTGTGTGGCCGGGGCAGGCTGCAAAGAGAGAATTGGGCGGTGAAAGATGCAGGCCTTCCATCCGCATATACCTCTTTATGCATTTTAAAGACAAAAACCTTATAACCTATGCCAGTGGTCAGCAAACTGCGGCTCGCGAGCCACATGCGGCTCTTTGGCCCCTTGAGTGTGGCTCTTCCACAAAATACCACGGCCTGGGCGAGTCTATGTTGAAGAAGTGGCGTTAGAAGAAGTTTAAGTTTAAAAATATGTGGCTCTCCAAAGAAATTTCAATCGGTGTACTGTTGATATTTGGCTCTGTTGACTCATGAGTTTGCCGACCAGTGGTTTAGAACACCATCGGGCTCAAGGCTTCTCGCCTTTCTCCACATCGTGATTCCTCCGGCTGAACGATCAAAGGCAGCGATTTCGGGGCAGTCCTGTGAACCCTGAGACTGAGGCTTCGGGGGAGAAGGTGATGATGGCTCACGGTGCCCCGGGAAGTAAGAGGCCGAGCCTGGCATGCCTCTCGGGCCTCGTGACGCTGGGCAGGCATCGGCATTCACTTGGGGCAGCCTACACGCCCTCAGCCTCACTGCAGAGGTGCTGAGAATGTGCACACGTATGCCAACACCGTGCAGATGTTCTAACATGAGGCGGTCAGGCTCTCGGGCCCTAGCGCAGGGACAAGTGCAGCCAGGCCCCCCCTCTGCCACGTCTAACTTCCCGCAGGGGAGACACAGCGCTCACTGCGGGCCTGTGTTGGCAATGAGGCCTCCAGAATGACCTCTGGGGGAGGCTGGTGCGGGTGTAGAGGGTGGGGAACGTCGTGGGATTAAAGGGTGCTTTCTTTTCTCTCGCCACAGGGAACTCCCTGCAAAGCGATGAGACGGCAGTGAGCTTTAAAGAGGGCTTTTCCCCCCCGCAGCAGCCAGGCCTGGATTCCGAGGCGACGGCGTTTAGCGCTGTTTCGTTCCTTTCCCACCAACTGTCTATTGTGACACTACGGAGCTAACTAGCAGAGCTGCTGAAATTGCAGTTGAGGGAAAGGAACATTAAGGCACGTGAGCGAGGGAAAAGGGATTTGTGTGAAGTAAGGAAGGGAACAGAACAGCAAGCAATAAGACAGACGGGAGCAAGACGTCTGTCCCAGGCGGCGAGAGGCAGGGCAGTCATTTGCGTGGCAGCTAAGACTCGGAGGTCAGGGCCGCGCTCCACAGAGAGGGCAGCGGGCACGGCCTGTGATGACACGGAGCTTCTCACGCACCTCCACGGCCTCCATCTCACTGCCACCCTAGGAGGAGAGGCTGACATTGGACTTGAGGGGCTAAGCATATGGCTAACATGCTTGGAAGTTCTGATTCTTTTTTTTTTTTTAAAGATATTTTTATTATTGATTTCAGAGAGGAAGGAGAGAGAGAGAGAGAGAGAGAGAGAGAGAGAGAGAGAGCATCAATGATGAGAGAGAGAATCATGGATCGGCTGCCTCCTGCACATCTCCTTCTGGGGATTGAGCCCACAATCCAACATGTGCCCTGACCAGGAATTGAACCCTGACCTCCTGGTTCCTAGGTCAACGCTCAGTCCCTGAGCCACACCAGCCTGGCTGGTCTAGTCTTCTCTTGTTGAAGTGAATGAATCCAAACTTCTAAGCTCGCAAGCCATATGCTTAGCTCCTAAAGTCAAATGAAGGTTAGCCCCTTGAAAAACGGACTCTTTGCCTAATGACAGAAAAGTAATAACTTTAAAAGCTTTCTCTTTCACGTTATGCCAAAGTGTAGGTTAATTGATTAGGCTAGACCCAGCTTGGGCTTCTGGCCCCCAGACACGTCAGAGCAAAACTGGGACAGAGAGCAAGACAGGAGCCTTCCTCTTATGGGGGATGTGGCATAAAGAAGCAGGGGACAGGTGTTGGGAGAGCTCCCCAATTTTGTACTATGGAGCTCTCAATATGTGCCCACAAGCATCCTGAAAAGCATGGGAGAAACTGCCAGGAAGCCAAGCTAAAAATACCCAGGGAACAGCACAACCCAGGAGACGTGCAGAGATGGGTGTGAGCACGCCGTGGAAGGTGTGAGACTCCGAGCATGAGAGCCAGGCTGCTGCGCTCATCCCAGGCTCTCCTTCTAGGGGCCTGAACCATGAGTCAGTCGGATATAGGTGGGAGGAGTGTGTGCATCTGGTTTTAGACTCCATGTTTTATCTTTGAATCAGTCCCGTCTAATAGGGCAGCACGTGTGTAATGAGCACCTGTCATGTGCCCTAGAATTAAAACTATAAAACCACACCCACTACTTGGGGAAGTGTGCATGAATTTTTGAGACCTTCTGATGGTGCCCCATCTCCCCTGGTAACAATTATAACTTGTGTGTGTGTGTGTGTGTGTGTGTGTGTGTGTTTTAAAAATATTTTTATTGACTTCAGAGAGGAAGGGAGAGGGGAGAGAGAGAGAAACATCAATGATGAGAGAGAATCACGGATCGGCTGCCTCCTGCACACCCCACACTGGGGATCAAGCTTGCAACCGGGGCATGTGCCCTGAACAGGAATCAAACCGTGACTTCCTGGTTCCCAGGTCAATGCTCAACCACTGAGCCACGCTGGCTGGGCTATAACTTGGTGTTAATGGCTTCCCAGTTCTCTGTCTACCCCACTTTCAGGATCATACTTCTTGTAACACCTAATCATGCGTCCCTGACAAATATTTTCTCTGGTCTCCTTTTTCATTTATGAACTATCTGCTCCTAATTATTGGAAATACGTTACCATTGGTGCATTCCCTCCTTTTCCTCCAGGGCTTCCATCCGCAGTTCCTACTTCCTTGAACCTTGTTTCTGAATGTCATAAGCCTTCCCTCAAGTCCCTCTCAGGAGAAAGCAAAGAATGAGGTAGAAGAGAAATGGTGAGTCATGCTTTCTTCCTGAGGGTACAACCAAGATCAGGTTCTTAATGTTGCTGAAAAGCATTCAAAATCACACACTGTTCATATTTTTTAACCTTTATTATTGAAAGTATGTGTCCCCTCTTTCCCCCTCCATTGACTCCCTCCACCCCTGCCCCATGTCCCCCGCCCCAGGCCTTCACCACATTGGTCTGTGTGCATGGGTTGTGCATATATCCATACAAGCCCTTTGGCTGATCTCTTCCCACCCACCCACTCCTTTTCATTTTAACTACTCTCTTTGTGGTTTTAATTTCCATTTCCTTGATCACTATGGAAGCTCAGATATACATATACATATATATATATAAATATAAATATAAATATAAATATAAATATAAATATAAATATAAATATAAATATAAATATATAAATACTAGAGGCCCAGTGCATGATTGAATCATGCACGTGTAGGGTCCCCTACACACTTTCGCTTTCCATCGCGGGGGAGCTGGGTGCCTGTCTGCTGGTACACCACGCCTTTCAGAAGCCTCCGGCGCGGTGGAGGTTTCTGAAAGGCCTGGTGCCGGAGCAGACAGGCACCCAGCTCCCCCACTTTTGATGGTCCGCGGCGGGACGTGAGCTCGCTGCCCCAGAGGCCCCTTCTGTGCCACAGCACAGCCATGGCGCAGACGCTGAGCTCGCGCCGCCACTGGCGACGTGAGCTCAGCGTCCTGCTGGCCCAATCGGCTACCCCGGCCACCCCGAGTCCTGCCCCCTGCGCCTCCCGCTGGCCCAATCGTGGGCGTAGCGGAGTGATGGTAATTTACATATTACCATTTTATTAGGTAGGATAAATATATATAATGGGCAAAGGTAAGTTTATATTTTGTGAGTATGCAAAACAGTCTATTCTTGTATTATTCTCCATATGAACAACTGTAAACCTACTTTTGCCCCACCTTGTGTGTGCGTTTTGTTTTAAATCCTCACTGGAGGATATGCTCATTGACTTAGAGAGAGGGAGAGGGGGACAGGGGGGAGGGAGAGATGTGAGAGAGAACATCGATTGGTTGCCTTCCATACATGCTCGGGGATCAAACCCACAACCTAGGGATGTGCCCTGACTGGGAATCAAACTCTCCAACCAACTGAGCCACACCAGCCA
The DNA here is from genome assembly GCF_027574615.1 of Eptesicus fuscus. Lineage (NCBI taxonomy): Eukaryota > Metazoa > Chordata > Mammalia > Chiroptera > Vespertilionidae > Eptesicus > Eptesicus fuscus. Next base: position 20,817,216 of record NC_072495.1, on the reverse strand, counting down.
GCGTGCCCCACCCTGTGTTTAATGGCCTTTAGATGGTCTCTTCTGTGAATTGCCTGTTTAGGTTTATTATTCATTTTGGGGGGGTATCTGACTTTTAAAATATTCTTTAAATATATATTTTCTAATATATGATTTTCTTAGACTGTGTGTACATATGTATATGTATCTCTATCTCTGTCTCTCTATCTCTACATATGCAAGCCCTTTGTCAGGGCAGGGGTGCCATTGCTAGACCATTAGGTAAGGGATTAGGGACTCAGATATCTTTCTTCTCTCCACAGAGGGGAAAATATGCATCTTCCTCTCTTTGGGGACAGGATGCTGGAAGAAACCAAGAGTGAATAGTGGAGCACAAATGGCTCTAAAACAGGTAGCATTTGATGCAGGTATGATCCAATGTGTGCAAGGCAATAGGGCAGAGCTTGGCACCTCAGCGCTCTCCGGAAGTGGGATGGCCGAGTCCATCTGAGCTGTAGGGCAGGGACCCAGAGGTGCGACCCTCAGGCGAGTGTACCAGGACGGCAGGCACCTGGGCAGGAGCAGAGGAGCTGGGGATGGCCTTGGCGTCTCCAGGCAACTAGAAAGCTCCGTCCCTGGATGACCACTGCTGCGCTAGGTGAACAGTCTTCCTGCTGGGCCAGGGCTTAGGGAAATGCTGGCCTCTCTGCCCTCTGCATTTGCATTTCAGCTCATCCTTCGGCAGGTCAACCATTTGCATAATGTCTTTGGGGCCAGACCGGCTGCATCCAGGCAGAGGTGTGCACGCTGCCCTTGGCCCTGAAGGGTGTGGAAGCCTGTTGAGCAGCTCTCCCCCAGGAGGGCTGAGCTCAGGGATCTCCGCAGGTTTCTTTTGTCAAATGCCATTATTTTCATGGGTGACAGCATCCCAGCTGCCCTGGCATCTCACGGTCAGCTGTCCTGCCCGTGTTCCCCTGAGGACAGAAGCCAGGTGGTTCTGAGCAGATCAGCCTGATTTTATTACTCACCAGGGCACCCAGTGCCAGCACAACCCACCCATCTCTGAGATCATGTCTCTGTTTCACAGAGCCGGGGGTCCCCGGGGGCCACCCCAGCTCTCGGCTGTCAGCCCGGAAGGAGTCACGCACTGACGGGCAGGTTTTCCTCGCCTTCCTTTCATGTGGGAACTTGCGGGCTGGACGGGGAAGGGAGAGAAGAGGTCGGCTTACTTGCTTGTCAGCTTCTCCGGGGGCAGCCGAGACATAATCATCTGTGCTCACAGGGTAGAGTCAACCCCAAATGTGGCCTCACTCCGGGGTGGAGACCATAGGGTACCACCCAGCCCTGGCAGTGTGGGCAGTGCCCCTGTGACAGACTGCCAGGCCTGGGCCTCCAGGCCAGGAGGCGCTCCCTCCGGGACATGCCGCAGGCAAGGTAGCTGGGCCCGAGGACCCCACACTGATCTGCTCAGCGGGGGAAATGGGAGCCTTGGAATAGTGCCTTAGAGCCGTGGTCGGCAAACTGCGGCTCTCGAGCTACATGCGGCTCTTTGGCCCCTTGAGTGTGGCTCTTCCACAAAATACCACGGCCTGGGCGAGTCTATTTTGAAGAAGTGGCATTAGGAGAAGTTTAAGTTTAAAAAATTTGGCTCTCAAAAGAAATTTCAATCGTTGTACTGTTGATATTTGGCTCTGTTGACTCATGAGTTTGCTGACCACTGCCTTAGAGGATAACAACTTTCAATGTAATTTTTTTTTTTTTTAAAAATTGATTTGAGAGAGAGGAAGGGAGAGAGAGAGAAAAAAAACATCAATGTGAGCCGAAACCGGTTAGTGGATAGAGCATCGGTCTGCGGACTGAAGGGTCCCGGGTTCGATTCTGGTCAAGGGCATGTACCTCGGTTGCAGGCTCGATCCCCGAGGCCCTGATCAGGGTGTGTGGGGGAGGCAACCAATCGATGTGTCTCTGTCACATAGATGTTTCTCTCTCTCTGTCTCTCCCCCTCCCTTCCATTCTCTCTAAAACAAAGCTTCAATGGAAAAATATCCTTGGGTGAGGATTAACAACACCACCACCAGCAACCAAAAAAGAGCTGCTGTTCACTAAACACAAGCCACCGGATGAGGGTAAGCCTCAGAAGTGAAATGGGCATAGAGGATGGCCAATTATAAGTTAAAGAGGGCCATGGGTGGTCTTTCAATGAAGTGACTAGTCCTGTGTGTGGCTGGGTCTAAGTCTAGACCTTCACAGGTGACCTCAGTCGGCTAGAACAGCGGTCGCCAACCGGTGGTCCGCTGACCAGCGGTGGTCCCTAAGGCCCGAAAGGTTGGCGACCCCTGGGCTAGAGCACAGCATTGATGAGATTAGCGTTGCAGGTATCCCAGTCGAAAACAAGTCTCTCATCGCATCTAGTTGTATTCTTTGGCTTCCCTCACCACGGAGAAGAAATTAGAAGGAAGAGGGAATAACGCCATCATTTATTCTCTGTCAAAGGCTTTCCTGACATAATTACATTTAAACTTGACAGCAACCTTGTGGGATAAGAGCTATGATTATCCCTGTTTGATGGGCCCCATGCTATTAAGCAACTTGCCCAAGTTAAACACACACACACACACACACACACACACACACACACACGAGTAAATAATGAAACCATCATTGAGCCCCGGGTCCATCTATCTGATTCAAATCTTGCCACGAGTCTTTCTCCAGGATCTGGAAGGCGACTCACGTCATCATTCAATCTAGACGAACTCTACTGGTACGCAGGAGAGGCAGAGACTGGAAGAGGTTAAGGGGCTGATCAAAATAGCTCAGCTATTAATGGTGTGACCCAGATTGGCTTGGGACTTCTGGTTTGATTTCCTTTTCGCTTCCCCACTTGAGACAGTGAAGATTGACTTTGCGCCTCCCCTCACAATCCTGGAAAACCAACTCCAAGTTCATGAGGACTCTGATGATCGACAGAATCGTAATCTTCCTGGTTAAAGACATTCCATTAAAACAAATACAACGGTGGCGTTGCCGAAAATGGGGTAAAGACAGGGTTCTGACTTCCCTGCCAGCTTTTGTGCCAATGGGTGCTTTCAGTGGGCTGAGAAGGAGGAACACATGGTGGGGACGTGGGGGTGGGGCGCCAAATACAGCTACGTCATCACGGGGGGGGGGGCGTAAAGGGAGCGGGTGGTGATGCTGTAGACTGGGTAGGGCTGGTGGCTTCAGCAGTTACAGGAGACCCTTGCAGCCGATGGCGGCACATTCTGTGCTCTGCTCGGATAATAGCGCCAGTTTAATTATAACCGGGAAGTGTTAATTTCAGTTTGCGTACATCTCTAGTATGTTTCATTTCAAATGTGACTTTCCAGCTCCTCTCCCTCGCTCTCTTCTCTTCATGCCATACAATATTTGCATATCTGAATGTCAGATTTTTTCAAGTGCTGGAAGGAACAGGCTCTGGTATGTTCTTGAGTTATTTTGTATAGCAGCATCTGTCTTGTTTCAACAGCTACCAGAGCTGAGAAGTGACCCAGGAGCAGCCTGGCAGGAAGAAGAACGTGGGATCCAAGGGGGTTCCTTCTAGTGCAGAGCCCCACAAGGCCTGGGGACCCTCCCGGCCCAGGCAGCTCGGAACAGATGTTTCCCCCAGTTTATTTTTACTTTAATTATTTTTATTTTTATTTTTTTTAGAAAGGCAGATCACCAAAGGAAACAAATACTGAATGACGACTACAGAATGTATCTTTGGAACTTGCTAGACTAATTACCAAGGCTCCAAAATCACTTTAAAAGCAACACATTTTGTTTTGCAATATACATTCTTGTTGCCAAAAAAAAATTTTTTTTTTATCGTTTTAATCAGAAGCCACCTCGAAATGGAGAGTTGATTGTGGGTGATGCGGAATTTGGAGGGACTACTCTCATTAGGACAGCACATTGCAAGGAATTCCGTGACTTTTTTTCTGTATGTAGAATGATGTCAGGAAGATTTTCCTACAAGAAATTCTAAGAGCTTTAAATAGCTTCCTTCTAATTAGTGATGCCTCTGTTTAAGCAATTATAATAAAACTGCTTACTATGTGCCAAGCAATATCTAGTTTAATCTTTTCAACTTCCCTAGGTGGTAGGCATATATATATATCTGAGTATATATATATCTATATTTCAGAGAGAGGAAGGGAGAGGGAGAGATAGAAACATCAATGATGAGAGAGAATCATTGGTTGGCTGCCTCCTACACACCCCTCAGTGGGGATCGAGCCTGCAACCTGGGCATGTGCCATGACCGGGAATCAAACCGTGATCTCCTGTTTCATAGGTCGACACATAACCACTGAGCACACTGGCTGGGCTCGTCAGAGGTAGTTTTTGCCTCAATCAGGGATGCTTCAAGGCTATAGTAATCAAAACAGCATGGTACTGGCATAAACACAGTCACCTATATCACTGGAACAGCATAGAGAGCCCAGAAATAAACCCATGCCCACAGGCCAATTGATGTTTGACAAAGGAGGCAAGAAGAGACAATAGGGTAAAGACAGTCCACTCAATAAACCGTGTTGGGAAAATTGGACAGATAATGTGCAAAATAGTGAAACCAGACCACCTTTCTACCCCATAGACACGAATACACTCAAAATGGATTAAAGGTAAGGCTTGAGCCCATAAAACTCCTACAAGAAACATAGGCAGGAAACTGACATTTCTCTTAGCGATTTCTTTTCCTGATACATCTCTTCAGGCCAGGGAAACAAACGAGAAAATAAACAAGGGGACTACATCCCATTGAAATGTTTTTCCACAGCAAAGGAAACCGTTAACAAAATGAAAAGACAACCCACTGAAGAGGTGAAGATATTTGCCCATGATACATATGAAAATGGGTTAATATCCAAACTTTATAAAGAACTCATACAACTACACACACACACACACAAAAAAAAACACACAACACAAAACAAAACAAAAAAAACACAAGCCAATTTGAAAAATGGGCAGAGAAGCTGAATAGACACTTCTCCTAAGAGGACATGCAGATGACCAATAGGCATATGAAAAGATGCCCAAAGTTACAAATCATCAGAGAAAAGCAAATTAAGACCAAAAAGAGATATCACCATACACCTGTCAGAATGGCTACCATCTATACATCAACAAACAAGTGTTGGTGAGAAGGTGGAGAAAAGGGAACTCTCATGCATTGCTGGTGGGAATGCAGACTGGTGCAGCCATGGTGGAAAACAGTATGAAGGTTCCTAAAAATAAATAAATAAATAGAAATGGACTTCCCTTATGACCCAGTGCTTCCACTTCTGGGTATATATCTGAAGATTCCCTAAACAGTAGTTATATATATATATATATATATATATATATATATATATATATACACACACACACATACACACACACACACACATGTTTATTGCAGTGTAGTTTGCAATAGCCAAGCGTTGGAAATAACTCAAGTTCCCATCAATATACAAGTGGATAAAAAGCAGTGGTACATCTCTACAGTGAATTATTACTTGGCATAAAAAGAACGAATTCCTATCATTTGCCCCAGCATGGGTGGACCCAGAAGATATAATGGTAAGTGAAATCAGTCAGTCCAAGTAAGACAAATACCATGTGATTCCATTCATATGTGGACTCTAAAGAACAATATGAATGAACAAACAAAACAGAAACAGACTCATAGATACAGAGAACGAACTGATGGCTGCCAGAGGGTAGGGGTGTTGGGGAACTGGGTGAAAATGGTGAAGGGATTAAGAAGTACAGATTGGTAGTTACAAAATAGTTGTGGGGATGTACAGTCCAGCATAGGGAACATAGTAAAAAACACTGCAATAACTCTGTATGGGACTGGTGAGTACTGGATATTTCTGGGGGAACACATTGTAAAATATAAGATTGTCTGACCATTCTGCTCTACAACGGAAACTACTACAAAATAATATTGAATGTAAAGCAGGCGTCCTCAAACTACGGCCCGCGGGCCATATGCGGGTGTTTTTGCCGTTTTGTTTTTTTTACTTCAAAATAAGATATGTGCAGTGTGCATAGGAATTTGTTCATAGTTTTTTTTAAACTATAGTCCGGCCCTCCCAGCGGTCTGAGGGACAGTGAACTGGCCCCCTGTTTAAAAAGTTTGAGGACCCCTGAAAAGTGTAATAGAAAAGAGAAAGAACTGTCAGGCACGATGATCCCGAGAAGGTCACGGGAACAGACCGGGGAGCCCTGATTCTCTGCCTTTGCCTCTGTAACATCTGTCTCCCCATGAGGGCTACTGCCTTGGAGGAAGTCCTACATGGAAAACACGCTATTTCCTGCCCTCCTCAACACTGGCATGCACTAGTATGTATGGTCTTTTCACTCCTCTCACTTAGCAGGAAATAACCCAGAAAATGTAGTGTTTTGCTGAAAGCTTCTTTAACTTGGAAGAACGATAGAAAACGCATCTTTGAAAAAGAGCTGACACCTCTGTTATATTTTGGTCCCCGCTGGAAGGCGGGCGGAGATTCAGAGGCCTGCGGCGCGCTCGCCGACAGCTCTGCAGGTGCGGTCCGTCCTGTGATGTGTCTCCTCTGGCCGCAGGCCGGGCTGAGAAGCCTGAGGCGGGGCCGGTGGGGGCCGCACATCTGGACCAGGTCTCAGGTCCTCGAGGCCTGTGGCTCGGAGCTCATCGGAATATGGCTGTGACACGTTCCCCGTCTGCCTGGGCCGTCTCAGAGCCTGGAGGGCCTTGCTTGGTGATGGTGTTGATCAGCAAAGCAGAACAGGCCAGAAGGAAGAGCAGCAGAGCCTGGACCTCCGTGTGGCTCCCCCGTGCGACCTTGGTGGGGACGACCCAGGCTCTGGGAGCTGCGGGTCTGTGAGGGTCGGGAGGTGACGTGTGTTGAAGGTGTACAGCGTGTGATCTGACTTCCACGATGTTATATGTCTATTCTAATCTCAATAAAGTTGACAGAAAATAAAACTCTTCCGGAAAAAAAAAGAAGAGAGAGATGGTGTGTGGATGATGACACTTAGAAAGGATTATAATGCCCTAAAATGCCCAGTCCTGTGACTGCCAGCCGTGGCCCAGCCCTGTGACTGCCAGCCGTGGCCCAGTCCTGTGACTCCCAGCCGTGGCCCAGCCCTGTGACTCCCAGCCGTGGCCCAGCCCTGTGACTGCCAGCCGTGGCCCAGCCCTGTGACTCCCAGCCGTGGCCCAGCCCTGAGACTGCCAGCTGTGGCTCAGCCCTGTGACTCCCAGCCGTGGCCCAGCCCTGTGACTCCCAGCCGTGGCCCAGCCCTGTGACTGCCAGCCGTGGCCCAGCCCTGTGACTGCCAGCCGTGGCCCAGCCCTGTGACTCCCAGCCGTGGCCCAGCCCTGTGACTGCCAGCCGTGGCCCAGCCCTGTGACTCCCAGCCGTGGCCCAGCCCTGTGACTCCCAGCCGTGGCCCAGCCCTGTGACTCCCAGCCATGGCCCCAGCATGGAAAACAGCTTTCACTTCCTCTCGTGGGGCCATCCCCTGCCTACTCCACCCCACTCCTGGAGGTTGGCAATATTTCATTACTTTTTCTTTTAAAACATACAGGGTGGGGGCGAACGTAGGTTTACATTTATTCGTATGGAGAATAATACAATGATTAATAAATAACAATACAAGCATAAACTCTGTGTTCCACCTCCTTACAACTGTAAACGTAATTTGGCCCCACTCTGTACGTAATAAGCTCCTACTGTGTGCCGTGCACTTTTTATTTGGAAATATTACTTACAAAGCCACTGTCTTTAAAAATAAAACTTCCCCCCACTTTCCTTTGGATGAGGAAAAAAGGAAGCAAAATCTCCCTGCTTGCCCTTCTCACCGCAGCCTCTCACTTGGATGGGCTAATGAAAAAGACATATGGGGCAACGGTGCTGTGGGGGGCCAGGGGCAGTCATTTCCCCGGAAAAAGTCCCAGAAGGAACCAGGGACTGGGATGAGGCAGACATCACTATCCAGACGAGAGGAAGCGATGGCTTCTAGCCAGCTCTCACAGCCTCTGTGCAAGGAGCCGGCGGCGGCGGGAGGCTGAGGGCGGTGAGAGGGTTTCCTGCTTTTGTTCCGGAGAGAAAACCTTCCCTTGACATTCAGCATCTGTTCGCTCAGGAGGGCTCTGTAGCACTCAGCAGACCCAAGCTCCACCAGGAGGCACTTGAGTCAACATTTGGAAGATCACACAGCGGCAGCCTGCAGCAGGAGGAGCCGGACGATCACAGCTGGGCGAGCAGGAAGAAGCAGGAGAAGAGGGACTAGAACATCCGCCTGGCATCCCCGGCACCCTCCCCCTCTCCGCATCCTCTTTACAAGCTCATTCATTCATTCATTCATTCATTCAGCAACAATTTTTTGTGGCCCCAATAAGGTGCCAGGTGCTGCTCTAGGTATTGGAGATGTCGTGTAGAAGGAGAAAGCCTGCCTTCATGGAGCGTATTTGCTAGTGGGGGAGACAGACAATAAACAGATAAACGATCAGGTAGTGATAAGGGACATGGGAGGGAGCAAGGCAAGGTGAGGGTTAGAAATGTCACATGTGTGTATGGGCTGTGGGTGGTATAGGGTATGCATGTGTGTGTGTGTGTGTGGTGTGTATGTGGTGTACAGAGTGTATGTGATGTATGTGGTGTAAGGTTTGTGCATGAGATTACATTTAGAGTGATTAGGGGAGGCTTCACTGGGGAAGATTAAAAAAAATGTTTGTATTGATTTCAGAGAGAAGAAGGGAGAGGGAGACAGGGATAGAAACATCAATGATGAGAGAGAATTATTGATTGGCTGCCTCCTGCGTGCCTCCCACTGGGGATCGAGCCCACAACCCAGGTATGTGCTCTTGACCGGAATTGAACCCAGGACTCTTCAGTCCATAGGCTGATACTCTATCCACTGAGCCAAACCAGCTAGGGCCCAGGGCTTTAAAATAGATTCTCTGTCTCTCTGTTGACACATCCTATTGGTTCTGTTTTGCTGCAGAACTCTGCTAAATACAAATGGGTATTATCCCCACTTTACAGACAAAGGCATTGAGGCTCAGAAAGCTTAAGTCACTTATTCATAGACTAGAGTCCCGGTGCACAAAATTCGTGCATGAGGCGGGGGGGGGGGGGGCAGGGGGGGTTTGTCCCTCAGCCTGGCCTGCACCCTCTGGCAATCTGGGACCTTTCAGACATCCCTCTCGAAATCCGGGACTGCTGGCTCCTAACTGCTCACCTGCCTGCCTGATCGCCCCTAACCACTCTGCCTGCCTGCCTGATTGCCCCTAACCGCTCCTAATTTCACCTCTAAAATTCAAGCTTCTTCTTTTTTTATTTTTAATATTTATATTTCTTCTTTAATTTTTATTTTAAAAGTCAAGCTTCTGGAGAACATGAGGCATTTAACATTATTCCATAATTCCTTACAGAGAGCTAAGCATGGTAAACACAGCAAATACTTAATATTTAAGGGCTTCTATACAAACACTTCCCAACCAGGAATGTTTTAATAGGCAGTCTCCAAAAACCTGAACTGGAAAACCTAAAAGTACCATCCCGCTGGCCGTTCAGCATTTCCTCGGCCTGCGGGCGGTTGATCTTGCCCACATACCAGGCTCGTTCCCCATGGTGGGGGAGGTCATCCTCATCCTCCATCAGTGCATACTGCTCTTCAGTCTCATTTTTGATTCCCAACCACTGGTTGATTTTCTTCTGCGGGCGCCTTTCTGGGTGAGCCATACCAGGTGCCGGTCTCGGATCTTGCGCAGCTGCATGAGGTCTGGCTTCAGGCTGTTCATGCGCTTATGGATCTCCCGGTTGTCCAAGGCCTGTGTCGGCAGCTCCTGTTCCAGCTTCGTGCGTGCGGCTCTCGTGGATCTCCACGATGTGAGACTTGAGCCGTTCTGAGTTCAGCGGGATCCTCTGCATCTCTTTTCATTGCCCTCACGCTGGAGCGCTCCAGGTACTCCTTGTGCACTTCTCTTGAGTCTGGCCCTGCTCTTGGAAGATCTGGATGGTTTCACTGAAGGCTGCGATTGCGTGCGCTTCACCTGCAGTTCCTGGGAGGTGCGTGTGCACCCCTCGTAGAGCTGCTCGTACTCGCTGCTCTTGTCCCCCGCTTCAAACCAAGGTAACAAATGAAACCTTTAATTCTGATCTTCCTCGCCGCAAGGGAACAGCAAACCTCAATCGAAATAATTTCCCGCCAGAAGTCACGTCCAAATACCGCGAGACTGAGGACTGTAGGGCTGACTATGCACATGCGCAATAGCAGGCTCACGATCTAGCCGTAGGCGCCCAGGCGTCCTCCACAATCCCACAATCCTCCGGTCGCACACTTCCGGTTCTTCTAGCTCCTCCTCAAGTGGTGTTTCCTTCAGTCCCGTTGCAAGTCCAGGGCCTCTAGTTGGAGAGGATTTTTCTGTTTTGGCGTTGACAGCTGTTTGCTATTTGGAATCAGTGAAGTTTCGGGGGCACTGCCGCTGCCGTGTACATGTGGGTCCCAAGCGCCCTCATGAAGCAACCGCCCATTCAGTCCACGGCTGGCGCCGTCCTGGTTCGCAATGAGGAAGGTACTGTGCTGAGCCGTTTTCCAATCGGATCTTCCTCTTCCTTCCCCAGCACACTCCAAACCTACTCCGGGCCGACCACCCCAACCCCGCAGACCCTTAAGGCCTTCCCCCCTAATTATTTGTCTTTCCCCCATCAAATGTGCACCCTATCGCGTTGCCTAGGGGCTCCCCTAACCGCTCCCTGGCGGGCAGGCCAGCCTGGGCGAGGGGCCGTGGTGTTCTGGTCTCTGGTCGTTCTGGTCCTTAGGGTGGCTGGCTTTTTATCTATATAGATGTGCTTGATAAAAATGTATAGATCAAATAAAAACACCTGGTATGCCCGGCTGGTGTGGCTCAGTGGTTGAGCCTGTGAACCAGGTCACCCTAAGAACCAGGAGGTCACGGTTAGATTCCCCGTCAAGGCACATGCCCAAATAGGGGGTGTGCAGGAGGCAGCTGATCCATGATTCTTTCATCATGGATGTTTCTATCTCTCTCCCTTTCCCTTCCTCTCTCTGAAATCAATAAAAATCTATTTTTAAAAAATACACGTTATTAGAAAGTTTGCCAATAAACTATATTGTAATTTATGTTATTTATTAAAGTAACTGCTGTGGTGCAAAAAAGTTATATCACAACATAATCAAACTTACTTGGATATAAGTTTGATGTTATTTTACTGAACAGAAATCTCAAATTCTGAGGACTCTTGAAAATTCTATTAGTAAGCAAGATCTTCCCACTTTAGAAAGAGATGTAGTGTATGGGGAGAAAAACAATTGGTTGCGTTTTTTTTGTGTGTTTTTTTAAAAAAAATATTTTGTTTTTTTTTTACAGAGAGGAAGGGAGAGGGATAGAGAGTTAGAAACATCGATCAGCTGCCTCCTGCACACCTCCTACTGGGGATGTGCCCACAACCAAGGTACATGCCCTTGATCGGAATCAAACCTGGGACCTTTCAGTCTGCAGGCTGACGCTCTATCCACTGAGCCAAACCGGTTTCGGCTGGTTGCGTTTTTTTAAACTTTATTTTTATTGTGGACAGTGTGGCGGATGTCCCCATTTCCCCCTTCTTTGCCCGCCTCCTGGCTGCATTTTCCAATGTCTCATTTTGCTTTGCTCCCCTTACACTTTGAGAATTCTCTTTGAATAATTTCAACCTGTGTGAACTAATCTAAGGCAACGAGCTAACTGTCCACACTGCAGGGCGAGTTCCACCAGCAGATGAGCATCTGTAAAGGAGGGGTGGAGGGGTGGGCAGTGGTGGTGGTTCCCTGGGGAGAGCAGGGCACAGCTGAGGGGCCTGTGCAGGGAGCTGGGTGACATCTGGGGGTCCCTTCTTGCCTGGGGTGCTCTCCCTTACAGAGAGAACATCTCCAAGGTGTGACCCGAGGGGAAATGCTGAAACATCAAGTGTCTGCTATGCTTCTTCCCCTCCTTTCCTCTCCACCCTTTTCTGGCTTCTTTCTTGGCCGGGATTTATCTGTTAGTCTGATAAAATGATAGTGTGCTAACTAGATGCGTTACTCCCCCCAGTTTGCATGCTAATAATGACGTTTACATGGTTAATAAAGAGACAGCGATGGGGTGACAGGCATGGAGCGGGCACCTCCAGTCCCAGCGCGGGGCTGTGGAGCTGTGGAGATGTCTGGGCCAGGCCCCTGGCATGGCTGCGGCTTCCTCTTCCATTTGCTGTCTCGTGTCAGCTCCCTGGTCTCTGCAGGCAGCCCTGGAACTTGGTTTCCAGGTGTGCTGTCACCTAAGAGATTTGCCCATGAGTCCCTGAGACGTTGCTGGCCTGGAGTGCCACGGGGCCAGGACGGAGATGTTTGGGACCAAATTAAAGGTCAGCCAGGCTGAAACCGGTTTGGCTCAGTGGATAGAGCATTGGCCTGCGGACTGAATGGTCCCAGGTTCGATTCCGGTCAAGGGCATGTACCTTGGTTTCGGGCACATCCCCAGTAGGGGGTATGCAAGAGGCAGCTGATCGATGTTTCTCTCTCATCGATGTTTCTAACTCTCTATCCCTCTCTCTTCCTCTCTGTAAAAAAATCAATAAAATATATATATATAAAAAAAAAGGTCAGCCGGAATGCTAACACTCTCCTGAAGACCAAATCCTGGCCAGGCAGCGTCTTTAGGCCTGAACCTAAGTGGGTGTGTGCACCAGGCAGGCTCGGATTCTGGAACCCTGAATTGGAGGAGAGGGGGCCGTGGGAATGTGACCACGTTCCACGGCTCTTCCTGCACTGACAGCTGGCACCGATGAGGTATTCAGAGAGGCCGGGCACACTCAGGCCAGCTCTAGGGTGGCAGAGGGGAGGAGGGCCACTCGGGCAGGTAGGGCCCAGCAGGGACTGAATGCAGTGCCCCGGTGGGTCATTGGCCCACTGAGTCAGATGCAGGAGACGACTGGTTTGGAGCCCTGCAGGAGGAGCTGGGGACAGCAAGGCTAGGAAGAGGGGTTCTGTGGGTAAGCGGGCTAGAGGTAAAGGGGCATCCGCACTCCTGTGGACTGAAGCCCAAACATGGTCATGCAAGCTCCTTGGTGAATGTTCAGTGCCTGGGACTTGCATTCAGAAACGCCAGGGGCCAGGATTGCTTATGTCAGCTGACCTCCGGGGCCTGCTCCTACTCCGGAGTGGGTGAGAGCTTATTCTGTTTGGCAGCATCTGTGCCCAGCACCACGTCTGGCTCATTGTAAGTTCCCAATCCAGGTTTCATCAAGATTGCCTGAGCTCCTACTAAGTCACGGCAATACAGGAGCGGAGGGCAGGATGTTCTTGTCCTCGTGGGAGTCCATAGATAACAGGGAAGTGAAGCAAGGATGCAAATGGACACAGTTATTTTCCAGGGAATGGAGGTTGGCAGGGCCTCCATCTACCTTCTTAGAGGAGTGCTATTGGATTTGGGGTAAGGCAAGCATGGATATCAGGGGGCACTTAGCATCTCTAGCCTTTGCCCACTAAATGTTAGTACTGCCTCCTCTCCCAAGTCATTCTGGCAGCCAGAATAGTCCCCAACACGTTTTCATTCCCACACACTGCCTAGTAGGGACCACTAGTTAGGGTTTTTAAGAGAAATAGAGCCAGCAGGATGTGTGTGTGTGTGTGTGTGTGTGTGTGTGTGTGTGTATGTGTGTATGTGTGTGTGTGTATGAAGAGATTTATTATAAGGGATTGACTCAGGCAATTCTGGAGGCTGACAAGATCTGTAGTCAGCAAGCTGAAGACTCAAGAGAGCCGATGGTATAGTTTCAGTCTGAGGGCCAGCAGACTCAAGACCCTGGAAGAGCTGATGTTTCACTTCAAGTTCAAAGGCAGGAAAAAGCTGATATCTTAGCTCAAGGCAGTTGGGCAGGAGGAGTTCCCTTGTACTCATAGGAGGGTCAACCCTTTTGTTCTATTTAGACCTTCGACTGATTGGGTGAGGCCCACCCTCATGAGGGAGGGCAATCTGCTTTACTCAGTTTACAGATTCAATGTTAATTGCTTCTAAAACCAGCTCGCAGACACACCCAGAATAATGTGTGACCAAATATCTGGGCACCCTGTGCCCAGCTGACACATAAAATTACCATCACAATCATGTGGGGCCCAGATATTCTTCCTGTGGTTCAAGACCAGAGTGGAGCTGAGGTTGCTGGGGTAAGCTGTGAGGGACTCCTGCAGAATCTGACTGGGGAAGGTAGGAGGTGACAATCCCTAGGCATTAAAACTGCCCTCAGCCTCGCTGGGGCGGGTGGGTTGTGATACAGGAATAAGGAAAATAATAACCAGAGTCTGTACTTTGCAAATCCACATACGTAATCTCATTTCACCTCCCAGCTGTCTTATGAGGCAGCCAAGGATGCATTACAATTGCTTCTTTAAAAAAAAAAAATTTATTGATAGGAAGAGAGGAAGGGAGAGGGATAGAGAGCTAGAAACATCGGCGAGAGAGAAACATCGATCAGCTGCCTCTTGCACACCTCCCACTGGGGATGTGCCCGCAACCAAGGTACATGCCCTTGGCCGGAATCGAACCTGGGACCTTTCAGTCCGCAGGCCGACGCTCTCTCCACTGAGCCAAACCAGTTAGGGCTACGATTGCTTCTTGACAGATGAGAAAGGGTTAGAGGTTAGCCAAGGTCGCACGTTGCCGGGGAAAGCCAGGGCTGGGGTGACTCAGGTTTCCCCCAGATATTGGGGAACTCGGGGTGGATAGAACAGGATGCCCGCAGAGTGTGGCGGAAGCTGCAGAGGGCAGGAGGACAGCCATGTGTGTGTGCTGCAGGCAGGAGAAAGTCCTCAAGGACACAGTGAGCTGCCTGAGCTGAGGCGATGTGACAGAGCTGTCACTTACAAGGAGAGGCTGTGGCCAGCAGAGCCTGCTGGTGGTGGCGGCTGGGGTCAGGGTGGCTCAGAGGGAGCAGAAACCCAGGGCTGGCAGGGAGGCAGCCAGACAGGGGGATGAGGGTCAGCTAAATCTGCCACCTACAGCCTCGGAGGATAAGGCCCGAGAGGTGGTGACAGAGCGAGGACAGCTCTGGCCCCGCAGTCCGTCACTGGAGAACAGTGTGGGGGAGCCTGGGCTCAGAGTGTCCGCGGGAGCCTGGTGAAGGGCAAGCTAAGGTCTCCGTGGCCTCCCCGCAGCTTTTGCTGGAGCCGTCAAATGACCCGGGGCTGTACCGCCCTGGGGGACCCGAAGGGCCCTTCTCCCCTCTGTAGCTGGGTGTGTGCTCAGCCTCATGTGGCCACAGGAGTCCAGAGCAGCCACCCTGTCCTCAGGAGTTCCCAGTGTAGGTGGAACGAGGCCACCTGACCAAGAGCGCCCTGCCTGAAGGGACGGACAGACAGCCTTCCATAGACACTCAGAGGCCGTCTGGGCCCAGCCTGGGGGCTTGGTGGGGACAACAGCCAGCGTGGGTGAAGCTGGCCTGGGAGAGATGGGGATGCAGGCCTGGGCTGAGGCTGTCTCTCTCAGTGAAACAAGGCCACAGGGAGTGTCGGAAGAAGAAAACCTGGAAAACAATGCTCCCCCCCTCCTGCCCCCCAGATGCCTCCGAGGTGGCCTGATGTGATGTGGGCAGTGGTTTGGGTGTGATGGGCTGGCTCCCAGGGCAGGGATCCAGACCGCTGTGGCCCGTGGCGCTCAGGTGAGCACCTTGGCGGACCCCCCTGCTTGGACCCACCCCCCCAGGGTTCTTATCGTCTAAGACAGGCCTCGTTTCCCCCTCACACAGCCAAATAGAGCCCTGAATTGCGCTGTGACTAACCCCAGGGCCTCTGGGGAGGTTTCTGACCAAGAGACTAGGCACAAAGATGTCCAGGGGTTCTCTTCCCTGGACCCTGGTCACTACTTACTCTTCCCACCTCTGAAGTGGGAACCACAGCGCAGAGCAGAGGCCTGGACCGCTCCCTGCGCTGAGCTGGGTCAGTTCACGGAGCCCTTGTCCCAGCTTATTCTTGGTTTTCTGGCACTAAGGGCAGACAAGGGCAAACGTCATCTAGCGAGGCCAGGGCGTCCTGAGAGCCAGCCTGTCCTGCTAGGAAACCGCCGGGGATGCTGCGGGCAGGAACACAGTGATGGATACAATTACTGGGAAGCTGTCACCCGGTCCTTTTTCTCTCTTACACTTGTGTCTGGGAGGCAGGGGCACCCGCAGGCCACAGAAGAGCAGTCTGGGTCCAGGAAGGCCTGCCTTCCTCAGGGCTCCTTGGGGCGGGCCCTTCCCTACTGTGCCCTGAAGTGGTGGCCTCCCACAGGG
This sequence comes from Eptesicus fuscus, assembly GCF_027574615.1. Taxonomy (NCBI): domain Eukaryota; kingdom Metazoa; phylum Chordata; class Mammalia; order Chiroptera; family Vespertilionidae; genus Eptesicus; species Eptesicus fuscus. The sequence goes on along the minus strand of NC_072495.1, from coordinate 20,800,951 downwards.
GCCTCTGGGAAGCCTGAGCGGGGGTTGGGGGGCCTCTGCTGTGGAGGGACATCTGACACCTTCACCCCTGTATAGTCACGCCGTGGGGTCCCCAAAGTGCTGAGGCATAGCCCCAGCAGGCCACCCCTGGTGTGCAGGCGGTTAGGGGCTCCTCTGACCCTTGAGAGAATGACAGAGGGGAGCTCTGGAAGCTCAGCTGAACTTGACCTCAGAGGCTCCTCCTGGCTCTAGCATGCAGCCCTGGACAGCGGCCCGCTAGGATGCCACTCTGGGTGGAGTCGGTTATATTTCCTGTGCTGCCCCCGGCCCTCAACGGGACGTGGAAATGCTAGTGACTAACTGCCCCCTTGAAGTAAGAGAGGAGCAGTCCTTCAGGAGAGAAAGAACTGGACAGTGACAGTGCCCCCTTCCCCCCCCCCCCCCCCCCCGCAACACATCTCTCCCTGCCCTTCCGTGCCTTGGCTGTGGAAATGTGTTCTGGGCTCGATCCCCACTGCGGGGCATGCAGGAGGCATCAGATCAATGACTCTCTGTCATCATTGATGTTTCTATCTCTCTCTCCCTCTCCATTGCTCTCTGAAATATATAAAAATATATTTAAAAAAATCTTTGCCACCGGTTTTCTTTTTTAAAAAAAGGCAAACAAGTGGATATTTTCAGAGTTTAGGCCTCTGGTGTACCTTTTCCCCATGAAAAAGTCCCCCAAATAGTGAATCCTCCCTCGAAATGCTCTTGTCCTGCCTGATTCTCTCTCTCCTCTCTGCTGAGGGAGCCAGGGTCCCCTCCCTGGCCATACCTAATCCGGGGCTCCAGCTCCTCCTCACCTGGTGCCCGGTGCCGAGGGAGACCTCGCAGCCCTGAGAGGGTCTGCAGGGCGGTGCAGGGAGGAAGCCCCCTGGCACTTGGATGGGGTTCAGGAACAGCTCATGGCCTGCTCCTCATTCAGGCTCTTGTTGTGTCTTAGGTGCCAGAGACCGGCTCTGTGGCTGGTGATTATGGCTGTTCTGCAAACCAGGTGGATTAATCAAATACACCAGCATCCGAGGGTATTTATGGCCACTTCCCCTGACTTCTTTGTTCTTACTTTATCATGGGAGAGGGGAAGAGACAGAGAAACATCCATGTGAGAGAAACACATCGATTGGTTGCCTCCTGCACACGCCCCGACCAGGGCCCGGGCCATGGAGGTGACTGCAGCTAAGGTACATGCCCTTGACCAGAATCGAAACCGGGACCCTTTGGCCCACAGACCGATGCTCTATCCGCTGAGCCAAACCGGCTAGGGCCACTTCCCCTGATTTTAATGTTCAGCTTTTATTTGCTAACTAGACACGTATTGCTCCTCCGTCGCCGTCATTTCCATGGTAAAGTGGGACTGGGACCTCGAAGCCTGTTTGAGCTCCGAGACCCTCATGAATAACATTCACAGGAAGGGGCTTCCGGGAGAGCCTTTCTTTCTTCCAGTTCGTCCCCTGCCCCGTTTGAACACATCTCCAAGCAGAGAAGCTGTGATTACATTTCCTCCTCTAATGGAACATCAATGTCATTTTAGACGGTTTTCAAAGGAGCCAGGGCCCTCTTTGCTCTCTATACTGCTTCTTTGTAAGGCGGTCTTTCTCGCTGCAGGCTAGGGAACTTAAAGTAGCCGATGGGCGTTCTCCCCAACTTCTGAGTCGTTTTTAGTGCTTCAGGCCCACATAGACCTTGAGAAGTGTCCTCCCAGGATCAGAGAAAGAAATAGCGCGATCGGTTCCCGGGCCCGCGGGAGAGAAAGCCATGAGGTGCAGACCTCCCTTCAGCGGCTCCCTCCCAAAGCTTGTTGGCTTCCTCCATCCAACCTTTACTATCTGCTGAGTGCAAGGACTTCGGTGAGGTGAGACGTTCCCACCGTTGGGGTGGCCAATATCCTCTCCAACCTCAGGAATCCTGGGGTGCAGAAAAGTCAAAACACTTGTCCAGCCTCCCTTTCGGCAGCTCCTCTCGTGACGATGGGGAGTCTCGGCAGGTCATCCGGCCCAATGTTCTGCTCTGAGCTGCTCCCCTTGGCCCCATCCACTCCCTGGCTTGCTCTCCTGCACATTTAATAGCCAGGGAGGGAGGGAGGAAAGAAACTCTGGAAGGAACCCAAAGTGCCCATTAGATGATTGTGATTATGGCGGTGCCTGTTGCAACAATATATAAGTCTGAGGTCTTAATCAAATTCAACGTTTTCCAATTAGCTGTTGCTTAATTAGCATCACGAATATTCAGAGCCCTCACACCCTTTTGCATCCTCCCTCTCCAAGTCTCCTAATTTAGCCTATTCCATCAGACTGGGTCCCTGACATGGTGCAGGGGGAGGCGGGGGGGGGGGGGGGGGCGGGGCAGGGGGGGGACGGGAGGTGGAGGCCCACAGAGCTGAGGCCTCCTCCCGGCCTCCTGGCAAGGCCGGGCATTTGCAGGTCTGAACTCTCACTACCTCCCCTCTTCCAGGGGCCAGAGGCTCAGGACATCGGATCTCCCCCATCTGAAAAGATGCAGAATGCAAAGGTTTCCTTATTTGCCATAGAGCCTGAGGCTAATTCCTTCCGGCAAAGGCCCACCCGAGTGTTAAAATATACAGTGTGATCCTTCGGCCCTGGTCGGCGGTTGTCCCCTGCACCGAAAGGTTGCCTGTCCCATGGCCCAGGTTGGGGGCTCGATCCCCCGTGGGGGGTGTGCAGGAGGCAGCCCATCGATGTTGCACTCTCACATCGTCGATGTCTCTCTCCCTCTCCTTCTCTCTCTCAAAACCAATAAAAAAATATACACATGTTCCTTCAGGCACATTATTAGAGCCGTTAGACGTCTGGTGGCTCCTGGTTGCCAGTGGTTTCCACCCTCCATCTTTCCTCTCTCTTCCCTCCCTTCCTTCTTCCCTCCCTTCCTTTTGCTTTTTTAAAAATTAGCAACAGAACCTTTTCCCCAAAGGCATCCTCCCCGGAACCTCAGTATACAGAACATAAAAACAGCGCCGATCTAGTTAACATGCAGTTGAGGGTTTAAAGCCTTCTGCCTTCTCTCCCCACCCTCCCATTCGGTCACCTCTGGGATCCCTTCTGGAAATCTAAGGAGCACAGTGTGTGGAAAACATTGATTTTAGTCTCCCCCACTCCCACCCCCACCCCCAGGAAAGAACATGGAGGGCCGGGGAGAGGAGGTAAGTGGCCCAAGATCAAACAGCTCATTAGGAAAGAGGGCGGGGCTTAGACTTGGGCTCCTGCCCTCCAGGCCGCCTTTCCCTTCCCAGCCACTGAAGCCGGAGGACCAGACAGAGATCCAAGCCGGGGCCGCCCCTAACTGCACCGAGAGCCAGTGTGCTTCCCCGCCAGGCGGTGCTGCCTCGCCCCACTCCCGACTGTGGGCAGAGAGAAGAAGAAAATGTCTGTCCTCGGCCCTCCCGGCCCTTCCCTGGCAGCCTCTCACCCGGGCGGGCTTGACTCTGCTGCACTGGCTGTAATTTGGGTTTAGCTTGGAGGTAATTTCCCGGTGGTGCCCGCAGCTTCCTCATGCAGGCTGTCAAAATGATGTAGAATTGGGCTCCGCAAGCCGCCCTGGCTGACTTTCGTCAGCTACATCTAATGTGACAATTTTGTCAAAGCTGGTTTTAAAGAGCTGTTTTGACTGGGTATTAACGCAGCCTTCCTCATCAGCCAATTCTGCATCTGATCCCCAACACCAGGGATGACTGCTCCTGGCCAAGTGTCTCCCCTGTCCCCTGGCCACCCCTGAGGCAGATGCAGGCGTCCAGACGGTGGCTGAGCCCCCTTGCCCCACTCCCACCCTCACCCCTCCTGATGGTGGCGGTGGTGCTGGGAGACTGTCAGACCCTTAGGCTCAGGAGCTGAGCAGAGAAGAGCCCACTGAGAGCTGAGGGAGCAAGGGAGGAACGGGGCTCGGGGAGTTGGTGCTAATGAGGGCAGGTTACAGACCTCAGATGTGCTCTGAGAGGCTGCAGCTGAGAGCTGGGTCAGCAGAGGGCCCAGGCCTCTGGGCTGAAGGGGTGTGTTGTTATCAGAGCCTCTGTGCTGGGCTGAAGGTCTCCTCACTGCACGTGTGGGCAGCAGGGAGAGCAGCAGCCGGGGCTCTGGGCCAACAGAATTCCAGACCATTCCCCAGTCCTGGGCAAGTCACCAAGCTCCTCCGAGTTCCAGGCTCCTCATTTGCAAACCTGCGAGGGTTGAATGTGATACCGCAGGTGGGTATGCTTGATAGGTACCAGAAGATCTAGCCTGGCAGCTGCCATGGCGCCTGGGCAGGCAGATCTGAGCAGCCGGCGAAATCTACATGAGAGTGTCGCTATCCACAGTCTCTGTCAGCCGCCGTTCCCCCAGGTCAGCGGACTGTTTACAGCACCCCTGGGTGATTGCTAAGCTCTGTGTGGGTAGGCGTTGGGAATTTATTATTGAATGTATAGTGCAAGGTCCTTGTGCATACCTGTAGAATCCCTGGCCCTTGATTTAGCACGAGATGTTTAATCAAGATTTTTTATCTTCTGTAATTAAAACAATTTCTCTAAACAGTGGGTCTTGTCTTCTGAGGGAATGGAAAATGAATGACTGGGTAAGCGCTTGCTGAGCACTGATTATGCACTGGGCCCTTGCTGGCTTGTACCTGGGTCACATCACAGAATGAGGCGCAGTGGGCCTATGGCGCGTCCCAGCTCACACAGCTGGCAAGTGGCGGAGCTTGGATTGGCACCCTTGCCTTTCCCATGCAGAGAGATCCAGGTTTGTCCGGAGTGCCACTGCTGACTGCGGGCACTGGGTACCACAAGCCACTGAAAAATGGGCAGCTGCCCTTCCGTGCTGGTTCCTGAGAGGTGTGGGGCGGGTGGGTGGCCTCCGAATTGTCCTCAGGCCAGGTGTGCTGAGGGGTCAGAGGTTAGCCATGTCTCCTTGTCTGGTGTTCCCGCTTCATTTGCATCTCAAAATGTCACCTCCCTTCTCCATGCTGCTGGTTACTGCTGCTTGTGTTTAACTCGCACTCGATGAAGATAAATGGGAGCTGTCTCTCCCAGCTGCAGCTGGTGCTGATGGGGGCTTCAGGAGTTCGGGTCTTCTGTGCTCTTTGGGCATCCCCTCTGTTCCCGATCAGTTGAATTGTCCCTTCAAATCTGATGTCCTCTCCTCTCCGACCCACTGGAGATTCTTTGACCCGTGCTTCCGCTGCACCCCTGGGACCATCAGTTGGCAAAGTGTGACCGGATTAGTACTCTCCTGGGTGCAGAATGTGGTTTCTTGGTTTGGGGCCTGGGAGTCCTTTGGTGTGAGTGTGATTTGCGGGTTGGGTGTAGTTATGATGGGGCTCAGGGAAGGCCGCCAAAGGCTCCCCACCATGGGCACGTGCTGCGGTCTGCTCCGGGAGCCTCTTCTGAGCTTGGCGATCAGGAGGGTGAGAGACGCTGTCCTGGACGTTCTGCGGGGCTGCGACCACAGGGCCGGGGCAGGGGCGCGGTGTGGTGGAGCTTCCCCCAAACCCTACTGCCTGTTGCTTTTGCTCCAGCAGAGCCCTGCAGGCCCTTCTTCCCGACAGGTGTCCCCTCTGCCAGCCTGCTCGTCAGGACTCCGAGGAGCTCTCTCATCTCCTCAAGTCTTCACTTGAATGCCTCCTCCATTTCTGAAATGCAACCCCTGCCCGATCAGTGTGGCTCAGTGTTGGAGCATGGACCTGTGAACCAGGAGGTCACGGTTCAAATCCTGCTCAGGGCACATGCCCAGGTTGCAGGCTCGATCCCCAGGGTGGGGCGTGCAGGAGGCAGCCGATCAATGATTCCCTCTCATCATCATTGATGTTTCTCTCTCTCTCTCTCTCTCTCTCTCTCTCTCTCTCTCTCTCTCTCTCTTCTCTCTCTCTTTCCTTCCTCTCTGAAATAAAGAAATATATATTAAAATAAAATAAAATGCAACCCCTCCCCCATGCTTCTGGCTCCTCCTGCCTGTTTTTCTCTATTTGCCCCAGAGCACATTACCACCTCGTAACCTCCCGCCCCATTCATTGGTCAGGTTTAGGACTGTCTCCTCCCTCAAGAGCTGGAGTTTCCTAAAGGCAGGAGAGTTGCCTGTTTCGTTCAAACAGCGGAGCCCAGTAGGTGGTAGACCCAGGCAGTACTTAGTGAGAGGATGGCTTTCCTTCTTTCTTCCCCGGCCCACTCTGGGAAAGATGCTAGGATTTATGAAGTGGTCCACAGAGCAGGGGAGCAAACTGGGCCATCCATCCCGTGGACCACCAACTCGGCAGAAGAGAGCATGAGCTGCTGCTATGGGGAACATTTTGGTGAATCTCCAGGACACTGTGCTGGGTGAGAAAGCCAGTCTCCAAAGGCTACATACACATGATTCCATTTATTTGATAGGCTGTAGAAGACGAAATTATAGTGATGGGAAGCAAATCAGTGGTCGCTAGGGATTATGGGTTGGGTGAGGGCTTGGGTATAACAGGGTAGCCTGCAGGAATTTATTGGGTTTAGAGTTCATACTTATCCCGATCGTGGTGGTGGTGATTACATAAATAAGTAAAAATTCATAGAATTATACACCAAAGGAAATAGGAGTCAATTTGGCTGCATAGTAATTTTAAAATAAAGAAAACTATCTCTAAAAAAAAAAAAAAAAGGCATGGAATTGATCCAGAAGCTCAAGTGCCTGGCTAATCCATCATTACCGTGTTAGTCCTGCTTGAGGGAGGGCGTCTCCCGTGCAGAGGTGCCTCCCCCTGCCCCACCCGACTCGGTACGCCCTCGGCCTGCATTTGCAAGTGGGAGCTGTGCTTGCTCTCTCTGGATGTGCACACAGCAGACACATGCATGGGTGTCTGTGTGCAATTTTGAAAGGACTCTGGCAGACCAGTTACAGCGATAAGAAGGAAATATACCACGGGTAGAATTTCCTTTGCAAATCCCCTTACTGGCCTCAGTCCCAGCTATGGATTTCCTGCTGTTAATAGGTTTCAGTTCTTTCATGTGCCTCCTCTTGCCTGTCCTGCTGTGGTTGCTGCACCCTCTGCCTCCCACAGCCTTCCCATCACGATCCTCCTCACTCACCGCTGGGCCCAGCCCACGCCCTCCACCCAAGTGACAGATCCCCCCCTGGGAAATAGTTTCTACAATGATGCTGAAAGTTCTTTTTTTTTTTAATTATCTTTATTGATTTCAGAGAGGAAGGGAGAGGAGAGAGAGAGAGAGAGAGAGAGAGAGAGAGAGAGAGACATCAATAATGAGAGAGAATCATTGATTGGCCGCCTCCTGCATGCCCTCTACCTGGGATCAAGCCCACAAGCCGGGCATGTGCCCTTGACCGGAATCGAACCCGGCCCTTTAGTCCACAGGCTGATGCTCTATCCATGGAGCCAAACCGGCTAGTGCAGTGGTCGGCAAACTGCGACTTGCGAGCCACATGCGGCTCGTGAGCCGCGGTTTGCCGCTCTGTTGACTAATGAGTTTGCCGACCACTGACCTAGACTCTCGATTCCAATAATTACAGGCTGTTGTTGTTCCTTGTGATCAAGCCCCTATCCCAGTGGTCGGCAAACTCATTAGTCAACAGAGTGGCAAACCGCAGCTTTCGAGCCGCAGTTTGCCAACCACTGGGCTAGGGCAATGCTGAAAGTCCTTTCTGCAACGAGTCCTTCGGTGTGTCCTTTTGTGACTCACCCCTGGGTGAGCCTAAATGACTTTTCCTCCACCACTCAGCGTCCATTCTTTTGCTCTTTGGTCCACAAGGTTACCCGTGTCTTGTATGGGATCACTGTGCTAGAGCTGGGCATGGCCGTGAGTGGGGAGCCCCTCCTGGGGCTTACATTCTGGCCTTTTCTCCTCTAAATCGGCTTCTTCGCCTGGCTGGCGTGGCTCAATGGTTGAGCATTGACCTATGAATCAGGAGGTCATGGTTCGATTCCCAGTCAGGGCACATACCTGAGTTGTGGGCTTGATCCCCAGTAGGGGATGTGCAGGAGGCAGCTGATCATTGATTCTCTCTCATCATTGATGTTTCTCTCTCTCTCTCCCTCTCCCTTCCTCTCTGAAATCAATCAATCAATCAATCAATCAATTGGCTTCTTCCACCAATCAAGTAAGAAATCTGGGAGGGGTCCCTGGGTGCTCTATTGCCACATTCAGCCATCGGCTGTCCCCCAGTCTTCGGTGTTCTGCCTGAAACCTGGCTCAGACCTACCCTCTCTTATCAAGGGCTGCCAGAGCCTCTTGTGGGACCACTGGCCCGGGCTCCCCATATCCTCCCAGTTCCTCTCCAGCACCCCTCTTTCCTCCAACCCACCCCACCCCACACCCCCAGGCACTGCAGATGTCCCTGAAGAAAGTTTGCCCTCTGGCTGACATCCCCACCTCCCTCAGACTGTTACTGGAAAGGGGACCTGGCCCAGAGCAGGTCTGCCTATGGCCAGCCCGTAGTGTGTGGGTTCTTGACTGTGCAGGAAAGATTTTGCAATATGAGTCAGGTGATTTTGAGAGGACGTTTACTTCAGCTGGGACAGTGAAGCCAGGAAGGGCCTAGGGTAGAAGAAGCAACAGGAGAGCCTAGGCGGGGCTGCTCTGGCTCACTGGGAAGTCAGGGCAAAGCGGGCCTTGGAAGCAAGTTTATGGGGTTAGCCCGGGACGAGCTGCCACTGCCCATTGCTGCCCTGGTTGCAAGTCTCATGGGGTCCCTTAGAGTTTAGGAGATGCGGGCCTGAGAGTGGAGAAGAGGGGGGCTAGAAAAGGCATGGGTGTGCTCCTCTGGGGGAGAGTGCATACTGGGACCTTAGGGGATGGGGTGGGGTGGGGTGGGGCGGAGTTGAAGGTTTTTAAGGGCAGGATGTTTAGGAGAGGTCTTAGGGGAGGATCTCAATAGCATAGTCATCTGTTTTATGCTGATGTACCAAAATGAGATTTATTCCTTTAACTTCATTTGTCCTTGGGTGTGGTTGGCAAATGGCACTCATTGGATTTCTGCTCTGCCTCCCTGAGTAGGGTGACTTAAGCTATTTCCCCTCTGGTTGGGGAGGAGAAGCGCAAACCATCTACTCTTACATGTCCCTGGTTTAGGGAAGAGAGGACGTACTAGATGGCAGTAAACGGGTTGGCCATTTAACTATCTGTTTTCATTTCCCTGTTCTCCTTGCCAAGGAGTTTTCCTGGCTTCTTACTGTCCTGCCTGAAGACCAGGCCACCCTGGCCGCCTTCCCTTTGCAAAGCTGCCCTCTTTGCAGCACCCCCAGCTTCCTCCCCAGGGGTCACAGGATGCCTTTCCTGAGAAATCTGCCCCTCCCGTTCACAACCCCCCTAGGCAGAATGAGTCTATTCTTTCTCTGTGCCCTTATCACACTTTATTCATAACAACCGCATTTCAGGTTTCATGCCATGACCTTGGATGAGTTTTCAGAGGGCAGGAGGTGACTTTACGTCTCTTGGCATTCCCAGCACCTGGCAGGGTACCCTGCATAGAGCAGATAATGTAATGCACGCAGGTTTGTTGAATCAAATTGATTTCAATTTCACAGATATCATCTTTTCTGGGGGCTGTGTGTGTGTGTGTGTGTGTGTGTGTGTGTGTGTGTGTGTGTGTGTTAGCGCCTGAGTGTAAGAGGGTGAGGGAGGGAAAAGGTTCAGGGAAGAAATGAGGTCTTTTCATTACCATTTGGCCTTAAGCTATCCTGACTCCCCTACCCCCAAGTCATGTAGACCCCTCCACAGGGCTGCTTAAGCGTGCTCATGGCATGGCAATGATTTCCCCCAAGTGAGAAATTCAGGAGACCAAGGTGGAAGCCACAATGCCTTTGTGATCCGGCACACCATCATTTCCATTGGGTTCTACTGGTAACACTGGTCAGCCCTAATGGAGGGGACTATATAAAAGCATGGGTTACCAGGAGGGCAGGCAGGTCACATTCTGTATCCTCCTCATATTGTGGGTAATCATACCAATGACCTTCAGAGGATAGAAGGACTCCTGAAAAAAAAATGGACAGGCCTCCAAGGGCCAAGAATATGTCACAGGCATGTGGCATGACCCCTGAAACAAGGCAGATGTACTCAGTGACATCTTCCCCGATAACTCCAACAGGCCCATCTCAGGAGCACATTCTCTTGGTTCCTTGGTGCCTCATCAGTTGTAGAGTATTTGTTTATACTTTTTTTTTGTACTTGGCTTGATATTCCTTGAGGTCAGGGAGTGAGTCTCCTCCCTCAGTGGCATCTTTCTGCTCCTCTAAGTCAGTGTTCTAGTTCGGGACCTGGACCAAACCTTTAAGTGCCTGGTTTGACTGTCCTCGCTAGGTGGTCAAGGACCAAGACCTTTCACTGTTGTGTCCCCAAGGCCTGATGTGAAACCTCTTTTAGGATTGCAGTTCCATGAAGGTGAGAACTTTGTCTGCCTTGCTCATTTTGCCTAAGACAGCCCTTACCAAGGAAAGGCTTAACAGAGATGTAGAAAAATAAACAAATGAAGGCTGGCACAAAGGAGTGCTAAGGCAGCACTTGGATGGGTTAACCAGCTTCATCCGCTTTATCTCCCGGGTCCCAGGAAACTATCAAACTATCTTTAATCTTTTCTAGACCTTATTTTGCTTCCTAGACCTTTTCCTGCCCTGGGGGGTAGAAAAGAGGGGCGAATGGGTAACAAAGCTTTGTGGGCTCCAAACTCAGGCTTTGGACACTGTTAACTTTGAACATGGACACCAGAAATTTATCCTGCTCTGACCCTACCTGTAAGAAAGGGTGCTGAGCCCAAGGCTAGCCCCTTAGGGTGTGATGGGGGGAGCGGGGGCGGTGCAGACTCAGGGCGAGCTGTTGTGGTGCCTCGGGATCCAGGTGGGATCTCCTAACAGACGGAGGAGAGACGCAGGGCGAGTGTGCATCATTATCCGATGATTAATATATAGTAATACAGTAATCACCAAGCAGCGCTGTGTTAATACAACATTAGTCTTGAAATAATACCCACAGGAAGCACCATTTGAAGCCTCCCACAGCATCAGTAATTTGGCTCCTCATCCTGTTAGCTCAGGTGAAAGTAAGAGGACCCTGAAGACAATGGAAATACAGTTGGATTCCTAACTTGTTCAGGCAGGGAAGTGCTGAATGGCTTAGCCACTTGGGTTGCTGGGATATTGGCTACCAGTCAAGCTTCAGGTTTCTCTGCTCCCTGTTCCCTCCCTCATATTATGCACAAGTGGAAAGAAGGTGGGTTTCCGTGGGCCAAGAGCAATAAAGGTTTGGGGTCAACCTGCTACAGATATGGTCTCTCTCTCAGGATCCCGGGGCCTAGAACTTTCCTTCTCTCCCACCGGTGAACTGTCACGATCTGTGAACTCTTGTCAGAGAATTACAAAGAAATGCTGTTGCCCAGCTGGTGTGGCTCAATGGTTGAGCATTGACCCAGGAACCAAGAGGTCACCGATTCCATTCCCGGTTGGGGCACATGCCTGGGTTATGGGCTTGATCCCCAGTAGGGGGTGTGTAGGAAACAGCCAATCATTGATTCTCTCTCACCGTTGATGTTTCTATCCCTCTCTCCCTCTCCCTACAAATCAATAAAAACCTATTTTTTTAAAGAAGAAATGCCATGCTTTCATTTTGTGCTTTGCTTGGGGTCCCCTGTCCTCTCTGGTCAAGTGGGTGTGGACCTAGAGAGAACAAGGAAGAACATTTGCCTCTGGTCTTGGCCACAGGAGATCACCATGGCCATAGCCTCCTCCCCAGAACGGTCTTGGGGTTTGCAGCACAAACGTCAGGAGCAGAGCTTGGTCTGGCTTTGCTGTCCATGCGTGCATCTGTCTCTGTGTTGAACACTGCAGGGTCCAGATGGAGGTGAGGATGAGCCGTGCTGGGCTCTGGGTCCCTGGCTAAGCTTTATCTCCTATCTTAACATGACTTCCGCATAGTAACAGAAAGTACAAGTCTCTAGAGGGTAGGGGCTGAGTGGCTTGACCTTGACATGCTCCCCAAAATCCAGTACATCTTTTGCATTTCCAGTTGTCCATCATCGCTTAAGAAGATGACCCACGTGAGAGGAGACAGTCGCCGGAGTGAGGCCAGTGGCATGTTTGCCACCGTGGAAGCGGATCCCAGAGGTGAAGAGCTGAGTGGGAGATGCTTGCTAGACACAGGAGGGATGTAAAAGGTAGTAAGTGCATAATTTATTTATTGTTTGTTTTTTAAGTATATTTTTATTGATTTCAAAGAGGAAAGGAGAGGGAGAGGGTGAGATAGAAACATCAGTGATGAGAGAGAATCATTGATCGGCTGCCTCCTGCACGCCCCCTACTGGGGATCGGGCCTGCAACCCAGGCATGTGCCCTTGACTGGAATTGAACCTGGGACCCTTCAGTCTGCAGGCCGATGCGGTATCCATTGAGCCAGACCGGCTAGGGCAGTGGTCGGCAAACTCATTAGTCAACAGAGCCGCGGTTTGCCGACCACTGGGCTAGGGCGTAAGTGCAGATCTTAGCTGGAGAGACTGACCGGGCCAGCAGTGGATCTAGGCAGATTCTATGCTGGTGCCTGCTCTGCCCCATCTGCCCCTTCATGTCATTCACCTCTCCCTTAATCCCCTGGAGCCTGCCTGAGTCCTGGCTTCTTGGCTAGGCCTCCATTTCCGGCAGTTCCTCCCCATCTAGGGAATGTCCTACGGCACAACGTGAGCCCTTCTTCAGTCTCTGGCTCAGGCTCTCCCTGGAAACAAGAGCCCATCTAATGGTCGCTTGTGCGCTGCCCGCCTAGTGAGCCGGGAGCCACCATTCGACGTGTCTCCTTGGGAACAGGAGTGGGGGCACCCCGCCAGGGACCTGGGGCTGGCAGGGCCAGGTGCAGTTCCACTGCTGTGGCATCCAACGTCTCCAGACAGATTTCTGGGGCCTGTTGCTGTCGATTTCTCTTCTGCACCGAGGAGGTCTTCTCTTGAGCCAGTCCCGCCCTGATAACCACCGCCCAGCTTGTTGGCAGGAAAAGGCAGAGGTGAGGGAGCAGGCGGGGCTGAGGCTGAGGGCCGAGAAGCAGACAAGCAGACCAGGTGCGAAGATGCTCTGGGGAACTCCCTCCCCCAGCACAGCTTGTCCTGTGTGGGTGACTGGCCTCCCAGGAGTCTGTAGGGGGTGTAGGACCCAGGACTCCTGGCTTAGAGGTGAAAAGATCAAATAAACCAAGATGGGAGCTCCCCCCAAGGCAGGAAGCACGCGGCCCTGGTGTCAGTCCCCTGGGCAGAGGCTCTCCCGCAACGGGTCGCTGTGGCATTGTCCTTCGGTCAAAGTGCAGGAGCCAGGGCACCCTCCCGGCTCCTGGACGGTGTCTTTTCTCTCTGGGCATGGCTGGCTGAGGCCAGCTAAGGGACTGCTAAGGATCGGCTCAGACGATCCATTCCTTGCGGGCCGTGTTGTAACAGGGCTGCCACTGCCTTCCTGAGACAAAGCCTTGCTTGTCCACCCCAGGCTTCCAGCTGCAGAGAAAGCAGACCTCCCTGCAGGCCGGTCAGTCACCCACTGGCAAGATGCTGAGATGGCGGGGCTGGGGAAAGCATTTCAGGCCGAGTGGCGTGCCCGCTGCCAGACCACGGCCCTGGGGGTCGCCCACCTTTGGTGGCTCACAGGTCCCATCACACTGCTCAGAATTCACCGCAACCTAAACACCAGCTCTGCTTGTGGCATGTAATAAAAAACACATCCTGCCGCTTTATGCCCTTAATTAATAAGCTCGGGATTAACCCCCAACTACCTGCAAGCGTAACCCATTCTGTGCGGTGACCATTGGCTGCGCTGGTGGGAGTCTGCTTCACCCACCTCGGGCTCACCTGATGGGGGAGAAAGGATTAGGACCCTCCTGTCTTCCAATGCTTATTCCCTTGGAAACCGAAGTGCATTGGCCATTTTATGCCTCTGCCAGTCAGTGCTTCTCCCAGATCCCTCTCTGGGGCTCACAGCTGCACTCTTCCTGCTGGGAAATGCTTGGGAGGTGATGTCCCCAACCTGGGGTGACCTGCAGCCATGACTGACCGATGCAGGTTACCAAAGGCCAGCCCTGCCCCCCCGCCCCCCATTTCCTCTGTAGCGCGATCAGGACAGCAGGGGAGGGGGGCTGGAGTTAGACTTCTGATGGAGCCCACACTTCCTTGGCTTCTTCCCCTGCCCATCCTGCTTCCCTCGACTTCTCTGAGGTCCCTCCTGAGACCCTCCCTCAAGAAGTCCCTCTGCCAGAATCCCCGTCTCAGGTTCTACATTCAGGGAATCTGGACTAAGACAGTTTATTCCAGAAGAGTGTGTGTGTGTGTGTGTGTGTGTGTGTGTGTGTGTGTGTGAAAGAGGAAGTGTTAAAATGGAAATCAGACTCATTCAATCTACTGAACATTTCCTAGGAACCACGAGGAAAGGGTTATGAGAGAGGTTAGCACAGGACAGAGGCCCGGAGGGAAGAGGTCCAGGAAGCCCAGGGAGACCTGGGGAGAGGATGTTTGCCCTGCGTCTTGAAGGATGAAGGATAACGAGCATAAAGGAGAGCAGGAACAGCAGTTTAAAACAAGGAACTGCCCCTCTGCTAGAGGGCAGGCAACGTGCCCAAGTTCATGTGGAAAGCACTGAAGCCCAGACTCTGACTCCGAAGGCTGCCTTCCTCCCACAAGGCCTCCCTCCCTCCCTCCCTCCCTGCGGCTCCTCTGCCCTTCCTGCCCCTGCCGTGTCAGGGCCTTGCTTACACGTCTCTGCGTTTAGGGGCCTTAAGTATCTGTCAGACTGGCCTGAACCCAGACTCACCTCATTTGTCAAGGTTCCGTGAAGGAACGTGTTTCCATTTGAGAGACTGTAAGCAGAACAGAATTCAGAGCAGAAACGTGGGTGCTCACGGATTGCTGGAAGGGCAGAAGCAGACTCAACGTCAAGACTACTCAAGTGGCTCCTACGATGATGGAGGATGAGGGGCTGGGATGCTGAGGCTGTCCCTGGCGCGAAGTCCCTCGAGGCTGAAGCAGCGTCTGGCCCCGGAGCAGCCTCTGGAAGCCCCGAGGTGGGAGACTAGACAGTAGAATCCAGAGATTAGATAGATGAAGAGGCTGCTGTTACTATTGTTGAAACGTAGAAAATGACTAATGAACATTGGAAACTCCTGCAAGGCTATTATGACCTTGAAAACTGCCCGGTTGGTGTAGCTCCATGGTTGAGCTTCGACCCATGAACCAAGAGGCCACTGATTGATTCCTGGTCAGAGCCCATGCCTAGGCTGTGGGCTCGATCCCCAGTAGGGGGTGTGCAGGAGGCAAGCCGATTGATGTTTCTCTCTCTCCCTCTCCCTTCCTCTCACTCTAAAAATCTATAAAAACATGTAAAAAAAATCTGAGCAGCATTGTTCTTCAGGATCGTTTAAAAAACACACAATAACCATCAACAGCCAAGTCTGCAGGAATATCACCTCCACCTCTGGCTTGTCTTCCAAGGATTGCACAAGCATCTGTCACGAGTAGACAGGAGCATAGCTATCAGGTGGTTTGGCAAATGGTTTCTAACCTTCCCATGTACATGGTGAGGTGGCGGAAAATGACATGGTGGGTGACAGAGCCAGCCTTAGGGATCGCCCACAGACTTTTCCCTATCAGATGAAGCTTCTGTTGTCCCTGCAAATGACTGACAAATGGCAAGAACTGTCCCTCAGTCTAAGCAGTTATAGTTAGTGTGGTATGGGGGGGTGTTTCTGGGGGGCATAGTGGATGGTCCTTGGGCTCTGTGTGGGGGAGGTATGGCAGTGGGTTGCACAGAGCAGCTTCCAAGCATATCCCCTGTGGAGAACAAGTTCAGAGACTCCACTTGCAGGCACTGAGGTTCAGATAGAGATGCTGGAGTCAGGCCTGGGTGTGTGTGCATGGGCATGCACAGCGCTGAAATGTTCTCCTCAGACCTGAGACAGATCAGCATCGGTGAGAATCCCATGACCTCACTTTATTTTTCATTTTTTAAAAAAATATTTTTTTATTGATTTCAGAGAGGAAGGAAAGGGAGAGAGAGAGAGAAATATCAATGATGAGAGAGAATCATTGATTGGCTGCCTCCTGCACGCCCCCTACTGGGGATCGTGCCTGCAACCCGGGCACGTATCCTTGACCAGGATCAAACCTGGGACCCTTCAGTCTGCAAGCCGACACTCTATCCATTGAGCCAAACCAGCTAGGGCATGACCTCACTTATTTTGAGGGAAGCTGACCCCAGAGAGAACCAAGAAAGAACTTGCCCACGGAACTTTCCTTTGTCACACAGGAAAATTAGCAGACACAATTGAGACCAAGCTCGAACTGGGCTTCCTCCACGGGTTGAAAGCGATGTTGGACATTTTCAAGATCTCCTCTCGCATGTGATCTTGCACAGGATCTCCACCTGCACATCCTTCTGGGAGTTAGATGACCTCCAAGGTCTCAGTCATCCTCCTCTGGACAGAGTCCTGTTTTGAGCACAGGGAGTAGAATTGTAAAACAGGGTTCCTTCCTATAAGGAGCTTCAGTAGAACCACCAATCATTTATAATTCAGTGACTCTCCTTCTTCATGACAATGGTGGACATCAAGGGAGAAAGACTTTGACAGGATTTTAGAGCTGTTTAGCCAGATACCGGCTTCTTGATGAGAGTTCTCAGTTCCCGAAGGCATCCCAGTTACCATGTTTGATGGACAGTCCCCTGTTGAGAAGGTCATGTGGAAATTTGCGCATTTGGGAGAATGGGCAGGGAGTGGCCTAATCATCTCTAAGGGCTCTGTTATTCCTGATGTTTTGTGTTTCTGTCCCTTGACCCAGAGATGGACTTGGCATGAGACCAGTGGTCTGGGTGTGTGTGGTGGAGAGTAGAACAACTAGAACACAGGGAAGGGGGCAGTGCCACCTGAGGCCTTAGGCACCTGCTTGGGCTGTATCGAGTGGGTGGTCCCGTTCTGCTTCTCTCTCTACTCTGACATTCTCGCTGTGCCCCCATATCTGTGCTGTATGGAAGTGGGCTGGTGGCTGTCACGCTGCATCGGCTTCTGTAAGTCTTGGCACCTCATTTCCTGTTGTTCGGGGCCTCAGGTGCAGATGTGCTCCCAGCTCCTCTGAGGATGGAGGTGTAGGGAGAGCCCAGCTGAGTGATAATGGGCTCTGTCTGGTAGAGAAGGCGCTGGGCACTTCTGGGCACTTTTCCAACACCCCTGAAGGGATTAGCAGGCAGGGCACGTCCCGGGGCGGGGGGGGCGGGGGGGGGGAGCAGAGTCCTACACAGCTGGCAGAAGAGCTTGTGCTCAAGGTGGGTGTCACAGGAAGGTCGGGCTCGTTACGCTGTGACTCACAGGCAGTGCGTGCCTCTGAGTGTGCTGTTTGGTGGGGCGAGGGTGGGGGGGACGGGGGAAGGGATGGTAAGGAGCTGGAATTCTGCTCATCACTTGGCCAGAGCACTCGTTCTGTGGTTCTAAGGGCCCTCCTCTTCTAGTCACCAGCATGTGTATATGCCCCATGTATGATTATATGTGTTTGTGTACCACGTGTAGACATACAGGAGAGTAGCCAAGCATGTATATAGACTATTTATGTGTCTACATGCACATCTCTATGTGTGGCCCAGTGCATTTTGTGCACATACTCATCCACATGCCTTCTTAAGCGTGGGTGGGTGTGGGCGGGCGTGGGCGTGGGCGTGGGCATGCACATGCGAAGTTTGGGCGGACAGGTCTCTCTGTTGGGCTTTGCCCTGGGCCGTTCGTTTCCTAGAGGGTCAATTTGGATTCGTCCTCCCTGTTTTGGGTCGATGGCATTGATCCAGGAGGAGTGAAGAATCGATTGTAATTTGGTTGGAGGGCCTGGCGCCAGAGTGTGTGAAGAGTAATTAGAGGGAGAGGAGCTGATGCGGAGGGCTGGGTCCATTGCCCTTGACGGGCGGTGGCCTGGGGGCAGACTGGGACAGGGAGTGGAGAGGAGACTCATTCAAGGGGATCAGGGCATTCTCCTGATCCCCTTGAATGAGCCAGTCCAGCCTTCTTTCCCCCATCACCTGGCTCAGGATGGGCTCTGAGGAGAGAGCCCGTGAGTGGCGGCGCTGGAGGCCCGCCTTCATGGTGTCTGATCTGCGGCCTGGGAATGGGCTCTCCTGACAGATACTCATTTACTCCCACGTGACTCTTACATAATCAAAACACGTCATTTGTTCAAGACTTCTAGCTTTTCAACCAGCGTTCACTTTTCTCATGTGAACCTTGCAACATAATCATGAGGCAAAAGAACAAGTATAGCACCCCATCGGATGAGCAGGAAATGGAGGCACACGTGCCAGGTGACTTGCCAAGGTCCCATGTGAGTTCATGGTAGGGCTGGGTTCACGGTCTAGACCCAGCTCTAGGCTATAACAGGTTCTCCTCTGCCGGTGATTCTCCAGGGAGACCGAGCATCTGTGCATCTGAGGACCTGACGCCCCTCGGTGAAGGTGAATGGTAAAGGTCGTGACCCAAACGGCGTGGGAGGCTTGTTCCTGCCACCCTGGGATCGGAGCTCCTCAAAGGGCAGGAAGTCTGAGCCATGAGAGGCTTTGTGGAGTGCAGATTCTCGGGTCCTACCCCGGCGCATCTGCTTCAGTCTGGGGTGGATCTGGGGTGAGGCCCAGAATCTGAGCTTTATCAAATGGTCCAGGGGATGCTAAGGCAGGTGGTCCAGAAACCATATTGAGAGAGGCACAGCTTTAGGGGGTGAAAGAAGAAGGGAGGATCTCAGGAAGCAGCTAGTTCTATAGAAGAAGAGGCAGCTAAGAGGGAGCATGCGTGATGGGGCCCTGTCTGCCTGGGGTAGGCGGGGAGAGAAGGAAAGCTGCTGGGCAGAGTGAGGAATCTCCAAGCCACGAATAAAGAGGGGAGGGTAGAATGACGATTTTTTTAAAACCTACGCTATTCTGGGGTTCGCTGGGACTCCCTCAGGGTGTTTTCAGCCTCCTCACATTCAGTAGGAACTCCTTAAGAATCTCATTCCTTGAAATGTAGAGAAGAAGCGATTGCAACATTTTGAGGCAGGAAGGGGTCCAGATGGAGTTGTAAGGGAGCATGATAGGAGATGGGAGAGGAGCAGGAGCAAAGGAGAGAGCTGGCAGCTTGGGGGCCTCCACAGCGCTGCTGAAGGGGTCAGGCTCACAGTCATGCCTGTTAAATGCCAGCTTGAGGGGCACACAAAGAGAACTCTGTCCTAATGGGTTTCTCATCCAGGAGGGGGAAGGAGGAAGGACTAGGCTGGGGGGGGGTAGTCTGGAAAGAATAGGAAGATTGGGGAAAAGCAGGAGGTGGGGGTAGTGAGGGACTTGAAGGACCCTCTCGCCTGGCCAGTGACTATTCTCTTACATGGTGGCCCGTCAAGGAGGAGGAGCATGGGGCTCCTCCCTCCCCCCAAAATGGGGCTTTTCTCATCTATGTGGAATGATTTCTTTCTGAGAATCAGTGACCCTTCTCCAGGAAGCAGTAGGTCATATCAGGATGAGTCCGGTTGGGCACCAAGGAGCGTGTCCAGAGGTCTCCGTTTCCTCCATATGGAGCTCCTGGTCTCCATGTCCTGCTCTTTGAGACAGCAAAGGGACCTGCTCTGATCCACAGGGGCCTCTCGACTTGAACGCACTTCCGAGACCTGCCCTAGGAGACTCTGGACTTAAATGGTGTTTTTCCCATAACAGTGATTCTCAAGTATGTCATGAAGCAGGACATAGGAGAGGGGACACTAGAGACTGGCTGACGAGTTGTGGACGGGGGTACAAAGGGGATAATACAGTGGTTAGAATGAAGAGAAACATTTCAGGGTGATTCGAAAATGATCATCTTCATGTTCTACAAGGTAGTTTGACCTTCAAGCTTGACAAGGAGGGAACCAGAAGCCACGCAGGGATGCCCGTGGCTGCGTGCCCCTTTCGGCCCACCCTTTACCCATTTCTCTCTTCTTGGTGTGATGTGCCAGTCCCAGATGGCACCCATCCCCATCCCGTTTCCTGTATTCATCTCGGTTCTCACTTCTTGTGCAATTACTCATCGCACGAGCCAGGCTGGGATGCATAACAATATACCCCTCATGTTTGTGTAATGCTTTGCAGTCTTCGAACTACTTTTATTCCCATGATGTCATATGTGAAGGAGGCACTGTCGTGTGATGGGTAAGAACACACGTGCTGGGGCAGGCTGCCTGGGTTTCAACCCTGTCTGTGCCCCTACAATTGGTGTGATCTTCGGCAAGTGCTTTCACGTCTTCTCCTATGACGTGGGGACGAACACAGATCATTCCACTTAATGCCATGAGAATTCAATGATTTAATCTTCATCAAGTGCTTATACCAGGGCCTAGCATGTGTTCGCTAATATTGCCAGGCAATAAAGGGGGGAACTAGAATTTGACAAGGTTGGGTGTGATCTCAGATCACCCAGCTCATAGCCCCACAACACGGAAATGCCACATCACCAAGCAATTGGATTCTTTGCACAGGTTATTCACCTCCTTGTCCAGAAGTTCGTGGGGATGGAAAACAGAGTAGCTGTCACTTGTACAGGAGTTTCGTCTAGAATGTGCCAGGCACTATGCTCAAAGCTTATGGTAGTCAAGTCATTTGAGCCCCACCACAGCCCTGGGAGGCCTGCATGTTTACCTCCTAGTTATGAAACTCCAAAGCTGAAGGAGCTGGGACTTGAGTATGCCTGGCTCCAGCTGCTCTTCTGCAGAAAGGGAGCTCCATCGTCAGGAGAGCTGCTCAGGGCGGGCCTTCAGGTCCCTGCTGGTTGAGGCGCTGTCCAGAGTGCTGGGGACCTCAGCAGGACCATCGGATGTAGGGGAGCTACCTCCACTGCTCAGACTCCAGCAAAGGGCGTGTGGAGTGGTTGTTCTCTGCACGCCTTCCCCAGTACCCAGAGAAGGGGCTCTCGGATTTCATACTTCTCTCCTGGACCTCTAGAGGCTCAGAAACTAGGGTGTTGGACAGGATAGGGGAGTCATCTCCTCTCTGTTACCCTTGTCCCCCTTTCCTGGGAGTGGTGGCGGGGTGGGGGGAGCACTGAGAAGTCACGGATAGAGTATAGAATGTGCAGGCGTGCGCACACGTGCATGGGCGTGCAGAGCCCATGTGTGCTGGGTGGCAGTGTGCGTCTTGCCTGCATCTATATGTATTCCCATGGTTCTGCACACGGCCCGTATATATGTGTGAAAGTGTGTGGGTGGGCAGGTCTGTAAGTGGCAGCACAGCACCTGTCTGTGTGGGTGGTGTGAGAGTGTGGTGTGTGTCCCTGGAGTGTACATGGTGTGGTGAGTGTGTGGGAGGGGGCGAACAACTAGTGTGTGTGATGAAGGTGGTACTGTAGTCATGAGGAGCCGCTTGCGTGGCTTCATCTTTATCCCTCCCTGAGTCACACTACATGCAACACACACACACACACACACACACACACACACACACACACCTACACACCTACCTACAGTCTCAAGTACATTCACACCTACTCCTTCATACCCACTGACACCCAAGTAGCCCACCAGCATTACGGCCTGGCTCTCAAATGTGTATGCAAACACTAATGCATAAGCACCCACATGTGCAAACCTCTGACAGCCCACACAGGAGCGGGCTCTCCACTCCCCTTCCTCTTTTCTATCCCTGGTCTTCAGCTTCCCACCTCCCCTAGAGTGCCCAATCTTTTGTCCTCTCCCTCCTCTTCCTTGGGAGTGGTTTCCTGTGGCCTGGTGCTCTTGGTAGATCCATTTATTGGGCTCAGCCTTGGACGCAGTAAGGAGGCTAAGGACCAGCATAGAAATGTAGGTTTGTTCTCAATACCAATCTTGATTACAAGAGTTCCTGCTGGCGCCACCTGCTGGTGGCTGTTCCCTAGTGTCTTTAACAGGTGGGGGTGGTAGCTGGTTACTCTGGGGACAAGAATTATGGTGACAACTAGAACATTCTGGACACTGGGGTCAGGTGAGTTTGAGAAGGTGGATTTCATGGGAACAGGTCTCTTTGGGATCAGACTTAGACAAGAAGGGAGGAACGTCCTAGGGGCATCTGAGCTCGCAGTCCTAATGTGGGAATGCAGGAGGTCCCATGTATATATGAACTACGGGCCGGTGTGTGTTAACCTTATGACATATGGTGAAGATATGGTGCACATTGGCGCACATCAGCAGGTCAAGAGGATGTGAACTCTGCAGATACACAGATGCAGATATGGCACATGTGTGGTTATCTGAAGAGATGTGGCCTGGGAGTCCGTGCACAGGCGTGTCCTGCAGTTGTGTGTGTGATTTTGCATACGTGTGTGAGTTCCTGTAATGGGTGTGTGTGTACAATGAGTTTCTTGTGTGTGTGTGTGTGTGTGTGTGTGTGTGTGTGTGTATTTATGGAAAGATGTGGGTCTCAGTTGTACTGACATATCGTAAGACGAAAGCCTTGACACTCTCATTATGTCAAACCCTCCCACCTAGACACAGGCCCGGAGCTTGGGAAGTATCAGGATTTTCTCCTACACGCTCAGCTCCTGGTTCCCCTCCTCTAGGTACTGCTTAATTCTTAGTGAATACTCAGCGTTCTCCCCTTTTCTCCCTTTGTGCTTTTCTCTAAGTACCCATAATTCATGGGAGATACCAGGAGCCAGACTCTGGAATTCCCTGAATAGAGACCCCCTCCCCCCACCAGTTACCATCATCAGCTGGTTCAGGGGCCCAAAGGCAGCTGAACCAGTCACTGACCCCGTTCTTGTCCGCTGGGTGTAGGCCACTTGCCTGGATGATGAATGGCAACCCACACACCCCAGGCTGTCTCAGGGAGCTCAGGCCTCCACAAAGGAGCAGCAGCCCGGGCCAGAGAAAGGCCCCTTCTCCCGGCAGCAAATGCTCTTTTCAAACCAGCCTCCCTCTTGTTGGGATGTCTCGGCGGCTCCTTGGTGCCCCTCCATTAACCTTGGGAAGCTGCCAGGAGAGCAGCCGCCACCGCAGCCTGCCCCTCCAGCCCCTTCTCTCCACGTCCCTCCTCTATCCGCTCATTGTCCTGGACTCCCTATGAGACTCTTTCAGTGCCTCAACTGGCCTCCATGCACTCACCCCTCCTGCTCCGCCTTCCCTGGCAGCTGTGGCCACCCCCAGTCCACAGGATCTTCCACGTTGGTTTCCTAGAAAGGGAAGGGGAAGGAACACCGCTTCTAAGTCCTCAGAAGTCAGGGCTCTGGGTGAATTCTCCCTTCCAAATCAGTTCCCATCACGATTTATATATTTCTCCCATCCTACACCTGGAACACATACATCTCAAGCACACACACCAGGATCTCGCATACACTCTGGGTCTTCCCAGGCGGGGCGATCCTATCTCCTAGTGATACCTCACTAGCTCATGTGGTTCCTTCGTTTCCATCCACCTAGAGACTGACATTGGGCTGCATGCGAGGCTAGAGGGTCAGTACCATCTTCTAATTTGAACCAGCACCTAGGAGAGCGTGTGGCTCACTGTAGGTGCTCGTTACATATCTGAGAATGCCAGCTACTGGCTAGACGGCTGGACATTGATGGACTTTCCAGTGAGGCTTAGGGAAGTTACGGCTCGTTGGTGAGGTCAGGTAGGGATGGGACTCAGGCTTCTGACTGTGAGCCCAGGACTCTCCCCTTTACACCATATGTACCTTGAGTCCCAGAAACGTGTGGCTCTGGTCCCTCCGTCATGAATGTTTTCTACAGAATAAATCTGGTTTTGTCTCTAGGCTCTTCATACCACCCTGAAGCCAACCAGGAGCAGAACGGAGAGGAAGAGAAGGAGAAACGAAAGAGAAGTGAGGTGTGTGATAGAGGGGGCAGTGAAAGGAGGATAGGGACAGGGGCAAAGGGCAGGGGTGAGAGGAGGGGGCTGGCTAAGGGGATGAGACTGAGAGGAGGCAGCAGGGAGCAGTGGAGACTGAGGCAGGGAGGGCTGACTTTTCCATCTGACCTCTGGCTTCTGTCTGGCTTCCTGTTTCCTGCACCTGGTACAACGATGCTCATGCCAAGGCTTTGGGGAAGGGGAGGGGAGGGCAATGGAATAAAGATGCATTTGGCATCTCCTAGCACTTATACACAAGGCCCTTTTGTGTGGGGTTTGAGAATTGAGTGTGGAGGGTCCAAGAATGAGAGGTCTGGGGGTGGAATGTGTGCCAGAAATCGACCCCCTACGGCCCTCCAGCTGTGTCTGCAGAGCTTCTCTCCCCCCTACCCACAGCCTGTCCATCTGTGGGTCCAAAGCAGAACCACAGCCCCTTCTCATACCATTGCTTGGGCTGCTTGTCACCACCCATCCCCCACCTCTTTACCCCTTGGTTTTATTTGAGCCATGAGAGATGCTTTCTTCTTAGCCTTTTCTTTCTTTCTTTCTTTTTAAAAAATATATTTTTATTGATTTCAGAGAGGAAGGGCTAGGGAGAGAGAGAAACATCTATGATGAGAGAGAATCATCGATCGGCTGCCTCCTGCAGCCCCCTACTGGGGATCGAGCCCGTAACCCGGAATGTGCCCTGACCTCCTAGCTCATAGGTCCACGCTCAACCTCCAAGCCACGCCAGCCGGGCCTCCTTAGCTTTTTCTTAGGCCCAGACCCGTTTCTCCCCTTCTCCCTCCTTACTTCTCTAATTAACCCAGCACTCCCTTGTGTTACTCCTCTTTGCCTACTCCTCCTTCTCACCTTTCCCAGGTGACCTATTTCCTCATTTTTCCCCTAACATCATCTCTGCTCTAAACATGGACGCCTTTTCCTGGTGCCTGGATCTGCCAGCCATGTCACCTATGACCACGTGGGTGCATTCATTCCCCATGAATGCCTACTGAGCACCCACTACCTAGAAAGTACCAGGGGTGCTAGAGAGCAGGAAACTGGGTAGACCAGCTCTTTGCCCTCAGACCAGCAGCGTCTCTGGACCGCAGTGCCTTGTTTTACCCATCCAGTCTGTCCCCTCCTCTGTTTGAGATTTAGCTCACGCCTCACTTCCTTCATGCAGCTCTCACCTACCTCTGCTCTCTCCACCTTCTTGAGGTTCTAAGACACTGTCCTTCTCCAGATTCCATGTGACAGAGTCTCTTAAGTGGTCTTGAAGCCTCACCTTTCCGGCTAGATGCTAAGCTTCTGCGTGACAGTGGTTGTGGCTTGTCACTTTTGGTCCTCCTCAGTGCCTAGCACAGTGCCAACCGCCGATTGGTGTTTAGTGGCTACTTGTTCATTGGAGAATTCTTCCTTCTGATGCTTCTTGGGCCCAGGCCCCTGACCTTTCCGCTTCTCGAGTTCTAGCATGACTTCTTCTTTGGCTGATTCCCTCCATCTTCCTGGTCCTGTGCTCACATCAATCTTTTGCCAACTTCAATGATGACAGCGACTCTAATCCATGACTTCTCGCGCCTCTGCAGAAGCTTCTAGACTACACGAGAATCCCTGACCATTCAAGGGGCTTTGAGCTCTGGAATAAGGCCAGGTTCAATTTTTCTTCTATGTAATGGAACAGGGACACAGAACTGAGCTATGACTTGAGACTGTTGGACAGTGTGTGACAGAGAAACAGCACACAAGAACCTGCAGATTCCTGTCCCCTGCCGACCTTCATTCCTGTTACCTTCTACTGTCCCTTCTATAGATAGAGAAAGTTTAATTCAGACAAAAGAATGGCCCAGGCCCCCAACTTGCTAGGACCAGAGCACAGAATACTCAGCAGAGCCCTGACTCCTACTGTCTTTTAGACTCTGGAATGCCAGAGTGTGTAAGTGGGGCCACTGCTGGCTGTCTGTCCCAGCAACTCGCTGCTGGGGCCGTTAGCCCTGGGCAGGCGAGGGCATACGCAGGTGCTCCCCAGTCGCCCAGGAGGTCAGCGAACTGCATTTTCTATGCTGCAGCCCTAGGCAGAGAGATGGCTTGCTGAAGACTGATGGCAACATATTCCTGTGGGCACTTCACAAGGAGGGCTGTCATCAGGGCTCCAAAATTCTGGAGGAAAAACGTGATGTAAAGCAGAGAACATATTTTCTGCATCCTTAGATACAGCCACAAAAACACGAAACGTGTCTTCTTTTATTTATTTATTTTTTAAAATATACCATTATTGATTTCAGAGAAGAAAGGAGAGGAGAGAGAGAGAGAGAGAGATAGAAACATCAGTGATGAGAGAGAATCATTGATCAGCTGCCCCCTGCATGCCCCTTACTGGGGATTGAGCCTGCAATCCGGACATGTGCCCTTGATCAGAATCGAACCCGAGACCCTTCAGTTCTCAGTACGATGCTCTATCCACTGAGCCAAACCGGCTAGGGCCATGTCTTCTTTTACGTTGTTCAGAGCTGGCCTGGGAAGCCAAGAAGGAAGAGTAAAGGCTGATCCTGCGGTGGCCGGAACAGGTGTCTGACACCTGGAAGGACTGGATCTGTCTCGGGGCCAGTCACTACCACCAAACCGAAGAGGTAGCCTTTAGGGGGACTGCCACGCAGGAGGGGAACACTGGGTATTCTGGGGAATTTGAATCATAATGAAGTTTGAGTTTTAATAAGAAGAAGTCTTCAGGAGTTTATTTTTGGAGCGAGCAAGGTGGACTGTTAAAATAGCTACTCAAGTCCAGAAAGACCACCTGTGAGCAGAGCCACCTGGGAAGAGCAGGGACCTGGGAGAGAGGGAAACGGGCAAGGGGCCTGCAAAGATCTGTGCCCATTTTGAGCCCAGTTGAGAGATCCTTAGGATAAGGAGGTTTGAGAATCTTGCAAAGCTTTCCTCCACTTCTCCTGTATCAGATCTTAAGATTAGATATTTATATGTCGGAAATCCAATTTCCTTTGTTTATTTTCTTCTCTGCTTGCGAGTTCTTTTAAAAACCTGCTGACTGGTCTCTGGCATATCAAGAGAAAGCAGGTGCCATGACTGACTTCACAAACGGGCTTTACTTACACAAAGGATTGTCTAAGGGTCAAGCTCCCCTCTCGTGTGCCTCGGACTGGTGGCAGCAGCTTGAATTAAAGTGAGAAAATCCTAAGATCTAGATACGGTTCTCGAGCCCTTCATTGCTAGGAATTTCTTGTGGAGTTCATTTTTTTGTTTAAATTTTGAAGCCTGTTTTCATGGCAGGCTGTATCATTCCCAAATGGCGACAGCCCAACATCTCCTACCACAAGCTCTTCATGCAATGGGATGGGGAGACTGCTCCTCCTGGGAGGTGGGGATCTACATTCTCTGCCTTGGAATTGGGGCAGGGCTTTCCCTTTGGCAGAAGTGATGAATTGCCTCTTCCAAGGCTAGGACAGGAAGGGATTCCAGCTCTTGGAACCCAGCCACCATGCTGTGAGGAAGCCCAAGCTGCCTGCGGAGAAGCCTACATGGAGAAGGACTGCGGTTCTTTGCCTCCATCCCTGGTTGGCAGCCAGCACCACCTTGTTCGCCATGTGAGTGAGCCATCTTGAAAGTCCGACTTCCACCCTGTTGGTCCGATGTTATATGAAGTAGAAAGGAGCTGTCCACACCAAGCTCTGCCCAAATTGCAGATCTGTGAGCAAATGAATGAATGATGTAGTGTTAAGTCACTATATATTGTGATTTTTTTAAAAAAAATACAGCAAGATAGCCCTAGCCAGTTTGGCTCAGTGGATAGAGCATTGGCCTGCGGACCGAAGGGTCCCGGGTTCGATTCCGGCCAAGGGCACATGCCTGGGGTTGCGGGCTCGATCCTCAGTAGGGGGTGTGCAGGAGGCAGCCAATCAATGATTCTCTGTCATCGTTGATGTTTCTCTCCCTCCCTCTCCCTTCCTCTCTAAAATCAATAAAAAATATATTTAAAAAATATGGCAAGATAACTGATGTAGTTTCCTAATTATATAAAAACCCAGCATGCTCTTTGGTGTGTATTTGGGTAAATTGTTTTGACTTAGACCTGCCTCTTTTCCTCACGCGCAGCTGTGCCAACAACTGTCCTAACCTCGATTCTACAAGGAGGTCTGGAACCACTGAGGAGGGTAACAGGCGATGCAGGAGAGAACCATTGTTTCTGAGTCCTGCTTGCTCAGTGGAGATGAGGGAGGAGTGAAGACTGTCCTTTTCTTTTGGACTTGAGGCTCTGTCAGCCGCCTTTCTCACTTGTTCTCCGAGGGCCTGGGGGGATGTGTGGGTAGGTGGCCAGCTGTGGTTTTTCATGGAGCAACTGGTAAGACTAGCATTTTGAATTTCCAAAAAGGAGAAGAGATGACCTATACTCCTATACTTGATGTACATCCACCAAGGTTATCAGGGACCTCGATGACGAATCAGGTCCACCTACGAGCTACTCATGGGCATGGTTCACAGTCTTCCCTCATGTCCCTCTCGGACAGCTGGGATCCATGCTAACTTTCAATCCTCCCATGGATGTATCCATGCCAGGGAGGGACTGCCATCCTTCCTGGGTCCAGAGATTAGCCATATGCCAAGGGGGAAATACTTCATTGGTCCCATTCCTCACTGTGACCTGATGCAGCATGTCTCTTTTGAGCTGATACGAAACCAAACTAAGACATATCTGGCGATGATGTTCACTTTTCCCTTTGTATCTTAACTTTCCTCACTGCCTTTACTCCTTTGTACCACTCCATTTTCAATAAATTTATCTAGAAGAAATTCGGTCTTCTTTTTATTTAAAAATATTTTTATTGATTTCAGAGAGGGAGTGAGAGATGGAAACATCAATGATGAGAGAGCTGCCTCCTGCACCCCCCACCCCCCACTGGGGTTCGAGCATTTTCTCTGTCTGACCAGGAATTGAACCATGACCTCCTGGTTCATAGGTTGATGCTCAACCATTGAGCCACGCCGGCCAGACTAGTCTTCTTTTTAGATAGTTCCTTTGAACCCTTTCTCAATCCAACTCATGCTCTTAAGCTCTTTATGTGGGTTTTCTCCCTCCAATTGGACAGTCTTAATTCCCTCGCAGAAACCAACACACTGAGTAGGGCAGATGGCCAGCAAATACAATCAAGATGATGGTGAGATTGCTTCTCTTATTCTGCGGGCCCCTAGGAGAACGTTTCTCTGAGCACAGGTGCTTCTCTCTCCTCCGCTTTGTCTGTATCTGAAAGGGGCCAGGGACGGGGGCTAGCCCTTAAGAATCCAGCATTTCTCTCTACGCCAGTCAGCTGCTGAGAGCCGGGGTCGGCAAACCGCGGCTCGCGAGCCACATGCGGCTCTTTGGCCCCTTGAGTGTGGCTCTTCCACAAAATGCCACGGCCTGGGCGAGTCTATGTTGAAGAAGTGGCGTTAGAAGAAGTTTAAGTTTAAAAAATTTGGCTCTCAAAAGAAATTTCAATCGTTGTACTGTTGATATTTGGCTCTGTTGACTAATGAGTTCGCCGACCACTGGCTTAGAGGTTTTGCAAGGAGAAGAATCCTGCCATCACCAGCTCTGGCAGTGGATCTCAGTAGGCTTTATAATGCTAGGTATATGCTGAGGGTGGACTTGTTCTTGGGCATGCTAGCTGGTAATTAGCCAGACAGGGGGGACCTAGAGTTTCCAGCTCACTTTATATCCCCAAAGAAAGGCATCTGTGCAGAGAAAGAGAACCTAGAGTAATTGCTCAGTGAGAGATGTCCCCAAAGTTATGTATCTTGAGTGTGTTTGCATGACCGGAGGGGGTGGGTAGAGTAGCAGGTTATTCAAGGGTTTTGGTTCTTTAGATTACATTCAGATGCTAAAACTCGACCATTGTATTTGCTGCTCTGCTGCGGATCCCAGCTTTCCATCTCCTGCCTGGCAGTGAGCTCAGAAGCTTCAGGTTTAGGGAAAGTTGTTTGAGGCCACTTTTGATGTGTGGTGTGTGAGTGTGTGTATGTGTGCATGTGTGTGTGTTCACAGAAGCAAATCTCCTTCTTGTTCTATTGGGAGCTTCATGTCCTAGAGCCAGTGCTTTGTGACCAAGAAGCATTTTGAGAAGGTGAAATTCCTAAGCTCTCCTTCGCTCCCCCCTGTCTTCCTTCCGTGGCCAACAGCCCCTCCCTGGGAGCTCTGCCACTCTCAGCACTGCTTTCAGTCCAGAAAGAACAGACATCTTCACTGCAGTCTCAGAATGCTGGTGATTGTTTGTAGTAGATGTTTCCATGACACTCATTTATGTCTTCTGCAAATGCAACTGTATTGGGGGAGGGGACAAGGCGCGGTTATAGTGGAGAGACTGGGAAGTATGAAGACCTTCCCTGTTCTTCTGTCTTCTTCTATGGGAATAAGAAGCCCACCTCCCCCTTTTTCTGTATCTCGATGTTCCAGACCCCTTCACTGCTCCCCAAATCCGTCTTGGCTCCATGCTGCTCACATGGGGCTAGGCCCCAGCTAGGTAGGGAGGGGAGGAAACTTGTGCATGAGGAAGCAGCCTTTTATAGAAGAAAGGAGAAAAAAAAAAAAAACTTTGATTGTTCAAAGTTGAGATTTAGTAATGATGAGCAACGCTGACCCCCACTGGGGGTGGCAGTGTGTGTGTACAGTGTGTTCCAGAGGCTGTTCTATGACACTCCTCTTGCAGCTGAACCAGTGACTCATTTGAAATCTTAGCGACTTCCAGAGGTCATTTTAGTCATTCCCCTGCCTTCAGGCTGGGTGGGTTAACTTAACATCACGTTTGGGTAGGAGGGGTGCGTGGCCGAGGGAAGCGTGTCCATGTGTGGAAGGGAGTGGGGGTGGGGGAGGTTGCGCGTGACCTCTTCGAAAAGATCTCCAGCGAAGGACGTTCCCGAGCTTTCCCAGGCTCCCCGTTCCTGGGTTTCCCCATCACTGAATCAGCATCATCCTCCCGGGAATTGCTTTTAAGCTGGATGGAAACCGGATGTTGGGTTCCCTGGGTGGGCGGGGACGACGTCCCCTCAGAACTGTCATGGGTAATTTGAGACTCACAGGGTCCCATTATCAAACCAGAAAAGCTACCATTTCCTTTAGCAGAAACTTGCCTTGCAGTGTGAGCAGAGAGAACAGAGCAGAGCCGCTACAACGCCTTCTCTTAGGCAATGCGCATGATTCTGCGGCTCTGTGCTGGCTACACTTCAACGCACCTTGAAATGGGCTCGCCTCCCCAGCCGTGACGGGCAGCCCTCAGAGCCAATCTGCCTCGAGGCTTGTGGGCGGTGGCCAATAGGCGGGAGGTGGGGGCGGTGCCGGAGGCCCGGCCAGCTAGGCTTCACCGTGGCGCTGGCAGCGCTCCGCCTGGGCTGGTAGTGCAGGTGCCGCTGCGCGGGGCTTGGGGAGCCTGCGCGCCGAGCCGAGCGGAGTCGCGGAGGGATGGGGAGCGGGCCGCCCGGGCTGCAGCAGCACCGGCGCGGGGCGTAGGCGGGTCGAGCGGGCGAGAGCAGGCGCTCGGGCGAGAAGTGTGCGGCGCAGGAGCACTTTGCGATAGGATGAGGCTCTTGGCTGGCGCGCGGTAGTACTATGATTTGGTATGTGGCCACTTTGATAGCAAGTGTGATCAGCACCCGAGGTCTCGCGGCTCAAGGTGAGTTGAAGTGCAGCGCCCCTGCTCTGCCCTCCCGTTGTTCTCAGCCCCTTCCTCCCCATCTCCCGCTCCCCGGTCCCTCGGAGCGCCGCGCCTGTCCGCGGGCGAGGCTCCAGCTCCGGCTAGGCGGGCTCCGGCCAGGCACTGCGGGGAGGGCGGGGGCCGCGGGCCGGAGGTCCAGGCGGCAAGGGGTCCCAGTCCTCGGGCTGCCGGGCACTCGGGAAAAGACACCTTGGGATCGGGGTCGACTTCGCCCACCTTCGGCCCCACATCTTCACACCGGCGCGCCGTGCCCGGCTCCCTTAGCCGGAGCGGCGGTCTCCTGGAGCGCTGGGGAGTCGGCGGCTCCCCTAACTCTGGGTGCCGGGAGTTTGCGGGTGTTCGGGAGGCTGCTGCACTCGCGCCACCGTTCCCAGACGAGCCCTCGCAGGGAGGTGCGACCCAGAGCCTTGGGACTCCTGGCACCCACGGCTAAGGGACTGGGTTATTGGCCCTGAGGGCGCCCACCGCACCAGCTCGCGCCCCTCCTGACCCCAAATCTTGGCAGCCAGAGGTCGGGTCCTTCTCCCAGGGCGGGGGGCGCATGGAGAACCTAGAGCGGAGAAGAGGGGTGGGGTGGGGGTGGGGGTCCCTCGGCGGGCCCCGAGGAGCGTCGGCTTTGGCCAGCCCTGTCCGGCAGGCGTCTGCGCTGTCTGAGCCGCACCTGGGCCCGGCCAGGTAAAAGTTCCCGGGGAGCGCGTCGCAGCCGGGCCGCCCCGGCCGCCCCGGCCGCCCTCCCGGCTGCGAGGCAGAGCTGGCGGGGTACAAGGGCAGCGGGGAAGGGGTCCCCACGGCTGCATCTCGGAGCACAGGGAGGTTTTCTCTTTCCTTTTTTCCCCCTCGTCTGAGCTGGGAAGGGACTAGAGGGAAGCCAGCGAGTTGGGTGATGCGCGCGTGAACGCGCGGGCTTTTGCTCTGGAGACAGGCAAGGCGACCTACAAGCCGCTGGGTGGCACCCCCAGCTCTCGGCCCTTGTATGGAAGTAGGAGCGCAGCCTGGAGGGTGCCAGGACTCTGAGCTCACGGCTCTCAGCCGCTGACACGACCGGCGGGCGGCGGGCAAGTTCACAGAGCCTGGAGGAGGTGGCTGCGCCGAGAACCGGCCTTTGCACGGAAGTCGGCAGGGGGGACCCGCCAAGGAGAGAGCCCGCGCCCGGCGGCGGGAGGGCAGAAGGGGTGGCAGGAGGCACCTTTTACAGGGTCCTCTCCTCACCTTGTCTGGGCACTGTAGGCGAAAGGGGAAGTGATTTGAGAAAGTTTCTAGAAGGAATGACTCCCATGCTATGTGGGGGGAGGAGGGATCTGAAAACAGAACCAGAGGAGGGCTCAGGGAAGGGTGATTTTGTTCAATGGCATAGTGACCTGGATGGTTTTCAAACTCTCCATTTGTCAGGTGGGAAAACTGAGCCAGGGAGACTGCAAGAGCCTATAGAATGGGGGTGGGTGTGAGGTGGGTCAAGTTGTGCTAGGGAATCTCTATCCTCAGCCTCCTCTCCCCCTGTTTCCTTGTAGTCTTCCAATGCCCTCATCCTCCCCTCCAGTTTTTGGTACGTTCCTGCTATGGGACTGTCACTGAAAGCACAAAAGGATATGCTGGGATCTTTGAATAAAAAGGAGACAGTGAAGGGAAGCTCTGAAATAGCCTCTGACGCTGAGAAGCCAGGGTGAGGGGAATGGACTGTTTGCAGGTTTAAGCACAGAATACAGGAAAAGGCGTGTATGTAGTGCAGCAACACACAACATGGCCAGACAGAACGGAGGACTTCCCAGTATTGCCTGTTGTTGGGCGTGAAGGTTCTGCCTCCTTTCTGGGTGTGGAGAGGGCCTTCTGGTTGGGATGGCTTGACCTGTACTCCTGCCTGCCACCCCTTACTGGTCTTGGGGTCTTTTTTTTTTTAAGCTCAGAGAGGCTCTGAAGGTAGTGGTTAAGGACCTAGGCCTAGAGTCACAGGACCTGGGTTCGAATCCTGGGCTCTGCCACTTGCTGGCCTAGTGACCTTGGGCAAGTTGTCTAAGCTCTCTAAATGTCACTTGCCTCAATGGAAAATGGGGTTCACAGGACGGGCTAGTGGGGTTTCTTGTGAACCTTCGTGCTATAAAGAAATAAGTGACTACCTGTTATGTAGTAAGTGCTCAATAAATGTCATCATCATCATTTCATTATCTCTGGGGTTCCAGTCTTCTTCTCGGTTTCTTTCCCTTGGGGCGTCCAGGGCATCGGGCACCAGGAGTGTCTTGGGGAGGAGTCGAGAAGGCTGCCTCTGTCAGAAACCTAGTACCCTTCCATGGGCTGACCTTGGCCAGGGAGAACCCGTCACCCCTCTGCAGCCCAGGGAGATGTGTGGAGGGCATGCAGGCCACCGGGCTGCGTGGAAAGCCTTTGAAAGGTCTGCACAACTGGGTTTCTGTCCCTGGCCAGAGGTGTGTGGGAAGGATGCAGGAGGTCATAGCCTCACCGCCTCTGCAGAGAGGGAGAAGGGGGGCCTGCCTGGCAGGCGCCTGCTCACGGGAGAAACAGCCAGCAGTGTTCAAATGCTGGCTGTCTGTGTGACAGCTCAGCTGCTCTCTGACTGGCAGAGTTGACTTCCGGGGGCAGGGGGGGGGGATTCCTGAAGGGGAGGGGCTTTGCATTGCCATGCTTGGGTTTGGGTTTGCTGGAGGCAGGGCTGCTCTAGCCCAGGAGTGGAAGGGGGCAGCCCCTTGGGCATTGTTGGGTTGGGACACAGGTAGGGGTGAGCTCCCCCGTTTGACGTGAGTTGTGCGTCTGGAGGGGATTGAGGTGGGTGGAGAGGCTGGGGAGGGAATGGAGAAGAGAGAGACTGGAGACGGAGCTGGAGTCTGGTAGGTGGTGATTGGAGTCTCAGCATCCCAGACATTTGCTGAGCAAGCCTCGGGGAGCACCCTGGACCACGCTTAGCTGACTCTGGGCCTTGATGCCCAGGGCTCCCTCCTCCTGTCTCCCACAGATTCTATGGCTGGATTATCCCTGACTCCAGTGTCCCCAGATAAAGTGGAGTTCTGACTCAGATCCTGCGTGTAGCTGGACCAGTGCCGTCTCTGTTCTCCCTTTGGTAATGAAGATGCGAGGGAGGAGGTTTAGACCCGGAGCTGCTGGAAAGACCTCCCGGGCAGCCTATCAGCTAGGGAGGACTGGCTCAGGAAGTGGCCAGGTGGTGTGCGCAGGGCCCTAGCACAGCGCGAGAGGGGTTGTGTCGGGCAGCATGCGCCCTGGGAGAAGCTGAGGAGAAACTGTGGGAAGAATCAGCTTTCAGCTCCTGGCCTGAGGCCCAGCACTTGCTAGACTTGGAGTTGTCAGGTCCCAGAGCTGGGTGGTTTCATGTTTATGGCTCTGATAGAAAGTGGGATCCGGTTACCCAAGAAGCAGAGGCTGCCTAGCTGGGGAGATGCTAAAGCCCAGCATCTCCTGCCCTCCCTCTCTCCTGGCTCTGCTTTCTCCCTGCCCGGCCAGGGAGCCTGGGCGCGGCTCTCAGAGCCGGGCCTGCTCTTTCTCTTCTCGTTGGCCCTTTTTTTCTCTGGTGTGCGGGGCACCTTCCTGCGTGTCTTGCCCAGGGACTGATGGTGGGGAGATGAACCCCAAAGGGGGCCGGGCCTGGGATTTACCACACTTCTCCACTAACATCTCCCCCCTCCCCCCATCCCGTGGCCTCTTCAGGCTGGGGCTTGGGGCTCAGGGGAGCGAGTTTCTTCTGTCTGCTTCCCTAGGATGGGTGAGCAGCTTGTGTGGAGTGGCTCTGAACTGTGAAGAGCTGTGATTGGTGCAAGTTGTCCGGAGGTGTGTGCACGTCTGCGTGCATGTGTGCATGTGCATGTGTCTATGTGTGTGTGAGCATGTGTGTTTGCACCTGTGTGTGTGTGTGTGTGCACGCGTGCACGTGTGGAACGCAGCAGGACAGGGGCAGTCAGTCTGCAGGCACGAGGTGGGGAGTCACTCCTCTCCAAGTGCCGTGGGTGGCGGAGACTAGACTCAGAACAGATGCCTCGCTTTCCTTACCCCCGGCTCTGCACCTGAGTGTAGGCAGCCCAGAAGTTTCTAAAGTTGGGGGCCCAGCCCAAGCTCTAGATTTAAGGATGCCGGAGGTTCTGGAGAGAAAGCCTAAGTGGGGGGGACAAACCCAGGTCGAGCCCCGGGAATGCCAATAACAGGTGTGTCCTGCCTGCCCCAGTGGCTCTGACCCCCGGTTTGTTACTCAGCACAGCCCATTCAAGCAGGGCTGGGTCGCAGGAAGGATGGGCGAGGGTGCTGGGTTGCAGAAGCAGCTTGTAGCCTGGCCCCTCAGGGGCACTGCCCACGGGTGCCAGTTCGGTCTGCCCCAGGCAGCTGACCTATTTTTCTTCGGAATCTCCTGCTTTTGTGTTTTCTCTTGCGCGAATGAGCAGCAGACTAGTGAGCAGAGACAGGGCCTCCATCAGGGTGTGTGTGGGGGGGGGATTCCATGTGGCCAGGGCTTCGAGGGAGGTCCCAGCCAGCCTAACTGTCCTGAGAAGAGGGGACTGGAGCTGTTCCCTCTTGGCCTGTCCCTCTGTCCCCTGCCCCCATCTCCTTTACCTCCCTCCTGGTCACAGGCACCCACCAAGTCAGTCTGTGGCAGACAGCCTGCGCGGAGGGTCGTCTTCACAATTGTGTGAGCCGAGCCAGGCCTCATTCCTTCCCAGCGTCAGAGCAGGGAGTGCTGACGCTCCGCCGTGAGTCTACTAGGGCTTTGATTTCCCTCTTACTTATCGTGTCTACCTGGGTCCTCACCTGAGGATCCTGGCCCTGTGGCAGGCAGAGCCCACTGTGTGCTCACCCGGCCGGGCCTGCCTGCCGGCTCCGGAGCACACGCGTGCATTTGGCCACGTGTGAGTGTGCAGGTGCCGGCCTCCGCCCAGGTGGTGGGGAGGGCTCGCGTGGGGTGTGGCCGTGCCTGGCTGCTGAGGAGTCCTTAAAGGAGCAGAGCCGAGGTTGCATTACTGGCTCCATTACTGGCTGCTTCCTGCCCGGAGCTGTTGGAGGAAGGGCTGCTGGGAAGGTGATCTGGCTGAAGCACTGCTGCCCTGTGGGCTGCGGGGAGCCCACCCGAGCGGGGCAGAGAGACGGGAGGAGAAGTGCCCCAGGAGGAAGGCGGCCTGCCATTCCCGCCCCTCCTTCCAGTACTTCGCTGTTCAGAAGATGGGACACTTTCCTGGCCAGGTCAGTCCGGGCCCACCTGACCTCTGACTTCCGACCTGAGAGGTCTGAAGGGGAGTAGGGTCCGAAGGCTGTGAGCACACTGGTGGGGAGACCATAGGAGGCGGGGACTTCTCTGAGGACCTGCCCGCATGATTGTGGGGTCCTCGCTGGGTGTGGGGTCCTCGCTGGAGGCAGAGTGATGTCCAGGCGGCCTGTGGCCACCTGCCTGGTGGAGAGGAGAGCCAGGGCAGCATCTGGTGTCTGGACACGGCGTCTTGAGCACACGTGCTCTGAGAGAGCTCCCAGCCTCACTGTGGGCAGCGGGAGTCTGTCTTCTGCCTGCCTCACGCCCTCCTTCTGGGCGAGTGCCTCCCTGGGCGCCTGAGGGCCCGCTCCCTGGCGTCTCCGGGAGCCTCCTGGCTGGTCGGGGGGAGTGAATGGGGGCTACCAGGGGCTGTGCCTTTTTTGGACTCAGCAGAGACTATTTTTAGGCGGCAGTGGAGGTGGCAGTGACTGCCACTCGTATTATTAGACAGCAGGCCTGTGGTTTGGGAGTCTGGTGCCCAGAGGAGGAGGGGGCGGGGAGAAGGAGCAGGAAGACAGGAGGAGGCTCCAGAGAGGACCTGGCCTCCTGAGGGCAGCGCTCACTCATGGTCTCCCCTCAGCACGGCGGCTGCCAGATCCAGCCGGAGGCTCCTGGGCCAGGTACAGTGACCCTGAGCTCCGAGCCAGCACCAGCCAGCCCACATCAGCCAGCTGACTTCTGCAGTGTCCGCCCCGGCATCCTGGCCGGGTCCGGGTTGCGGGAGTCTGGCTGGAGAGCCTTGCAGAGCATGCCGTGGGGAGGGGGTGTGGGGAAGAGTGGTGGGGGCGCGCTTTGGTGCAGTGGGGAGAGGCCTTGGTGCCTGGCCTGTGGCCGGCAGGATGGTATGAATGAGTGAAGCCAAGAAGGCATGCAGGCTGTCCCAGCGGCCCCCTGAGTGACCTGGCTGAGCCGCGGAGCCTCCCAGTTTGCTGGTTTGTGAAATGGAAATGGCAGTGCTTCTGCCAGGTGGGCATCGTGGACATTAAGTGAGCTCCGTGGTGCATGCCCAGCACAGAGCCTGGCATATGGCAGGTGAGCAGAGGAAGCGGGAGCTCTCTGCACTGGCACCTGTACCGTTGGTATTAGGAGTGTCTCCCACTCCGGTGCCCTGCCTCCTGCAGCCCTGCCCTGGGAGAGCTCCAGGTTGTGAATGTCAGGTGTGCGGCCGAGCCAGGCCCCCTGGTCACCTCGTGGCCTCGTGGTTCTGTGCTCACGGGATCCAATGGCAGCCGTGGACTCGGGCCCCCGCCGTGGACCACCTGGCCCCGGGGGCAGGAGATTTGTACCCCGTGGGCTTTCAAAGGTCAGCCAGACCGCAGATGCCGCCTCACCCTCCTTCGCCCCCCCCCCCCTCTCTTTTCCCTCCTGGGGTGAAACAGCTCCACGGGGGACTGGCAGAGCCCCAAGGTGCAGATGGGCTGGGCTCGGGGCACTGCTGTGTTCTGCTGTCTCTGAACCGGGCCTGTGAAATCCAGGACACCTCACAGCCTCCCAGTCCTCACCCCTGCAGGTCCCAGCTTCTCTCTAAGAGGGTGCAGCCCTCTCTTTGGGCTGCTCAGGCTTCTGTGATATGGGAGGGGATCTAGGGGGTCTCTGTCCTTCTTGCAGCTTCTCCCCACCTCAGGTCACATCCATCCTTCTCTTCCCTCCCCCTCCCCCCACCCTCCCTGCCTCTCCCTCTCCCTGCCCCGCCCTCCTCAATCTTCCCTCCTCCCTCCCACCTCTCCCTCCTCCCTCTCTCCCTCTCTCCCTCCTCTCCCTTCCTTCCTGCTCCCTTCAGAACCAGTGGGCAGTTACTCCAGTCTGCTCTGCTGGGAGAAGCCCACCTGTTCCCTGAAGGAACAGCCTCAGCTCTGTTGCCCTCCTGGTTCTGGGTGCTTTGAAGGCCTGTGTGTATGTCCCCGTGGCTGAGTCTTCAGTGCCTGTGAGTTCTCGTGTTCTCCCCCCACCTCTCTCTTCCCCCCTCCCTCCCTCCCCTTGGGCTGGCTGGGCCCTGCCTGTCTGATCTGCACTATACCCATGTCTGTGTCTCTCCTTTTTGGTAGAAAGTGTTTATTAGACATGTTCTGGCTCAGAAAAAATCCGGCTTAGGGAGAAGTGCTTGTGGTGACGGAGAGAGCGTGTGCATGTGGCGGGGGTGGGGGGTGGAGAGGGGGGGTGGAGATGAAGAAAGCTGATAAATAGTTCAGGATTCAGAAAGCCAGGAGGGTGGGATTGAGTATAGAGGCCAGGCAGGGCCTCTGCCTTCTTCTTGGGGAATTCCATCTCTTGCCTTTTCCCATCTTTCGGATGCTTATCTCACCGTGTCCTCTTTCAGCTGCTTGTGTCCTTGAGAAGAGATGGGGATGTGGCTGCCTGGCCGGGGGGCCAGCCCCTCTGGATGCCAGGCCACCCAGGCCCAGGGGCTGGCTGGGGGTGGGGTGGAAACCTGGGCCCAGGTACTGGGTGAGGTGTGAACCAGGCTGCCTCCTTGCCATGCGGTGAGAATGTGGCAGCAGGAGGTGTGAATGAGCAGCTGGCACTGTGGGAACCCATGCTAGAGCACAGAGCCCACCCCCCTCCTGGGCTTGCCCCACGGAGTCCTCCACCCCAGTAGCCAGAGAGCTCTAGGGCCAGCCCACTGGTAGAGGTGGGCAGCC
This sequence comes from Eptesicus fuscus, assembly GCF_027574615.1. NCBI lineage: Eukaryota > Metazoa > Chordata > Mammalia > Chiroptera > Vespertilionidae > Eptesicus > Eptesicus fuscus. The sequence goes on along the minus strand of NC_072495.1, from coordinate 20,761,598 downwards.
ATCTGCCCAGCAGTGCTTGGTCCCTCTTTCTCCTGCCCTGGGCTCTAGTGCCAAGGCCTTGGGAAGGAGCCCCCTCCTGTGGACAGTGTCTGTACCCCCCACCAGGAAACCCACCCCTGGGAATAACTCCTCCCTCCCCCTCCCCCTCCCCCCTGATTCTGTATTTCCACGAAAGTCTGTGCTGCACACACATGTGCACACACCTGTCCACACACACATCTACATGTCCTTTTGCCAAGAGCTACACACACATGCACACGCATGCACATGCACTTGACTCCCTCTCACTGGTAGCCCTTTCCTCCTGGGTGCAGATCAGCCTTTGTGCTCCTAGACGACTGGAGGCAGGCCCTGCCCGATCTGGGTGCCCCTGGGGCTGTGGGGGAGGCACCGCTCAGCAGGGCCCTCTTCTTGCTTTCCCTGAGGGGCTGCAATTCAAACTGAGTCTGCAGCAGGGTTGGGGGTGGGGAACTGGGAAACCTGCTGGGGCCTCAGGCAGGTGAGTGCAACACTCTGCTCCAAAAATACTCTGTGATCTTAGCTCTTTCTCTAGAAAACAGTGATGTCACTGGTAGCCAATCAGCTTCTGGAAGGTCTTGCCTCCTCCTCCTTCTGCAACTTGCAGGGGAGAAGCTGGAGAGGGGTGGGGGAGGGGGAGGAAGAGAAGGAGAGACACAGGGAGACACACAGACAACATACAGACAGACACAGAATGCGATGAAACACGGGAACACGAAAGCACACACAGACAGAGGTCCACACGGGAAATAAAGCAGGCAGAACCCCATCCCCATGCACAGCCGAACAGAAATCCACGTGCCCCCCAACACGCGCGCGCACACACACACACACACACACACACTCTCTCTGATAGAGACATCGAAACAGGGAGACAGGAAAGCAGACAGAATCACCCGCAGAGAGTGGGAGCTAGAGACACAGACATGGAGAAGGAGCAAGAAAGAGAGCAGACAGACACTGCAGAGGCAGTGACAACTCGAGAAAGAGACATGAAGGAGAGACAAAGACGAAGGAAGGGGACAGGCAGGAGCACACAGGGGTCAGAGGTGTATGAAGAACTAGAGGCAGCTGACAGACAGACAGACAGACGGACAGACTGCTCTTCTGTTCATCTGCTCCAAGCAGTAGTGGGCGGGCCCAATGGCTCCCTGGTTTTCAGCCTCAGCCAGCAGCTGCTGTCCATGGTGCTGCCTGCAGGGACCGGGAGGGGAAGCCGGTGGGATGGGGGAAGCCCTGCTCTCCTCCGGGCTGTGTTGGGTGGTGTGAGGGAAGGCAGGATGGGGAGGCTTCCTCCGCTGTCCCTTTGGTTGGGAAGTAAGCTGCACAAGGTGACTTTGTGGGCACGGAGGCCGGTGTGGGAGTGAGGAGTGTCCGGCGGGAAGTGGGGGCTGCACACCTCATGTAGGGGCTCCAGTGTTTAGGGGTCCAGGAGCCTGCTGTCGGGTAGTGTGAAGCAGTGTCTGGGTTAACCTCCAGCTTGGGGGGTGGGTGGGTCTTTTCACTGTGTCCCCCTCCGCTGCCAGGAGGATGGGTGCACCCTATCCAGCTGTATGGTTTGTCCTCTGCTCACGGAATGGTGTTTCCCCCTCAGCTGGCTGGGGTTAGCGGGCCCCAGGGCCCCCTCTGTCCCCAGCATCCTGCTCTCCTAATGGTGATATCTGGGGCTTTGCAGCATGATAGGTTTGGGGCTTGAAACCGGGAGAGCTGGAGCTCCCCCTACCCCCCACTGCAGGCCCAGCCAGGAGTGGGAGGAGGGGCCTGGCTGGGCTTTTCTCTCTAGTGTTGCCCCTAGCAGCCTCTGCTCAGCTTGTAGGGATTCCCTGCTCCTGTGTGGAGCACTCTTGTTTTGTGCTGCCAACATTAGACTGAGTGGGGTGGGTGTAGGAGGAGGGACGGGAGGAGCCAGGGAGCGCCACCAGGCTCTGGCGCGAAGCCTCCGGTGCAGGGAGATAGATAGTCTGAGTCTACCCTCGGCCATGGCGGCCCTGGCCACGGGTCTGCTGAGGCCCCTCCATCTTCTCAGTGTCCAGGCCCCTTAGAATTCTTGAGGGAGGGCTTGGAAATGGCTCTGCTCTTTGGGGAGGGAAGGGCTGGCCTGCAGGACTGGGGAGAACTGCCTCCCTCTGCTCTTCCCCCTCCTCCTGAGGTTCATGGTTGGGGACCCTCTGGGGAGTGAGTGAGTTCCTTTTCAGGAGGAGGGCTGTGGGATAGCCGGCCCGGGGAGGGGGCAGAGGTCTTTGAACTTGGGCAGGGGGATGCCTCTGGGGTCGCCAGGGCAGGACCTCCTGCCACCTCCTTTTCTAAATCCCAGCCTTGCTGTCCCATTAGCTGCCCACGGCCTGCGAGAGGAGCCCGAGTTTGTGACAGCGCGAGCTGGCGAGGCCGTGGTTCTGCGATGCGACGTGATCCACCCGGTGACAGGGCAGCCCCCGCCCTATGTTGTGGAGTGGTTCAAGTTCGGGGTGCCCATCCCTATCTTCATCAAGTTTGGCTACTACCCACCCCACGTGGACCCTGAGTATGCAGGTAAGGTCTGGCCACTTTGCCTCTGTCCTTGGCTTTGGCTCGGCTGCCCCTCCCCTGCGGGTCCCGTGGTCAAGCTTCCTCCTGCCTTTATCCGATGCCTCCTCTCTTCTCACTGGTCTGAGAGCTGTTTTCCAGTCTCTGCCTCTTCCTTCCTGTCCTCTGGACTCTGGTAGGTTTGATTCCGTGGTGGGGAGAGAGGGAGAGGAGGTGATGCAGGCAGGAAGCAGGAGTCTGGGGGGGCGGGGCAGGCCGGGAGGGCAGCTCTGTGCGGGAGGAGCTGAGTCACAGCCACCGAGCCTGGTCGTGTGCAGCTGTGGCGCTGTGTCTGGCTGTACCCACACCTCCCTCTGGCGCTGAAGTTGGGCCTCCCGGGTGTCAGTGTGTGTCTGTGCCTGTGGTGGCCGCCTGCTCTCTGCCACAGCTGCCCCTGCCAGCAGCGGCCACACTGAGTCACTGCCTGTGCCTGCCGCCGGCCTCGGGGGGTGGGGTAGGGGTGTGCACGTGTGAGCATGTGAGTGTGTGCTTGTGTGAGTGTGTGTGAACACGTGAGTATGAGCGTGTGTGTCTGTGTGCGTGTGTGAACGTGGGTGTGCCTGTGCGTTGGGGTTGAAAGGACGAGAGGAAGCTGGCAGGACACTGCTTTTATCTTTCCTTCTGGCTCCTGAGGTCTGCACTGCTTTTCTCTCGGAAAACTTCCGTTTCTCTCCCTCCCTCCTGCGCCTGTGTCTCCTTTCCTCTCTTTGGCCTGGTTGGCTTTGATAGTCTGGTTTTAGGCAGATTGCCAGTGCAGAGACAAGGAGGAAGGCGGAGGAGGTTGTGACATTGGAGTGAGGCGGGCTGAGGTGGTGGGTGAGGGGAGAGAGGACCTGAGGGTGCCTGGGCCTCCTCCCTTGTCCCGGAGAGAGGGGGGCTGCTCCCCGTTCTGCCGGGCTCCTGCTGCAAAGCTTCCCTTGTAGTGCTGTGAGACAAACTTTTAGTGAGACAAGGAGGGCTTCTCGGGGGAAGAGGGGAGAGTTAAGGAGGCCGCTGGGCGTCTGCTCTGCTGGCCAGCCCTCTCCTCACTCTCCAGCTCATAGGCCTGTGGCCTCGGCTCCTGGGGCCCTGGGCCCTGGCTGGACCAGCAGCGTCTCCAGCCCTGGTATCAGGGCTGGGAGGGGTCCTAGCACCCTGGTCCCCAGCCTGCCTTCCCTCTGCCAGACAGAGGGGGTATGGGGTGCGGGGCCCAGCTGGGATAGGGGTGTTACTCCACCTGAATGGAAGTGCTCTGGGGCCTGGCCCAGACCCCCAACTTCCTTCCCTCTCTTCTTCCCTCCCTCCCTTTCTCTCTCTCTCTCCCTCCCTCTTCCCCCCATCTCTGTATCCCTCATGCCTTCCCTTTGTCCGAAGCGATGCCCGAAAGAAGGGACGTATTCTAAGGCCTGAGCGCTTCTCAGTGCCAAGAGCAGGGCCGCACTTGCAGCTGGGATGGGACCTGCCAGGCTGGAGGGTGGGAGGGACCGCGGCTCCTTGGCCGAGGCTTTATGCCTTTTCCTTTGCCACCTGCGGCCAGAGGTCGGTGCCAGCTGTTATTTTGGGCCCTGCCCCTCCGAGAATGGCCTGCAGGTGACGATGGGGCCTGTGCCTTTAGCTGGGGTGGGGACGACGAGGTGTGGGCCTCACCCCTGGGCTCTTGTCCACCTGTCCCCAGGCCGAGCGAGTCTTCATGACAAAGCTTCGCTGCGGCTGGAGCAGGTGCGCTCTGAGGACCAGGGCTGGTACGAGTGCAAAGTGCTCATGCTGGACCAGCAGTATGACACCTTCCACAACGGCAGCTGGGTGCACCTCACCATCAACGGTGAGTACGGCCCCTCCCGCCATCTGAGGGCCCGCTGGAGGGGAAGCCTCTTTTCGGGCGGCGCCCCATCGGTGACTCCCAGTCCCTGCTGCAGAGAGGAGCCTCAGCATGCTGGGCCCCCCTCCATGCCCCTCAGCTGGCTCCCTGGAGCCTTGGGATAGGGGGAGCCTGGAGGAGCTGCTCCCTGGGCGCGGGGCAGGGGTGTGCTGTGGGGGGAGAGGGGGGCGGTGATGCCTCCCTTATTGGGAGGAAGGAATCTGGTTCTTGAAACCGGGGCTAAGGCTTTGTGGAGGCACCGTTCCCAGCCTCGGAGAGACCCTGCCAGTGCCTCCCGCTCCAGTGGAGTTCCCAGAGTTCCCCCGTCACTGCCTTCCTTTGCAGGGTGACATTTTGGTTGCTTGTGAAATGCATTCATTTGCGTAAGATGTGCTGAGGGCCTACTGTGCGCCACCAGGTGCTGGGAAGACGAAGCTGAGCGCACCCGGTTCAGCCCCTGCCCGGACCGGGTTTACCGTCTCCTAAACCAGGAGGATCCTGGGAAGGGGAACAGTTTTAATGGCTGTCAGTTATGTAGAGCTCAGGCTAAATGAGTTGTGCTGTGTGCCATGCTTTTCAATTGTTCGGGCGAGGAGGCCCATGCGGAGGCTGCAGGGGGGCCTGCTGGCTCTGTGTTGGCCCAGGCTGGGGGCCGGGTCTCCCTAGCTGGAGAGCCCCCTGTGTCACTGGGCGTCTGGACTTGAGAAGGCATTTCCTGGAAGAGGCAGAAGCTGGGACTGTGGGGAACATTTGAAGGAGAGTGAACCCCATTGTGTGGGGGGAGAAGATGTTTGTGTCTTGTTTTTCTGGCTAGAGCCTCATTCTTCCTTATTCAGTGCTTGGCGAAATGTATTCAGCCACACTGTGCTGCAGACACTATGCTAGTTCCCGAGGCTTCGACAGCGCATGTGCTTGGGCGAGCACACACAGCTGGGTCCTTATGGCTCTGATGTCTGCGACTGGAGGTGCCGTGGTCGGGAGAGAGATGGATGGCGTCCTGCTCGGATGCTTCTCAGCATCGACCTGCCCTGATCTGCCCCGAGGGACGGCTCCCAGGGCTCGGGTCTGGCCAGCCAACCCATCCAGGGTCCTGGGAGCACAGGGCATTTTAGCCAGAGCGCTGACCTCTGGGGAGAGCAGACTTAGAGGTGGCAGCCGAGGTCCGTGTTGGTCCAGGCTGCCGGACCCATTCGATGCCGCCGGCTCTCTTCAGCCAGTCCCCAGAGACTGACGGAGGCTGGTTTTACATCTTGGGTGGGCTGTCCCTACCACCCGGCAAGCTTTTGAGTCACCTCCTTTGGCTGCAAGCTGTTGTGTGCGCCGGGAAGGAAAACTCATCTTAATATTAGCCCCAGCAAAACGTAATTAGGGAGGCGCACCCGCGGCTGAAAGCTTCACTGCAGGCTGAGCCAGGAGTCCCCACGCTGCTCTCTCTCTTCTGTGCCCTTTCCTGCACCGGCTCAGCTTCCCTGGCGCCTCCGCTCCTCCCGCCCTCCTGCTGGTGTTCATTCAGCAGCCTGAGACCCAGGCGTCCGGAGACACGCGTAGGGCAGGAAGTAGGGGTGTGTGTTCTGGTACAGCCTCTGTCTTCCTATGCACGCGTGGGAGTCGATTCTTCGGGGATTCCCAATTGCTCGGAGTGGAACTGGCATGGAATAAGAGGCTGCAGAGGCTTGGTTTAGGTCCCGAATCCATCACGTGGTAGCTGTCTGATCCTGGGCAACTTAAGTCACCTCTCTGAGCCACGGTTTTCTCAGCTACCAAACACAGCGCCTGTTGGCAAAGCCGCCGCGAGGATTAAGTGCAGCGCAGTGCGAGAGCGTGCCTGGCCCGGTGTCTGAAGGGTTCATGACATGTGGGTAATTACGCGTAAGATGCTGGCCATCCTCCTTCTCGAGAGAAAAACAAACAAAACACACACAGATGAAATCAGAGGAGAGTGTGTCCGCAGCGATATACGGTGACACAGGAAGTACTTCAGGCTGCAAGATGCAGGGGGCTGTCATAGTTTGAAAGTGCTTGTGCATCACCAGTCATTACCCATTCACATCCCAGTGTCCGCCCTGTGGCAGGCTCTGGGGGCGCAGCCGTGGGCAGCCACGTCCAGAGACAGTTGCAATATGGGCTTTGGGAGCATCTCTGGCCAGAGAGAGACCCGGGCAGGGACGGGGAGTGAGCCAGGTGCAGGGTGGGGCGGTGGGGAAGAGTGCTCCAGGCAGAGGGAACAGCATGTGCGGAAGCCCAGAGGAAGGCGAGCCGGCACGCTCAGGGCTCAGGGAATGCAGGCAGGTTGTTTACCGCATATAGGAGTGTTCGGCAGGAAAGCTAAGGATGTGCACCATCTGCTCCAGGCTTTAGAACCAGGCTCCTCACTTGCCTTTACCAAGGAGCCTACCTCCCAAATAGGTAGAACAGCACACCGGCAGCTCCCACGGTGAACGGGAGACCTCTCTCCTTCATTCTCCCTTCCCTTCATCCCGGCATACATGCTGTCCTGGCTGAGGAGGCCGGAGCACCCACCCCGCCGTTGCTTCCAAACTAGAATGTTCAATGTCAGGCATTTTCTGACAGGGATCACCTTTGGAAAATAGAAAGGCCAGTGGGAAATTAGAATTACAAATTGTCTCCTTCTCCTTCTGCGTTTTCTTGAACATCAGTTGTGTGGAAACAAACCCAATTATTTCTTTATCACCTACAAAATACCTAAAAACTCCCCCCCACCCCCCCGCAGCCAAGCCTCCCTTTAGGTTGCTGAGCTCCTTGGAGGCGAGGCCAGCCCCTGTCTAACCTGCACTGGTAATTATAGGGCACTTGTAAAAAAGAATGAAGCCTGGAAGCGCAGCTGGCAAGCTAACACGGAATTTCGTAAATAATCTAGACTCAAACCATTATTTTCCTGAAAACTTGAAATTGTTCAAAGTACTTTTCTGATTAGCACCTAAATAATAAAGTAATTATGTAATTAGTAATTAATTTGTCACTTCAGGACATAATTTAATTTATTATCTTTCTTTTAAGCTTGATGCCAGAGGCAGTGGAGGCTGTGGCTTGTATTAACTGTGTTTCCAGGGGCAGGCTTGGTGGTGACGGGGGCGCGGTTGAGGGGGGAGAAGGGCGGGGGGTGCCTGCTGGAAGTGAGGGCACATTTCAGGGCAGGAGGGGAGGCCTGGGAGTGAGGAGGACAGGATCCCCTTGTTAGGGTTGGGACGATTTTTGCCATTACTGTGGGTGTAGGAGACACTGGATGAGAATTGCCTCCTTTGAGGATGTCTGTAGGGTGTGTTTGTGTGTGTGATGGAATGTGCTTCTTAATTCATTCAGTATTCACTCCCCCAGTGTCCCCGTGTGCCTACACTGAGCTAAGAGCTTAGAAGGTTATGGAAGAAAATGGTCATGTTCATGCTTTTAAGGAGTTTTATGTGTTGTTTGTGTTGGTCTGTAGGCATGTGCATGTGTATGCACACTCATTCATTCATACATTCATATATTCATTCGTTCATACATTCAACAGATGTTTGTGGAGTACTCTATTACATGCCAGGAACTATGCTAAAAGCTGGGCATATAGTGGGATTTGTGGAAAAGATCTCTGCTCTCTCAGTGAGAGAGAAACCTCATCAATCAGCTGCCCCGACTGGGGATTGAGCCCACAACCCGGGCATGTGCCTTGACTGGGAATCAAACTGGTGACTTCTTGGTTCATGGGTTGATGCTCAACCACTGAGCCACACTGGCCGGGCAAGATCTCTGCGTTCCTAAGGAGAGGTAGTGATAAGTGCTTTAAAGAAAATGAAACAGTCTAAGGGGCAGGGAATGCTAGAAGTGCCACCTCAGATCGGCTGACCAGGCCAGGCCAGATGGCACCTTAGCACAGAACTGCATGAGCTAAAGGAGAGACGACTGTATGGAGCTCCAAGCAGCGAGGACAGCACACGCAAAGGCCCTGCGGTTGGATGTTGTTGGCACATTCGCGGTAGACAAAGAAGGCAATATGGTCAGAGCACAGAGAAGGGGAAAATATGGTAGATGGGTTGGCAGAGGGGCAGAGGGGCAGGGGGGCGCCAAGGCTAAAATGCTCTGAAATCTTCTCATTGCTTCAGAGGCTCCTGAGGAGATGATAGTGATTGTGCATGTTTACATTTTACAAGATCCTTTTTTTCACACAGATTTATTTCTCACATCGATTCTGGAGGGTGGGGGCTTCAGGAAAAGCCCAGAGAGGCTGAGTAATTTGCCCGGGATTACCCAACAAGGGGCAGGCTGGTGCACAAACTTGGTCCTGAGCTTTGGATGCCTCCAGATGAGCTGAGCATGGCATTGCGGCCTCGCAGGGCTGGTGTTCAGAGAAAGAATGGTCCCAGGCGGCAAGACTGACCATACTGCCTCTACAGGCAGCTCAGAGAAGTGCGACCAAGTCTCTTTTAAAAGCTTTACCCAACACGATGGCATTTTAGTTAAAACTCCAACGCAGGTGGCGGTGTAGGGGGGGCAGCCTTGCATAATTAGAGGAGAGTTAGGAAGGCAGCAGCCTGGCCTTCATGGCCTGATGGAAGCAGACGGCGAGTGTCCGGGTGTCACGCCTGGCCGGACTGGGGCTGAGGAAGCAGCGTGTCACGCGTGGTCATGAGGTGAAAGGGAGGGTGATGGGACGTCTGTGGAGCTGGTGGCAGCAGCTGCGGGCTCTGTGGGAGCCTGGGGACAGCTGTCTTGTCTGTCACCGTCTTAGTGCTGAGCTCAGTGCTTCCCTGCAGATGCTCAGCAAACGTGGGTTTGTTGGGAATTTGCCAAATACAATGGAAAATGTGTAGAGTTTGGACACAGCCAGACACACTTTGAATTCCAGGTTTCCTCTCCCAGTGTAAGATTCATGGGCAGAGTATTTTACCCGTCTCCTCCTTCCCTCCTCCCTCCGTACACCTTGAAGAAGGTCAGGCATGAGCCTACGAGGAATGGTTGCAGGGGCAATGCCTGGTGCGGAAATGATCACCGGGGCACGGTGCCTGGTGTGGGTGCGGTGGCTGATGGAGGGAGGAGTGGGGGGTATGACACACAGGGCAGCAGCCCTCGAATCACACCCTGCGCCTTTGCGGTCTCTTTGCAGCTCCCCCCACCTTTACAGAAACACCCCCCCAGTACATTGAGGCCAAGGAGGGGGGCAGTGTCACCATGACCTGCACAGCTTTTGGGAACCCCAAGCCGATTGTCACCTGGCTCAAGGAGGGGACACTCCTAGGTGCTAGTGGGAAATACCAGGTAGGTGTGCTGTTGGTGGGGCCACTGCCCTCCCTTCTCCCTCCCTTTGCCTCGTTCTGCCTCTCCAAGGCTGTCTCCCACTCCACGTGACCAGTGACACTGTGCAGAGGCACAGAGGGAGATGGGCACAGCAGGCACACTGGCTGGGGTCTGTCGTTGGAGGGAGATGAGAAATGAGGCCCCTGTCTCCGTCTCCCCCAGTGCGTGAGCCCCGAGGCCCCCTCCGCCTGAGGGTGGCGTTGGGCGGGCTCGAGGTGGGTGCTGAGCTTCGTCTCTCCCTGGTCCCAGGTGAGTGATGGGAGCCTGACGGTGACGTCGGTCAGTCGGGAGGACAGAGGTGCCTACACCTGTCGCGCATACAGCATCCAGGGAGAGGCAGTCCACACCACCCACCTGCTTGTGCAAGGTAACGGGGGTCTCCCCGGCTGCTTTGTGCCCAGGGCCTTTCTCTGGGAGCCCCGCAGAGTGTGGTTGGCACAGCTGGGGACAGGGGGAAGTGGGCAGCTGTGAGGAGCCGGCCAGGGCACCTCCCAAATACCATGGACTTCACGCTGGAGCTCCCATGGTGGCCTGCTGTCACCCAGGTGGCATGAGGCCCGTGCTGGGTGGGTTTCTGTATCTGCCCAGGTCGCGTTTAAATAACGGAGGGCATTTGGGCACTTGGTAGAGCTGGGGTCTGCACGGGCAGCACCTGGAAATGCCGGGCTGCCCTGCCCGGGGCCCAGAGGGCTCAGAGCGGCGGCATCTGGGCGGCCAGGTCTCTTCTCGGAGCTGAGCCCACCCACCTGCTCTGCCTCTGCCTGCTGCCGGCGGTTGGTGGTGGCTGTCCAGGCTGCCAGGACTGCTGGTCAGCTCTTCCTGCCTGTCTGCTGACTGGCATGCTGAGTGGCATTGGGCTAGAGTTCCCGCTGCAGTTTGGAGGAGAACTGGCCTCCTGCGGGAGAGCGCCGGCCAGGGCAGCTGCAGCCTGCCTGGAAAGCCAGCCCGGGGACGGGGATTCTCCCCTCTGTTTGCTCTGCCCCCCCAAGTCCTCCCCCTGGGTGCCCTCTTACCCTCTGCTGGGTGAGCAGGGCACGCCTCTTGCTCCTCTAGGGCAGCATTGCTCCTTGCTCTGGACTGAGAGAGCCATAAGGGCCTCCCTCAGGGCTCTTGGAGAGAAGGTGGGCAGGAAGGACCCTGTGTGTGTGTGTGTGTGTGTGTATGTGTGTGTGTGTGTGTGTGGGGGGGCAAATGGTTAGCATTTGTAGAGGGGTAATGCATGGGGGCAGGGGGCAGGTGGGTGCCAGGGGGTGGGGCACACTGTGACCACATCCAGCACCATCTGCATCTCTGGGACCTGTAGGGAGAGTAAGGACCTGAGCACTGACAGCAGCTAGAAGCGTCTCCATGACAACGGCCTGGGGCTGTGCTGCTAACTCGGGCCAGTGCTGCCCCCAGCCTCCCTCTCGGTTCTGAGCACCCTTCCCAGAGGCCCTGGTGCTCCCTTCTCCCTGGCCCCACCCGGTGAGGTCATGCTTGTTTCCTGTGTCCCCAGGGCCTCCCTTCATAGTGTCCCCTCCTGAGAACATCACTGTCAACATATCCCAGGATGCTCTGCTTACCTGCCGGGCGGAGGCGTATCCCGGCAACCTCACTTACACCTGGTACTGGCAGGATGAGAATGTCTACTTTCAGAAGTGAGCACCCTGCCCAGACCTCCTGGGGGCGGAGCAGCCAGGGGCCCCGGGGCCAGGCCTTTGAGCAGGGAACTTGAAGGGGGTGGTCCGTGCACAGGTCCCACCTGTGAGGGCCAGTGTCCGCACCGAGGGGCCCTGGGATGCAAGGGCTCACTGGGCTCTTCCTCATGCGTGGGGGTGAGAGGATGCGTCGCTCCCATGGTGGTCATGGAAGATCCTCCCCCCTGTCGCCTCATTTCCTCTACAGTGACCTGAAGCTGAGAGTGCGGATCCTCATCGACGGCACCCTGATCATCTTCCGGGTGAAGCCTGAGGATGCAGGGAAGTACACCTGCGTCCCTAGCAACAGCCTGGGGCGCTCCCCCTCGGCCTCCGCCTACCTGACTGTGCAGTGTGAGTATGGGCAGGGCAGGGCGGGCCTCAGCTGGTGGGGGTTCCAGAAGGTTCGGAGGCTGGAGGGCAGCCTCGTGTCAGGGGATGTGGGAGGAGGAATGACGGAGACAGGAAGCAAGGACAGCCCAGGAAGAGGCCCACACCTGGGCCGGTCAGTTGAGGTGAAACCAGCCTCGTGGTGTCTTCTGTGGGCCACAGGCTGGCTACCTCACGCCAAGCCAGCCTCAGGTTGGGGCCTGGGGTCGGCAGACCTTCTGGACAATCGCGCTGGCACTGGACGCCAGCCAGCACCTGTCTCCACCTGGGGTGGGACACTTCGTGGTGTTTTTTCTCAGGCGTCTGAGGAGGTGTAGCTTGAACTGATGTGGGGTTAGATTTCCGTCCGCCTGGACGGTGTGAGGGGCTGGGGGACAGGCTCCCTCTCGCTTCCTCGTGCTCCTTCTCCGGGGCTGCCGAGCTCCAAATGAATGAGCTGCTCTCCGTGCCGGGACGATGGGGGGCTTTTGTGCGAGCACAAGAATTCAGTTTCCTGATCTTGAATACTTCAGCAGAGTCATTGCTCCCCACCCCCTGCGAGCCAGCCATTGTGAGAGAGAGCAAGATGAGCAATGAGGATGCATCTCTTCCTTTTGATTTGCTGATGGTCCTGTCACTCAGGCGACAAAGGCCCCCCATTGCTGCTGTAGGTGACAGGCTCTCCATCACTTGAAGGCAGGAGAACTGCTCACCCTGAAGGCGAAGGCGGGGAGTGGCAGGGTGAGGAGTGTAACCGTCTGGAGACCTGGAGTCCGCACTTGAACTGGGGTCATGTAGAACCGTGGGTGACCCCAGGAGGTGGCTCATCTCTGACCCAGCCTCGCAGAGCTGGGCGCTTGCCCATCTGCATTGCATGCGTGTGGAGGTGGAGCCAGCAGGACCTGGAGCTTCCCAGAACTCCCAAGCTCCCGTTCCTACTGCTTTCTTCCCTGTGCAATGACTTTGCTGCTTGGGGCCAAGGCATCCTCTCCACTCCACTGGCCGCTGATCGCGAGAACTTGCAGCGTGCTGCATCAGGAGTCCCACGTTGCTAAGAGCTGCGAGGCCCAGGACATCAGGCCTGTCCCACCCAGACCTACCGTGGGAAAAAGCCAGGCAAGAAGCTATTATAAGCGACGTACCGGGTGCCTCGCTCGGTGCTGGATGTGCAGGAACCAAGGGGAGGGAGACGCCTCTTGGAGCAGCATCCCGGCTGGCTGATGTCATCCGTGCAGGAAGGTGGCAGCGGCAGAGGGAGAGAGCGGCGGGGGAGTCTCGGAGGGGCGATGGCTCTCTCCAGGATTGAGGCCCGTCCTCGGAGCCATGGGTGCTTCCCGTCTCCCTCTCCCACTTGTCCCTTTTTGTCTCCTCCCTGCCTTCAAAGAGAACCTGGGGGTGCGATTTTTCAGGTGGGTGAGGCAAGGATCTTTATTTCTGCTAAGAAGCAGTGTTCAGAGTATTTCCCATTCATAAACGCTTTGAAAACCTTGGAGGAAAAGAAAAAAAAAAATAACACCCTCTACCATACAAAAGTAGGAGGCTCTGTCTAAATATATACCTCGGCCTGGTATTTATGTAATGCTGTTCTCCGAAGAGCTCCAAATGCTTGAAAGATCCCAGCTCATTCATCCTCTCCGCCTCCCTGGAAGTTCCGCGTCTTTCCCCTCGGTAGCCCTCAGGGAAGTCGGGGAGAATCGAAAGGTGATGGATGACTCACCCACATGGCAGGATGCGCGGCTCTCGCTGCTGTCCCAGGAGCCTGTCGTTGGCTCTGTGGCCTGGGCTCATGGTGCCCTCCAGCTGCACAAAAGAGAAACTGAGGCCTGGGAGGGCAGCCAGCAGAACGGACAGAGAGGACCGCCTCTGGTCCAGCCTCACCCAACTCGTGCATAGACGGCCATTCCTCTGGGCTTAGGGTGTGGAGAGAGGAACCGGCTCGGTTATAGGACTTGGGGTCAGCAGGTGGGGGAGGGGGTGGTCAGTGTTGACTTTGAGGTTGGGAGTCGAGGGAGGGGCTGGGGAAATGGACAGGAGAGCCCCGCCCACCCGGCAGCAGTGTTCACATCTGCTGGTCTGGGGCAGGCAGCTGGGGCCTGCGTGCCTCTGGGCATTCAGAACAGAAGTGCTTGGGCATACTGGAGGCCGGGCAGACAGAAGCCTGCAGCCTGCCCCGGGGGCTCAGCGTGACCTCGGGGCCATCAGCCCGGGAGGCCGGGGTTTGGTACCCGTGGTGGGCCCAGCACTCCGCTCCGTGTTGAGCACTGAGGACACGAAGTGTTTACGGAGTGGGTGGAGGGTGTGAAGGGCTGTCCTTTGGGGGGTGCCTGTGTGGTGGCCTGGAGCTCTCTCTTCTTGACTTCCCTTGTGTCTTTCTTCTCTCCCACCCTACACCACCCTCTCTAGACCCAGCCCGTGTCCTCAACATGCCCCCCGTAATCTACGTGCCCGTGGGAATTCACGGCTATATCCGCTGCCCCGTGGACGCAGAGCCGCCGGCCACCGTGGTCAAGTGGAACAAGGACGGCCGCCCCCTGCAGGTCGAGAAGGTGCTAGAGAGACACATGTGGGGTCCCCAGGAGATGCACCCTCCCGACACTAAGGGGCTGCCTCTGCGGGTCTGGGTCCTGCCAGGAACCCTCCCCGGAAGCTCTGGCAAGCATAGAGCTGCTTCCCATGGGGGTCCGCAGTTGGCAGGGCACCGAGACACCCCGCCCCAGGGCAGCTGTTTCTGCCCGGCCTGCCCCCAGGGGGGCTAGGGGAGCCGCCCTGCCCACGTCTGGCCCTGTTGGGGCCGGGACTGGTGCGCACCCCTGACCGTAGCCCCGCTCTGCTCCCTCCGGCAGAATCTCGGTTGGACCCTGATGGAGGACGGCTCCATCCGCATCGAGGAGGCCACAGAAGAGGCCCTTGGCACCTACACCTGTGTGCCTTACAACACCTTGGGGACCATGGGCCAGTCTGCTCCCGCGCGGCTCGTCCTGAAGGTGAGGCCCGGGACTGCAGGGGCCTCCGAGCGGGGTGCCCGTCGTGCCCACTGTGCCCACCTTCACGCCCGCTGTGCTCCCTCCAGGACCCCCCGTACTTCACGGTGCTACCAGGCTGGGAGTACAGGCAGGAGGCCGGCCGGGAGCTCCTGATCCCCTGTGCTGCTGCGGGGGACCCCTTCCCTGTCATCACCTGGAGAAAGGTACCTCTGGGTCCCGGAGCTCCCGGGACGCGCGGTGGAGGGAGGGTGCCTGTTCTGGGGGACCAGGTGCCGGGGAGCCAGGGGACTTCTCGAGGGCGCCCTGGCAGGGGGTGTAGCACTATCCTCCGGCTCCTCCGACCCTGAGGTGTTGGTGGCTTCTCTCCTCCCCGGCCCGACCCGGCTCCTCCACTCTGCCACCCCCTCTCTGCTCCCGCCCTCCTCCTTGCCCCCTTGCTTGGCCAAGGTAGGGAAGCCCAGCAGAAGCAAGCACAGCGCCCTGCCCAGCGGGAGCCTCCAGTTCCGAGCCCTGAGCAAGGAGGACCACGGCGAGTGGGAGTGCATCGCCACCAACGTGGTCACCAGCATCACTGCCAGTACCCACCTGACCGTCATCGGTACGGCCGCGGGCAGGCGGGTGGTCCGGGTGCTGGGGACTGTGGGCGTCTCTCCCCGTCAGTCCACCCTGAGCCGGAGCCTCCACAGGGCACCGGAGCCCTCTGCGGACTCTGTGAGGGAGGGGACATGGGGCCCCTTCTGGGAGGTCTTTTTTGTACCCAGCAACCCCCTGACACAGAGATGAGGCCCCTACGTGGCCAGTAGCCATGGCTCGGAGCGCTGAGGTGGGGCCCCGGGGGAAGCCGGGGGCAGGAACAGGGGGTCGGGGAGGATGATGCACCGAGGTCCCTGGTGGGGCCTGGCACAGAGCAGGTGACCGTTCACATCTCCTGGGGCACCATCGGGCATTCTGCTCCCGCTTATCGGCCTGAGGTGCGTGCACCGTTTTGCCTGCACTTCCGGGAGCTGACAGCTGCAGTTGTAGCCACAGCCAACACGCCGGGGAGCGTTTCCCTCCCGATTCAGGCACTGACCAGCGGTGCCTGGCCATGGACCACTTGGAAGGGGGAGCCGCTATGGCCCAGGGCAAGTGCGTGGACGTGAGGCCGGCGCAGTGGGCACCTTGCTCAGCGCCGCCTCATTGATGCCTGGTGGGCAGGCCAAGCCAAGTTGAAGTTCTTCCCTGCTCACGCCCGAGTTCGGGTGCGTGTGGCTGTCTCCCGAGGCTGGGGAACCTCATAGGAGAGCGGTTTGGGGCTTTTTGGCTTTGCCTGTGTCCGTAAGGGAGAGGTTTCTGTGCTCGGAGGCGAGCACAGGGCCTTGTCCTCGGGAGATGGAGCGGTCAGGTTTCCCACGCTCCTAGGGCTCGTGCCCCTCCTGCCGGCTGGACTGGATGGCATGGTGGGCTGGGTTTCCTTCTCTTGTCCTCCTACCCAGCAGGCCAGGGCGCCCGCTCCTCCGCGCGCCCCCCGCCCCAGCCACTCCATGTGAGTGCTGCCTTCTGCGACTCCGCAGCAAGGTTTGCGGGGGCCCAGCTCGGGGGAGGGGGGGCTCAGTTCTTTTGGTCTGAGAGGGTCTCCACTTGGTTTCCAGGCACCAGCCCCCACGCCCCAGGCGGAGTCCGGGTCCAGGTCTCCATGACAACTGCCAACGTGTCCTGGGAGCCCGGCTACGATGGAGGATTCGAGCAGACATTCTCAGTTTGGTACGGACCTCTGTGAGTCAGCCCCGCATGCTTTGCTCTCTGCTTCTCCCTCCCCACCCCCACTTCGGTCCGTGCCTGGGTAGGTGGGGTTCTGAGGAGGAGATGGTTCTTCACCAGGCCCCACTTGAAGAGGTGTGTTGACACAGTGGCTAACATCTTGGGGGTGGGATGGGGGTGTGTGTGTATCTGGGGGACTCTGGGCGCCCCTGTATTCCCAGCCAGAGGTTTGGGAGGCCGGTGCCTGAGCTGTCCATCGCCCTCTGCTTTCTCCCCTGCTGATCTCACTGTTGTGACCTTGTTGTGTCCTTGGCCCATTCTGCCTTTAGGTCCCCCTGTCCTCTGGAGTCTGGGGGAGACTCCTGATCTCCAAGGGCATTGCGAAGCACCCCAGCCAGAAGTGCGGAAGCTGATTTTTATTCTGTGACCCCCTCCCCAGGGGTTACAGAAACCAGTGGGAAGGGGGACTCCCCTCCCTGGCCAGGTCTTCAGCACATGCACGTTCCCTCTAGGACCCTGTGTCTCTGTTGTGTTTATGTCTCTTACGAAGTTAGCCAGATTTGACATCCTTGCCCAAACCTGGGGGTAGATCAAGGTCAGAGTCTGGCTGAGGACCGGAGGGTTAGAAAAGGGAGAGAAAGGCCACAGCCGGCCCCTCCCACCGCCTTCGGATCGCCCTCCCCCACATTGCTCTCCTGAGCCACGAACTGCCCGCCTGCACCATGGGCATCCCTAAGCGGGGAGGGATGAGCCCCTCACTTCTTCCTCGAGAAGGGAGAGACCTGTCTCCCCTGGGTGGCCATCCCTGCCAGACTCAACCCTGGGGAGGAGGAAGCTTCCGATCCAGAGGGAAAAGCCTGGAGAGTCAGGGAGAGCCCCCAATACACCTCTAACAGCGAGGGGAGCTGAGAGGGAACCCGCTCTTTCCCATCATGGGGACGTGGTGGGTATTTCCCAGACTGACATCCTGGGCATGTTGAGTTCTGGAGAGGCCAGCTGGGCCTAGGTGGTGAGCTGGGGGAACTCTGAGCTGCAGCCGGATCTCCCCTCCCCTTATCTCTAGGTCTCCCTGGCAGGGTGGGGGCCGGGCGGGGTTCCTAGCCACCCTGCTGGGTGACCCCTGCAACATCCCAGCACTGCTGGGCAGCTCCCTCGCTAGGGCCGCGTTGGGTGTGGCCGAGCCACCTTTGGGGATGCCAGGGGGCAGGTCTGGGCATCAGTAGGGGTTTCCCTGGCCTCTGGTGGCTCTGCTCCACGCTGCTGCTCACCTGTGTTGCTTTTCACTCTTTGCTCACTCACTTGGGTGCCTGGGCAGGGGAAGGGCAGGTGAAAAGGTTGGGAGGTCTCCTTCCCTCCGTTCTTTCTGATGACCTCTCACTGAGTACTGACGTACATTTGGAGCTAGAATTTTTTTTTTCCTGTGCTTTTCGCTGCCTCAGCTTCAACTCCTGGGCATACATGGTATTGAGCCTTCAACCTAAAGGGGAACCTGTTGGGCACCCACTAAATTGTCGCTCAGGCCTGAGAGGGCTGGGTGGCATCTCAGTCCATGGGGTGACGGCTCCTCCCAGTGGTGATGCCGGGCACTGCACCTCCTACAGGAGTTGGGTGGTGGGCTGTGTAGAACAGGTGTCGGGGTGACCTTGCCCTTCATTGTGGTTTCTAACCCTTAAGGCTTAGGGAAGCTGGTCCCCACTCCGGGCAAACCCCAGGCCATCTTTGTCGTGTACCCGGGACCTACCTCCTCATCCGACTCCAACCTGGTTGGACTGAGAGAGCCCTCTGTGACTCCAGGTCCCACTGTTGGCTGTCCTTGCCAGGGTGGGCGGCCGAGGTCACCCGAGTGTCGTTAGTCCTACTGTTGCCAAATGGCTCATCGTCACGGTCATGCTGGGTTACCTGCCTTGTTTCCAGTGTCCTCACTCTCCGGGCAGAGACTCTCAGGGTTGTGACCAGGCTGAGATGATCCCAAAGCACAGTTGGTAACTTGACTGGTGGTTTTTTAAAAAAATATATTTTTATTGATTTCAGAGAAAGGAAGGGAGAAGAAGAGAGAGATAGAAACATCAATGATGAGAGAGAATCATTGATTGGCTGCCTCCTGCACACCCCACACTGGGGATTGAGCCCGCAACCTAGGCGTGTGCCCTGACCGGATATTGAACGGTGACCTCCTGATTCATAGGTCGACGCTTGACCACTGAGCTCTGCCAGCTGGGCTTGACCGGTGTTTTGAGCACGACTCACACCTAAGTGACCCTTGTAGAAGAGGAGGTGCCACGGTGCCTGGTGATCTGGCATTGTGAGGCTTGGCCCATCGAGGTCGGGTGGCCATCCTTCCTTGGCCGTGACCTCTTCCTCGAACCTGGGGAGGCCAGCCCAGCGCCGCCGCCTCTGGGATGACCGTGCATGCTCTGTGTCTCCAGTGTAACCCACCCACCCTCTTGTCTTCGCTCTCTCTTCGCTTTGGCCAGGATGAAGCGGGCGCAGTTTGGACCCCATGACTGGCTGTCTCTGCCAGTGCCCCCGGGACCCAACTGGCTGCTCGTGGATGCCCTGGAGCCCGAGACGGCGTACCAGTTCAGCGTCCTGGCCCAGAACAGGCTGGGGACGAGCGCCTTCAGTGAGGTGGTCACTGTGAACACTTTAGGTGAGGCTCCGCGCCGCAGTGCTGAGGGTGTTTCCCGGAGGAGCTGGGGTGGGTCAAGGTCCCGCGTGGTCCGGGCGGTGGCAGGAAGGGTCCTGGAAGCTGCCATTGTCGTGCCTGCTGCGTGCGTTCTGCGGTCCCGTCACTAGACCTCCCGGGAAAGATTGGTCGTTCCATTTTGTGGGGCTCGTTTGTATCAAAGCAATCCCCCTCCCCCCCCCCCCCCACATCACGTTTGGCCGATTCCTGTTGCGTCCTTAGCTGGACGGAGGAGGCTTTGAATTTGTCCTACCTGGTCAGGCCACGTGTCTGCATCTTCCTGTGGCTTCACGGGTCGGGGGACTGGGAATCCTTCCTCCTCCTGTACTCCGGCCGGCACGTCCCTCTGGCCCCGGCTTCATTCGGTGCCAAGCGTGTGGCTGGCCCTGCCTTCCTGGGCTCAGTGGCCACTCCTCCCACCTAGGGCCAGAGGGGCAGCTAGGAGCAGGGTGCACCGCCCCAGCCTGCTTTACTGCCACCGAAGGGGCAGCAGTGACAGTGCCAGCCTGCCTGGGGTCTCCCCGCCGCGTCTTGATTTCCCCTGGGGCCTAGAGGGGAGCTGGAAGAGCAAACTGTGTGCGGGAAGATAGTCCTGCTTCCTGGAGAAGAGAACAAAAGATACGTTTGCAGTACTTTTGTAAAGATGCTATCTTGTTAAAAAGCTAATTGCATTTAATGTGTCCTCTTTCCCTAGCTCCCATTTTATTCCTTCTTCTTTTTTAAAAAATTGATTTTAGAGAGAGGAAGGGGGAGAGAGATAGAAACATCAATGAGAGCCCTAGCCGGTTCGGCTCAGTGGATAGAGCATCGGCCTGTGGACCAAAGGGTCCCGGGTTTGATTCTGGCCAAGGGCACGTACCTTGGTTGCAGGCTCCTCCCTGGCCCGGACCCTGGTCCAAGTGCGTGCAGGAGGCAACCAATCGATGTGCTTCTCTCACACTGATATTTCTCTCTGTCTTTCCCTCTCTCTTCCACTCTCCCTAAAAATCAATGGAAAAATATCCTCAGGTGAGAATTAAAAAGAAAAAAAAAAGAAACATCAATGAAAGAGAGAGACATCTATCAGTTGTCTCCTACACACCCCCTACTGAGGATCGAGCCCACAACCGGGCATGTGCCCTGACTGGGAATTGAACCAGTGACCTCTTGGTTCATGGGACGATGCTCAATCCACTGAGCCACACTGGGAGAGCCACACCGGCCGGGCCCATTTTGTTCCTTCTGTGGAACTGGGCTCCTCCTAGATGTTGGAAGTGCTCTGGACACAGGAGCCCATGCACTGGCCCACAGCCACGCCGCCTTCCTTTGGGGCAGGAGGGCTCTCTTCTGGGACACTCTTGCCCCTGAAATGATGCCTGCACTGGCGTGTGGCATGTGACCATCGCCTTGGGGCCGTGGTGCCCCAGGGACACATGCTGAACCAGAGATCGCATGGACGGCGAGGCCACGGCGACCTCAGCACTGTCTCCCTTCTCTCCCGCCGCAGCATTCCCCATCACAACCCCAGAACCCCTGGTGCTGGTTACCCCACCGCGGTGCCTCACAGCCAATCGGACCCAGCAGGGTGTGCTGCTGTCCTGGCTCCCACCTGCCAACCACAGCTTCCCCATCGACCGCTACGTCATGGAGTTCCGTGTCGGAGAGCGCTGGGAGATGCTAGACGATGCCATCCCAGGCACCGACGGAGACTTCTTTGCCAAGGATCTGTCACAGGTGAGCATCGGGCTTCCCCTGCTGCTGCTTCCCAAATTCTGGAAGTGACAGGACTCCTGGAGTCACTGGAAGCTTTGACTGACCCGACACGGATCTGTGAAGTCTGGCCACGGACTGATGGACCACACACCCTGTTCATGTTCTCGCCCAGAGCTGCCCACGGTGACTGAGGTTCCCCAGACTCAGGACCAGCTCTCCCAGGGGCAGTGGGAGCTGTATCACTGAGGGGTTTCTCCAAGTGCAGACACACAAGTGAGGGCTGCCTCCTGCACACCCCCTACTGGGGATCGAGTCTGCAACCCGGGCATGCGCCCTGACCGGGAATGGAACCTGGGACCCTTCAGTCCGCAGGCCGACGCTCTATCCACTGAGCCAAACCGGCTGGGGCAGAGTTATTTTTCTATCACCAGACCTCAGCTCCTTGCTGGGAGCCTAACTACAATGGACAGGATTTCCCAGGACTGTCCTTAGCTTTACCCTTTACCAGTTCAGAGCCCGGGGCCTACATTATCCTTTTCCAGCCGACCTCCTTTAGCTGGAGAGAGGAAGCCGCCTATTCCCTTGGAAAAGACAGTCTCACCTACCTTCTGTCTCCCTTCCCTGGCCACTCAGGGCTGGAATTGGCTCGTGGCTCCTGAGAGCCCCTGAGTGCCTCTCTTCCCATCTTTCCTCTCCGTGACCTCACTTGACATCAGCCGTGGTCAGAGTATTTACACCACAGCAATTGGCAAAGTCTACAAACCAGAACTTACTTTTTTTCACTTGAGTGCTGGTTGTTACATGCTTCAGGACCACTGCTTTGGGTGCCGTGTTCCACGACACGTCCTGGCAGGGTCAATGGTGTGTGGTCGGTGGCGGGTCAGTGGCAGGCCAATGGCCGTTCAGGTCCCTGGCTGATGGGTGTTGTCCCTGCGGCTGTAGGACACCTGGTATGAGTTCCGGGTTTTGGCCGTCATGCAGGACCTGGTCAGCGAGCCCAGCAACATCGCCGGTGTCTCCAGCACAGGTACTTGGGGGTGGGGGTTCTTTTACAGCTGCGGGGACACAGCCCAGAGCCACAGAGAGTCAGGTCCACGCTCCTGCTTCCACGGGTGGGATTTCTCCATCTTGAGCTGTGCTGACCACAGTGTCCGTAAGGAAGCCACAGAGAGGAAGTTAGCAGATCTTCTCATACTGTTGTCAGAAAAAACTGGTTTAAGTTCTTTTTCTTTCTTTTTTTTATATATTCTATTGATTTCAGAGAGGAGGGGATAGGGAGAGAGAGATAGAAACATCAGTGATGAGAGAGAATCATTGATTGGCTGCCTCCTGCACGCCCCCTTACTGGGGATCAAGTCTGCAACCCGGGCATGTGCCCTGACCGGGAATCAAACCTGGGACCCTTCAGTCCGCAGGCCGACGCTCTTTCCACTGAGCCAAACTGGCTGGGGCAGAGTTATTTTTCCATCAACTCCATTTCCTCCCGTGTGACCCTCGGTAATGGGGTGGGACCAGAGCAGGGACAACAGGTCGCCAAGCATCCACTGAGTGCCTGTTGTCAGACCGCTGTATAATTATGGTGCTTCTATTTGGAAAACTGCTATTGGGTGGTGTTGCCCTTCACTCCTTCCTCTCCCTAGATTTTTTTTTCAGGCTCAAGAAAGCCCCCTCCCTGGCATTTTCTCAATTTCACTTTTTTTTTTTTCTTGCCTCTGGTCCCATGTCTACACATCTTTCTCCAGCTACAGTGTCTGAAACCCGCAGGTCCTCTCTCTGTCTCCCCGTGGAGTGGCTCCCTTGGTTCCCTAGACTCAGGACCAGCTCTGGGGCAGCGGGGGGGAGGCGCTTGTTTAGTGAGAAAGCAAGGGCACCATTTCCATGGGCACTGCTCCCCGGGGGCCAGCTGGCAAGGAGCTCGGCCAAGCGTGGGGGCAGGGGAGGGTGCAGGGGAGGACAGATGTGGCATGAGAGCGTCAGGTGGAGTGGAGGTGACTTCTTGGGCTCCGTGGGCTTTTAAAATTTTTATTTATTTAAAAAAATATAATCTCATGATTATATATTTATATATATATATTTATTTAATATATATTTTATTGATTTCAGAGGGAGGAAGGGAGAGAGAGAGAGATAGAAACATCAATGATGAGAGAGAATCATTGATGGCTGCCTCCCACACTGGGGACCGAGTCCGCAACCCAGGCATGTGCCTTGACCAGGAATCGAACCATGACCTCCTGGTTCATAGGTCGACACTCAACCACTGAGCCATGCTGGCTGGGCATAAGCACCAGATTATTATATGGTATTGAAATTATCACCCCCACAGGGTAAGGTATTGATGCTCTTTCTCCTTTACTAGCTATGTGGTGGCTCCCTGGCTGTAATCCACGCCACCCTCCTCGGGGCTGGAGCCTGAGCCTGAACCTGAGCCTTACGATGTCCATGCTTAAGGCTGGGCCACCACGTGGGGGCTGGGTGTCAGAGTGGGCGGGGCCTCGGGAAGGGGACGCCTCCCAGGACGCCATGCCCCTCCCCGCAGACATCTTCCCCCAGCCGGACCTGACAGACGACGGCCTGGCGCGGCCCGTGCTGGCTGGCATCGTAGCCACCATCTGCTTCCTGGCGGCTGCCATCCTCTTCAGCACCCTGGCCGCCTGCTTTGTCAACAAGCAGCGCAAGCGTAAGCTCAAGCGCAAAAAAGGTGGGTGTGGTCCCCACCCCTGCTCTACCTCATCCGGGTCCAGAAGCTCCCTGTCCGGAGAGACGGCCTGTGTTTAGTGAGGGGCCCCTTGAGAAGAGGGTAGAGTTGCCAGTGGGACTTGATTTGAAAGAAGGAAAAAGGACATGGGGACCGTGGGAGAGTCTGGAGAAGGCAAGCGCCTGGGGTGGGGACGGGCTCCCTCATGGCTCAGCTCTGGGCCCTGTCGACGCTGGCGTGTGTTTTGGTGTCTCGGCCTCAGCAGGTCTCCCCCTCTCTCCTTCCAGACCCTCCGCTCTCCATCACTCACTGCAGGAAGAGCCTGGAGTCCCCGTAAGTGCCCCGGCCCGGCCCCGGGGGACACGCTGCTTGTGGTGTGCGGGTGGACGGTCAGCGTGTGACAGTGGGCGGTCCGCCTCGCTCAGCCCATCGCGGCTCTTCTCCGCTGGTTACCGCTGGTTGATCCGCTGTTCCCTGCGGAAGGAGCAGTCGTGTAAATGATCCAAATTCGCCCAGAACCCATTTCTCTTTGGCTTCGGAGTGTAGTTCTGTGATTTATTTTTTTGGTCATCCTAACAGATTTGCCTTCTGACTATGTTTTGCGTTGTAATATTATAATGAGCTTGCTTTCTGCGAGCAACCTGGGAGTGAAGTTGCAGGTGGGACTGGACAGGACAGAGCACAGAGCAAACCGTGGGGCGGAGCGGAATAGAAGTAGAAATGCGGGCGCTCACTCAGAAAACACACCTAGACAAATTGAGAGTGTTGGCCCAAGAGTTTCATGCCTAACTATGCAGTCACCTGCGGTCTTGTTCCCTAGTCCTGTCTTCCCAGGTGATTGTGGTTGGTGTTTGCTAAGGGTACACAAAGGAGTAATGGCCCGTGTGTCCCCTGCCTCACCCTCCTGCTCTCCGCCTGTCCCCACAGCCTGTCCTCGGGCAAGGTGAGCCCAGAGAGCATCCGGACGCTCCGGGCCCCCTCCGAGTCCTCCGACGACCAGGGCCAGCCCGCAGCCAAGAGAATGCTGAGCCCCAGCCGGGAGAAGGAGCTGTCCTTGTACAAGAAGACCAAGAGGGCCATCAGCAGCAAGAAGTACAGCGTGGCCAAGGCGGAGGCCGAGGCCGAGGCCACGACGCCCATCGAGCTCATCAGCAGAGGCCCCGACGGCCGCTTTGTGATGGGGCCCTCCGAGGTGGAGCCCGCGGTGAAGGGCAGGCGCATCGAGGGCTTTCCCTTTGCGGAGGAGACGGACATGTACCCCGAGTTCCGCCAGTCTGACGAGGAGAATGAGGACCCCCTGGTGCCCACCTCGGTGGCTGCCCTGAAGTCCCAGCTGACCCCTCTGTCGTCCAGCCAGGAGTCCTACCTGCCTCCACCAGCATACAGCCCCCGGTTCCAGCCCCGCGGGCTGGAGGGCCCCGGCGGCCTGGAGGGGCGGCTCCAGGCGACAGGCCAGGCCCGGCCGCCCGCCCCCCGGCCCTTCCACCACGGCCAGTACTATGGGTACCTGAGCAGCAGCAGCCCCGGGGAGGTGGAGCCGCCGCCGTTCTACATGCCGGAAGTGGGCAGCCCCCTGAGCTCGGTCATGTCCTCCCCGCCCCTGCACACGGAGGGGCCCTTCGGCCACCCCACCATCCCCGAGGAGAACGGAGAGAACGCGTCCAACAGCACGCTGCCCTTGACTCAGACCCCCACGGGCGGGCGCTCCCCGGAGCCCTGGGGCCGGCCGGAGTTCCCCTTCGGGGGCCTGGAAACCCCGGCCATGATGTTCCCCCACCAGCTGCACCCCTGTGATGTGGCCGAGAGTCTGCAGCCCAAGGCCTGCCTCCCCCGAGGACTGCCCCCCACCTCCCTCCAGGTGCCCTCGGCCTACCCGGGCATCCTGTCTCTGGAGGCGCCCAAGGGTTGGGCAGGCAAGTCGCCGGGCAGAGGCCCCGTCCCAGTGCCCCCCGCCACCAAGTGGCAGGACAGACCCGTGCAGCCGCTGGTGAGCCAAGGGCAGCTAAGACATACCAGCCAAGGTATGGGCATCCCCGTGCTGCCTTACCCCGAGCCGGCCGAGCCGGGGGGACACGGTGGCCCCAGCACATTCGGCCTGGACACCCGGTGGTACCAGCCGCAGCCCCGGCCCCGGCCCAGCCCCCGGCAGGCCAGGCGCGCCGAGCCCAGTTTACATCAAGTGGTGCTACAGCCCTCTCGGCTCTCGCCTCTGACCCAAAGCCCCCTCAGCTCCCGCACCGGCTCCCCGGAGCTGGCCGCCCGGGCCCGGCCTCGCCCCGGCCTCCTGCAGCAGGCCGAGATGTCCGAGATCACCCTCCAGCCGCCGGCCGCCGTCAGCTTCTCCTGCAAGTCCACGCCGTCCACGGGCTCCCCGTCCCAGAGCAGCCGCAGCGGGAGCCCCAGCTACCGGCCCGCCGTGGGCTTCACCACTCTGGCCACGGGCTACCCCTCCCCTCCTCTGGGCCCTGCGGGGCCTGCGGACAACTTGGATGTGTTTGGACAGACGCCTTCCCCCCGAAGGATGGGGGAGGAGCTGCTCAGACCAGAGCCCCCCCCACCACAGTTACCTACTTCAGGGTGAGTGTGAGCTGGTTTCTCCCGCCCACCTTCACCTGGTCATTTTCCCGCCCCCCTCCCTCACCCCGCCCTCCACCGTCCATCAACCAGAATGACAGGGCTTGTCTGGAATCGCTGCAGCATCCCTGTGGGGGATTTCCGGTCTTGGCATCAGCAGGGTGTGGTCAGTTGGGGTGGGGTGGGGCTTACCTGCCCAGGTACCCTGCCAGGAGCAGGAGGGATCTTCTCCATCCAGCCCAGGGCTCTCAGGAGTGGGCACACATGGGCCAGGGGAGGGGCGTGGCATGCCCCAGGGAGCGGTCACCCCAGTTCCTGGTGGAGTGGAGAGCTCACCAGGTCCCTGGGATCCTGGCTTTGGGGGTGGTGTCAGGGTTTGCCCAGAGACCTCACATCCAGGCTCCTTTGCTTCCCAGCCCCTCCTCCTTGCTTGGCAGGACCCTGAAGCCTGGCCTCCCTGGACCCCCAGGCCAGGGGCACCCCTCTTCCAAACCCTGCCCTTAGTGGCCTGGGGAGCACCGGGCCCCTCCCACGGCCTCTCCCGGGGGCGGGGAGGGGGCATATCCTGGAGGCTGGGGGCCAAATCTCAGGCTGTGAATCAGGTGCCTGGAACCACACACCCCACCCCAAC
Organism: Eptesicus fuscus; assembly: GCF_027574615.1. NCBI lineage: Eukaryota > Metazoa > Chordata > Mammalia > Chiroptera > Vespertilionidae > Eptesicus > Eptesicus fuscus. The sequence continues at coordinate 20,734,839 of NC_072495.1, read as the reverse complement.
CTGTGTGCCTCGCAGGAAGCTGCAGACAGACAGACAGACAGACAAGCTCCTGCGATCAGCCTGCCTGAGAGAGCACACTCTAAACAGCTGGTGTTCCAGGTACCAGTCAGCCTGGACGCCTGTCTGTCCCTTTCTCTGTCTTTCCCCTCCTCCTCCTCCTCCTCCTCCTCCTCCTCCTCCTCCTCCTCCTCCTCCTCCTCCTCCCTGTCCTTCCTCCTCAAGTCTGACTTTCTGTCTGTCTTTCTTCCTTCTCCATCTTCTCTGGGTTGCCCCAACGTGCTCAGAAGAGCCTGCAATGTCTCGGTAGTACCCCCGGCCTCCCTCCCCTCCCTCCCTCTCCCCCCCCCGCCCCCTCCCTCCCTCTTTCTTTCTGGTTCCGTCCTTTGGTCTCTCTTGGTGTGGCTGCCTGTGCGGGGCGCCCAGCTCCAGAGGAGCTGGCCTGGTGGTAGGCAGGATGGGTGGCGGTCGAGGAGGAGCCCAGAGCCCTTCCCTTGCCCCACTCACTCCCACCCTGTCTGGTACCTGGAAATGCAAGCCTCCCCCCTCCCACCCCACCTGCTCCTGGTGGGGCGCAGGGCGTTCTGGGAGTGGAGGAGAGCTCCAGCCGGCGCCAGGCCAGGCGGTGCGCGTGGTTGCGTGGTGCCTGTGGTGTCTGCGGAGATGCTGTGGGCGCAGCCCTGTCGTCCGCTTTGCAGCGCGCTCATCTGCTCTGTCCCATCGTTGGTCTGGTTCTCTGTCTCTCTCCTCTCCTTCCCTCACCCCATTCTCTGGCCTCCTTGTCGGTGCTCTGGTCCCCGTGCTCCCCCTCCTCCCCTCTGGGTGTGCGTGGGTGGTTCCCCACGGCCCGTGTTGATAACTGCTTTGTTTCTGATTGATCTCAGCTATCTGGGCAGTGTTGTCGAGACAAGCCTCTCCTCAGCTCAATAGGTAAGGGTGCTCCGCGGCCGGGGGGGCGGGGGGCGGACAGGCGGACGGGGCTTCGGCAGGGCCATCGCTTCCTCGACAGGGGAATCCAGACCATGTCCCTTCACCCCCTCAGTGGGGGCGGCAGCCTCTGCTCCCCGAATCCCACGGCTTCTGGGTTCCCCCCATCACGCTGCTCCAACAGCCCCCCCAGGCCACGCTCGGGCACTGCCTCGCTGCAGCTTCTCGCCCCGCCCGCCCCACATGCCAAGCTCTCCCCCATAGCCGCCCTGCAGTCCCCTCACTCAGACACCTTGCCATTCTGCTGCCCACACACCCAGAGCTGCCCCGGAGGTCCCTCGGGGCCCTGCATGCACCTGAGGGGCCCACACTGCCTAAGACCTGCTTGGCCTCTCTGTACCCTTGACCATCTGTCCGGGGCCACACAGGAACACCCACCATCTCTCTGCCCTGTTTTCCCAGCAGCCTCAGGTAGAGCACCTCTTCCCCCAGGACCCCCAAACTCAGACCCTCCCTGGGGTGGCTGGCCCCTCGCTGTCTTCCTGGGGTCTTACGAAGAGTTGGTCCCCTCAGGGAGCACAGGGTTGGGGTGCGGCCCAGCTCCTTCCCTCGGCCACGGACGAGGTCCTTCTTAGGACCAGGCCACCGCGGTCCTCTGAGGGCGGGGCCGGGAAACGTCCCCACGTCCATGCTCCTTGCGTTCTGCCTCCTGCCCTTGGCGTTGCAAGGCTGAGCTGTGGGCCTTGCCCTTCCTGTCATACGGCTCTCGAGGGCCCTGTGGCAACCACTCCTGACCCTTGAGTCGCAGCTGCAGGGAGTCCGGGGGAGCTCGGAAGAGGCGAGCACAGGTTTCCCAGGCGGGGGCTTGAGGTGGCAGGAGACACACACTTGCCCCGGGACGGAGGCCTGCCCTCCTCCTCGCTGTCCACCGGGGTGGCTCCTTCCCGGTGGGCGTCTTAGGAACTGGGCATGCAGAGGGGTATCAAGTCTCTTAAAAAGGCTGTTAGGGTTACGCGAGGCTTGCTCTCGGGGTAACTCGGGAGGCGCTTCTGTTTGCCATGGACGGGAGTGCGTAGGCCCCTCTGGCGCCCCGGCTTCCGCGGGTGGAAGCGGCGCCTCCCATTGCCACCTGAGAGGTCCAGGGGGGCTGGCCGCGCTGACTCAGGACTGTACAACGTTTGCAGTCAGAAGGAAGGCGCCCCACGGTGAGGGTGCTGTGCCATTTCTGTACAATCTGCAGCTAAAAAAGGGCCAGCAGCCTAGAGGCCCTGGGGCGGTGTGTGGCGTGCGGCCGGCTGGGGGACGTGCAGGGTCAGAGATCTTTGTGGCTCCCCTGCGCTAGGGCCTCTGTGGCCTGAGGGTGGACGCTCCAGAGTGGCAGGGACTGGGCTGTCCTCCATCTCCCGCTCTCCCTCCCTGCCGCCCAGTGATGGCCCCGCTGTCACCCCCCGAGGGGTCACAGCTCCAGAACCAGCTCTCACCCCACTCCTGGGAAGTGCTGGACCCCATTCTCATGGCTCCTGCCCCTCCCCTCACCCAGCTGTTGGGCCCTCCGCCCCCATTGTTCCCACCGTGTCAGATCTGAGGGAGCTGAGCTACCCTATGCTCACTGCCGTGGCAAAGCCAGCAACCAGGGCCCACACGAGAGAGCATTGTTCCTGGGGGCCTGGCCAGCACCCCCGCCTAGGGGAGTCAGACCTCCCACAGCCTCGGAGTTAGACCTTGCCGGTGCTGGGCTGCGGGTGCTGGGCTGCGGGAGCCGCCACGCCTCCTGCTTGCTGCGGGCTTCCGGGTGCGGTCGCTGCGGGCCATTGGGAGGTGCAGGCTCCTCGTCAGATGCTGTCCTCACGCTGGCCTTTGCATGTGTCTCCACTCGGTCTTGCTTGGAGATGTGACACGTCTTGTCTACGTCCGTTCTCGCTGTTTCCTCCAGTCGCTTCCCTGTTCCTTCTCCCCACACCTGCAGGTGTATCCCCCCTCCTCTTCCTCTCTCTCCCCCCACCCCTTTCCTCCTCTTCCCACCCCCCTCTCAACACGGGGTATCTGTGGACTGTTCTTCTGTGAATGGCTGGGAGGCTGAGGGGTTTTCTCAGCTCCCTGCTGGGGACCAGTCGTCGCACCCCTATCCTCATAGCTCCCTCTGATCCCCTTTCCCGTTAATACTGACTTTGGCCTCCATTACACATGCAGGTGGGTCTGGGAGCGTGGAGGGGTCCCCTTTTACTAGGGGAGCCCTGGGAAGGCGCTCCCATTTGGAACAAGCTTCTGACTTGTGAGGCCAAGCACTTGGCGGGTGCCCCGATCCCTCTAGAAACGGACCATCTGTGGGCAGAGCGGAGCAGCTGCCAGCCAGGCGCCTGGCTTTCTGCTCTGTACCAATACATGGAGAAGAGTCCTGCCTTTTCCTTGGCTACACCGTGTACGTGTGTGGATTCCCTCAGCCTGCCAACCGCAGGCTCTAACCAGCCACGCCGAGCCCGCTCTCGGGCAGTTAGGTAGAGGAGGCAAGTGCTCTTTAAATCGTGTGTCTGCCTGGTGACGGGAGGGGTCGCTGAGAATTGTGTCCTCATGGCCCGCTCTTTGGGCGTTAAGGGCAGGACATATCCTTAATGGATTTGGATTTTGACTTTCCTGTCCTGTGGTTTGCCTACATTGGAACCAGGAGGTCTTTTTCTCCACTCCTCTGGGTTAGCATAGAGCTAAGCAGCTAAGGGAAGCTTAGCTAAATGGTCATGATTTGGATTTTGTATGGATTTTATGAAGAGAGAGAGAGAGAGAGAGAGAGAGAGAGAGAGAGAGTGAGTTCAAGTCAATTCCAGGCAATTTTGGGTGTTTCTGACCTGCAGAGAAATGCTACTGGCAGTGTCTGGGAGAGGCGATATGGCAGGTCAGGAGAATCCCTAAGCCTGAGGCCTTCGCCATTCGGTAATGCCCCGACTCCTTGGGAGACGGAGCACCCAGAGCTTGCGGATCCCTGGATGCTGGAGCAGAAGGGACTGGTCAGGAACGGAACTGGGAGCTCAGCTTCCTGGAGAGCCCAGGGCTGGATTCTGTCCTGATAGGGAACCTGCAGGCCAACCTCAGGTGCACTTGCCGCCTTTATAGATGGAGTTGCTTAAGCCAAGCTTCCTATGTCCGAGAGTCGCCAGCGCCCTGGGCCTCATGACCTCGAAGTGCCCCAGGTGAACTTGACCTTGATGGGGACATGGTCAGCCTCCTAGAAAAGGGAGGCGATTTGATTCCAAAGGGCTTGGCAGGCGGCGGACGAAGCTGGTTGGAGCACATGGCACCTGTCTTTTCTGTGTAATTCGCTAAAAAGAAAGACCCATTTTGCCCTCCTCCCTCCTTCCTGTCCTGCTAGACACTTGCTTGTGGGTTTTTTTCTGCCTCGGGAGAGTGTCTTGGTGCCTCCAGGAGCCTTCTCTGTCGTGGTTCTGGGTTTGAGGGCTGAGCCCAAAGTGGGAACAGGTGACCGGCGTGTGACCTGGCAGGGCCCGAGCTTGGCTGTTTCCCCGAGAGAAAATGAGCTTATCCTCCTCAGCGGATCATGACTGTTGGGGAGTTTTTGCCTGGAGCAGCCAGCGTTGCCCCACCCCAGGTGTGTCTCAGCCCGGCTCCCCCCCCCCCCCCCCCCCCACCGCTGAGAATGTCAGTGAGGACCGCAGCGGGTTCCTTCTGGGCGGCTGATTTCTCAGATGCCGTGTGGAAGCAGGACTTTCCTCTGCCGTGACTTCTCTACCCGCTCTATTAGGAAGAATTTGGAAAAATAGGGTCGCCTGGGGCTGAGAATCTTGGCTCTATCCCGTAGTCACTGGGTAATTGGACAAGCTACCTGGCCTCGCACCTCAGTTTCTCCATCTGAAAAATGGGGCCACTGTGTAGTGTTTACCCCTGCGGGCTGTTGTAAGAATGAAAGAACATTGTTGTAGAGAACGTAGGTCAGCGCCTGGCCTGGTAAGTGGTAGATAGATGCTATGTGATAAAAAAAATGGGAATAGTGACCATTTGTGGATTGTAATAATGAAAACATCCCTGGAGGTGTCACTTGGCTTGGAGAATCCATAGAATTTGTAGAGTCTCTCGAGCCCTGATGGGTAAGATGTTCTTAAGCGCTGCTTCCTGGGCCCACTTGCTACTCAGACCACACATCACTCACTGTGTGTGGTCCCTCTCAGGAGGCTGGCTGGGCCCCGGAGACAGGCAAACCGAACAGCAGGTGTATACCCGCGAGCTTCCTTTCAGCAGCACGCAGAAACCTTAGTCAAGGCTGAGAAGGGGTGAGGGCACCCCACCAGCATTGGAGCGTCATGCCTCTCCTGCCGGAGCCATCTCCACCCTGTGCCCGCCTCCCCCTTCCCTTCCAGCTGTTGCCATGAGGATCTCTGTGGGTAGACTGCGGGGCTGGTGAAGGAGGAAGGAATGGGGGATTGGCAGGTCGGGTGTTTGGGGTGGGAGACCTGCCTTCTCATGGTGAGTTGGACCGAGTGCCTTTGTGCGCGTGGAGGGCGGGGCTTCTTAGCTCCGTGCTGTCAGGGGGGGCCGTGGAAGATCAAGACGTCGCCTCTGACCTGAACTTTGGAGGCGCTTCTTGATACCTTATTTACTGAAGGGCGATGGAGCGATGCCATCCATCAACGAAGATGAAGGTTGCTTCATTGCCAATTCTTGCAGGAAACCCCAGAGGCCAGAGGCGTGTCTACGTTCGTCTGTAAGTTTCTTCTCCCACCTTCCCACCAAGACGATCCCATGTTAGGGCAATGCAGCTCCGATCTTCCCGGTCCCTTCTCATGTTTTAAAAATGCCCGGAACTGCTTGCTCACCGCTGGGGACGTCTTTCCCCGTCACAGGGCATCTGTCCTACTCCTCCTCATCAGGATTCACCGCAGACCAGTTGCGATGGAGATGGAAGGGGGAGTTGAGGAGGAGCTGAGGGGGCTGAGGCAAGAGTGCAGTTCCCCGTGGCCCCGGGAGGTCTCGGCCTCCCCGACCGACCGCCTGCGGATGCCGGCACTGGGGGGAGAGAGTGACCTTTGTTCTTCAGGCCCCACGTTTGGTTTACGCTGTGAAGAAACGCCATTGATAACGCATCTTCTAGATTTTCCTCTTTTACGACTCTTAAAAAATTCTCTCACAGATGGTCACAGACAGTCGTCCTCCCGGCTCTCTTTGGTCTCCTCTGTCACCTGGGCTGCACGGCTTCACTTAAATCATTGACTTCGTTCTAATCATGCGTTTGGTCCGCCAGGCGCGTGGCACTGTCCACTGGGCTGGGGGAGAGAGAGGGGCCATGATGCGTGGTCTCCTCACCCGACAGCCTCCGTTTCTCCGTTGCATCGCAAAATAGAGACATTCGTGGGATTCTTGCTGCAGGAGTCATGGGCTTTGCAAGCCTGCCGGATTTGGACACTCTTACCATCGCAATCTACTTCTCCCTTTCGTTTCTTCTCTTACATGACTGAAGGAGTCTGAGCCCAGCCTGCGGAGGGTCAGGGAGGTGGCGGGTATCGGTGTCGGTGCTGTTAGCTGCGGCGTTCTCCCCGAGTCTCGTGCGTGGAGAGCAGGAGCCTGGAGGCGGGTTTCTTGTTGGGCGCTGGCCGCCTCTTCTCTGGAGGGGGACAGTGGATGGGGGTTGGGGTTGCCCACGTCCCGCTTTAATCTGCACTTTCCCTTTTCCCTTAAAGGTCTTGATTGTGATGACTTCTCAGAACTTCGGACGCCGAAGCGGCTTCCTTCTCCGACCTCACTCCTCCGGCTTGAATTCTGTGTGATGGGCTTCCTACTAAAGTATCTCCCTTTCCTAGGTCTTCTGATTGCTCTGCAGGTCTGTCCACCCGAGGTGGGCCCCCCGAGGCTGCAGCTCTCACTGGCCCTTCTCCCTCCCAGGAGCGACAGAGAGCCAGGGATCGGGAGCCCTCGTGGGTCTGGGACTCCATGGAACCGCACTGTGTCCTACGGGCCAGCTCTTGGGCTTTCTTCCAGCCCCGCTCCAAAGGCTCCCTGTCCGGGGGCTGACCCGCGCCCTCTGATTGTCCCTCTGCAGGACACATCCGCCTGCACCCGGGAACGCCGCTGCACCTGAGAGGCTGGAGGCTCTGAAGTACCAACGGATAAAGAAGCCCAAAAAGTCATCCAAGGGCTCTTCGAAGTCCAAGAAACGATCCGGTAAATGGCAGGAAGCGCCTCGCTCCTCTCTTTCTACCTTGCCCGCCATTATTATGGGGTTGTTTGCTTTGGGACCCCCAACCTGGGGTTTTCTTTAGGATTGAATCCATCCGTTATCTCACTCTCTGTTTCTCTTGAACACGAATTTTCAACGAACTCACCATATGATTTTCATGTAAGAATAAGAAAGAGAAGGTTAAAATCTCCGGTTGTCCTTCCAGTTCTGTTTCCTCCCGCCTGGGAACCATTCCTCTCCATGGTATGTGTGTTGTCAAGAGCCCTTCTGCATACTCCGTTAGGAAAGATAGTGTATTGTTTTAGTCTATTTTTAAATAACCTACCGTATTTTCTGGCATATAAGACGACTTTTTAACCCAGGAAAATCTTCTCAAAAGTCGGGGGTCATCTTATATGCCGGGTGTCATCTTATAGGGCGGGTATATCCCAAACTCTATATTTTAACTGGAAAAGTTGGGGGTCGTCTTATACGCCGGAAAATACGGTAAATAGTATCTTAGTTTTATCCTTTCTGCAACGCTCAGATCTCCGTCTATATTTCCTCCCTATCGTTTCGGACCTTCTAGTTGGGCGTGGGAATTACGGGGTCCCGATCTGTGGTTAGGGGACATTGTGGCATGGACCTAGCTTCTGTAGTGGCCGTATTTTTCTCAACGAGAGGGAAATCTCACTTTATAAAAGGACACCTCTCGTGAATTACTAGTATGTCTGATGTTTTTCCAGCGGTAATAGGTGGCTGCTAAGAGAGTGTAAAACCAGGTCAGCCCTTTTCAGATGTAGAGAATTCCTTAATATTCCCCCATACTCTTTTTGTACCAGTGGTTTTAGGGATGTGAGAGGATGTCAGAGAAAACTGCTAGACATTATAAACCTGGATTAGCTGCTGTAGAGGAACTTTCTTTAGAGACTGGGTTATGGGAAAGTGTTACCCAGAGGCCCTTTGGATCTTGGGGAGAATGGGAGCACTTATTTCTCACTTAACCTTTGGGTGGTGCTATTATTCTTTTAGTTTATAGGTGGGAATACTGAGGCAGAAAAAAAAGAAAGTGAAGTTTTTGGAGTTTGGGTGGGAAATTGGATCCCAAAGCTGAATTTTCAACTCCTATAAGCTCATTTCATCCTAAGACCTCTATCTATCTATCTATCTATCTATCTATCTATCTATCTATCTATCTGGTGTACTGGTTAATAATGCAGATTTTTTTCAATAGATGGAGTTACATATATATTGATATATATGCGATTTAATATGTATGCTATTTTGTTGTATTGCTCCTTCAGATTACCACTTGTTCCGATCAATGGCACACACACTTTCTGAGCAGCACTTCAAAACGTACGAAGAAGTGGAAAATTGTGTCTCTGAATGGTCTGCCTCAAAACAAGGAAAGTTCTATTGGGACGGTATCCACAAATTACCTGACAGATGTGGGAAATGTGTAGCTATCGATGGACATTACTTTGAATAAAGCACTTTTGATGTTTCTCTTGAAATTATTATGTTTTCTTTGATTACAAAATCTGTATTAACAGGTTAATAATGCGGATTAATTATTAACTGGTTAATAATACGGATTAACTATTAACTGGTTAATAATGCGGATTTTGTAATCCAAAGAAAACACAATAATTTCAAGAGAAACATCAAAAGTGCTTTATTCAAAGTAATTTCCATCGCTAGCTACACATTTCCCACATCTGTCAGGTAATTTGTGGATACCGTCCCAATAGAACTTTTCTTGTTTTGAGGCAGACCATTCAGAGACCCAATTTTCCATTTCTTCGTACGTTTTGAAGTGCTGCTCAGAAAGTGCGTGTGCCATCGATCAGAACAAGTGGTCATCTGAAGGAGCATGGTCTGGTGAATATGGCGGGTGGGTTAATACTTCCCAAGCAAGATCTTTTAACGTGCCTTTAACTGGTTTTGAAGTGTGTGATGGTGCATTATCATGAAGCAAAATTACTTTACCGTGTCTTCTGGCCCATTTTGGTTGTTTTACGATCAAAGCGTGGTTCAAATTGATTATTTATTGTCGATAGCAATCAGTATTAACCGTTTCACCTGGCTTTAGAAGCTCATAATACACCACACCTTCTTGATCCCACCAAATGCAGAGCATTGTCTTCTTTCTGAAGTGATTTGGCCTGGCTATTGATGTTGATGGTTGACCTGGATCAACCCATGATTTTGTGTGTTTGGGATTCTCAAAATAAATCCACTTTTCATCGCCAGTCACAATTCAATGCAAAAAAGACTTTCTTTCGTGCAGTTGAAGCAACATTTTACTGATGACTTTTCGGTTTTCCATTCGTCTTTCGTTCAGTTGATGTGGTACCCATTTTCCTTCCTTTAAAATCTTTCCCATTGCTTGCAAACGATCGGAAATTGTTTGCTCAGCAATATTTAATCTCTCTGCAAGTTGTTTTTGAGTTTGACACACATCTTCATCCAATAATGCTTGTAATTGTTGGTCTTCAAACTTTTTTGGTTGACCTGGACGTTCTTTGTCTTTCACATTGAAATAATTAGTTTTAAAGCGTTTAAACCAGCGTTCACAAGTATCTTGAGATGGAGCATGTTCACCATAAGCTTCCCGAAGTATACGATAACTTTCAGCAGCACTTTTCTTCAAAATAAAGTAATGAATTAAAACTTCCTGCAAATGCTCTTCTTTTGGCACGAAATATGACATTTTTAAGCGTAAAAGTATGATGTTAACACCTTCAGCAAATTTGACATATGAAGTTTTGAAGCTTGCTGTCAGTACAACAAAATAGCATACATATCAAATCGCATATATATCAACATATGTGTAACTCCATCTATTGAAAAAAAAAATCCACATTATTAACCGGTACACCTAGTATGTATGTATGTATGTATCTATACCTATCTTTTTTTTTTTTTTTATAAAAAAAGGCATATCAGATGTCCATGTTCTCTCGTTCTCTTATAGTGGTCCTGTTCCTTTATATATTAAAAACTCTCAAAGATGTCTTTAACCCAGGCGTATTCCATGAGCTCAAGTCTCATATTTCCACTTGTCTGCTGAAGCTGCATTTGGATAGTTTATAAACCTTTATAATGCCCAGAATAGAGTTATCGATTATCCTCTCCAAATCTTTCTCAGTTCCTCCCCAGTTTCATAAATAGCACTGCTACCAACCCAGTCACTCAGAACCCTCGACCACGATTCTTCTCTTGCTCTTACATCTTACATCCAATCCATCGGGAAGGTCTGTTGGCTCAGCATTTAGAACGTATCCTGAATCTGACCCCACTTATTTCCTGTCTCAGCTGCTAAAACTACATCCCGACACATACTCCTCCCTCGCCTTAACTATGGCAAGCGCCTCCTCGCGGGTCTTCCTGCCTCCATCCCGGCTCCTTCTATAGTCTATTGTACACACAGCCACCAAAGTGACCTTTAGAAAATGTAACCACATATTCTGTCCTTTAGTCCTGGGCATGTGCCTACTCATGCACACACTTGCACACACACGTGCGCGCGCACACACACACACACACACACACACATGCACGCATACTTCTGATTCAAACCTTCCAGAAGCTTCCCACTGAAACCAGGACAGATTTAGAACTTCTTGCCCTAGCCGGTTTGGCTCAGGGGATAGAGCATCAGCCTGCGACTGAAGGGTCCCGGGTTTGATTCTGGTCAAGGGCATATGCCCGGGTTGCGGGCTTGATCCCCAGTGGGGGGGGGGGGGCGCGTGCAGGAGGCAGCCGATCAATGATTCTCTCTCATCATTGATGTTTCCATCTCTCTCTCTCTCCCTCTCCTTTCCCTTCTTAGGACGCCCTGCCTGTCCTTCCTGCCTTGCTTTCTCTGCTCACTCGGCGTGAGCTGCAACAGCCTTCCTTCTGTCTCTGGAACACGTCCCGTGTGCTCCTCACTCAGGGCTTTCCTGCGTGACATCCCTCTATTGGGAACACTTTGCCTCGGGTCTTTGCAAGGCTCGCGAGGGTTTCTCTGTCAGAGCAGCAATGTCTCAGTCATTTGCTTCTCATGACCCTGGTTTATCTTTTTCTGTAGCACTTGCAGTGTCTGAACCTTTTATTTCTGTAGTTTTCAAGTCTTACAGTTTGTCTGGCTTCCTCACTCCTGCATTAGAGTGTAATCTTCTGGAAAACAAGGGCATGATCTCTGTCCCCAGCAGGGCCGTGAGGCAGAGGCGTGGCCCTGGAAGGACCAGGCCCGACTCTGCCCGTGCCTGAGCGCTCGTGTAAAACCCACCGTTGCTTGAAGGGAAGGGGTCAGGGGTAGCGGGGATGAAAACCAATGTGTTAAGTCCCAAGCCCAGCACCTAGAATGGTGCCTGGTACTCAGGTGGCACTAAAAAGACATATGAATATTCCTTTTAGAAAAATCGTTACCTAAGGATAGGTTTTTTATTGGTTATTTTTAGAGAGAGAGAGAGAGAGGAAAAGAGAGAGAGAAAGAGATAGAAGACCAGTCCTGCAATATGCCCTGACCGGGACGAGAACCTGCAACCAACTGAGCCACCTGGCCAGGGCAGTATTTCTTTAATAAAAAGAAAAAGAGATATTCTATAAAATATGTTAAATAAGTATATTCAAGATTAAATAAAACATAAAATAGAACTATGGATTGGCTAGATCCACCTGCGTCTTTGACTCTGGGGAGCCGGAGGGGAGCAGCCGTGGTGTGGGTTCCGTGGGATGGGCCTCCCAGTAAAGTCTCTCTGGGGCGAGGAAGGTGGTTTTTCTGCTCTCTCTGCTCTGGTCCCCCGGATACTCAGCGACCCCTTTAAGACCAAAGCCCGGAGTATGCGTCCCGGCAGGTGAGCGAGGTGTGTGTGCGAGGGCCGCGGTCTTCCTTTTCACCCACTCTCTTTTCTCTCCGCCTTTTCTGTGCGCCCGTCCCGCCTCCCTAGACGGTCCTGCCTCCCAGGCTCAGCAGCTTCCAAACTCTCAGGTCCTGTGGCCCGACGAAGCTGTCTGCCTCCGGAAGAAGAAGAGACACTCTCGGCCGGACCCCTTTGCCCGCCTCTCAGACTTGTGCCATCGCCAGCTTCCGGAAGACCAGACGGCCATTCTCAACAGCGTGGACCATGACGACCCCGGCCATGCCACTCTGCTGTGACGACACAACTCTGAAGCGCTCCCGGAGTGAGAACGCGGGCCGAGGGCCAGGGCGGGGTGCGCCGTGCTGGGTGCCGGGGCCTCGGCTCCCCGCCCCCCCCCTCCCCCCCCCAGTGGCCTGGCCGGTACTCCTGAGGGCTGCTCACACCTCTGTTCGCTTCTGCCCCTTCATCTCTGGGCAGAGCGGGGTCTCCTCCACACCCGGCCCGCTGGCCTCGTCTTTAGGACATGGGACCTGGCAGACCCTCCCTCCGGTTGTGGGTGGAGATCAGGACGTGGACTGGGGACAGGGCGGGATGCCTGCCTCCGCCCACCGCTCCCCTCTTCACGCCGTGGGTTTTTCTCGCCTCTTCAAAGATCTTTGCAAGTGAGGAGGAAAGCGATGGCTTGTACTGCTCTCGGCTTCTGCTTTGGTTTTTTAAGTCCTCCCAAACGCTGCATATATATAGAAATAGGTGCGAATCATAGGTTTGTAGTGTGTGGGCTTCTCTATGTGTATATAGATGTACATTGAAGCAAAGTGCTGTTTCTTTCCGTGGTCAGTGAACGAGGAGGAAGCTCAGTGAGCAGGACTGCAGAGAGCTGGGTGGGTGTCCTGACGTCCGTCTCAGGGATTTTCCTTCCTGAAACAGGAGTCACGCCTTCTCAGCCAAACTCACCGTTTGACGCTCCACCTTCTCCCACCCAGAGCAGAAATGGGGGCTTGCCGCTGATTTCCAGCTGCCTGCTCTGGGGGTTCAGCCACGCGTTGCCCCAGAGCTGGACACAAGCCTTTATTTCTTGGCTCCTGGGTGAAGAAAGGGTGGCAGGCAAAGGGCCGGACTGGCATCTTCCTTCCACTGTTGGGCTTCAGAAGTGGAAGCTTCTTAGCGGCAGGGCCGAGAAGCAGGCCTGCTGCACCAGCTCACGTGCTCACCCATCAGCCCCCTTGGGTCCAGCCCAGGCCGGCGGGAGCCTTGGGGCCCAAGGGCCTCCGTTCTGGAGCCGTCTGCGCTGCACACCTCGCTGCCGCTGCTCTATTCATCGCCCGCCTCCGGCTCGGCGCCCTCGGAGCGCCGATCCAAAGCCGCTGACTGGGTTCTTCCTTTCCTTTTGTGGGAGCTAATTTCCCAGATTGATTAATTGCCACTTGCAGGGAGCCCGCCGGCGGCTCCTCTCCCTGCTCTCCACGTGCTGCCTGCAGACTCTTCTCTGCCCGGGGCCCCCCTCCACCCCGTGGGCCCCGCGTGGGCGGAACGGGATCAGACAAAGCTAGGATGCCTGGGGGTTCCGGGGGTGCTCTGGACCCCCTCTCTTCCCCTGGTCCTGTTGTAAGTGGAACTGGCTGAGGCATGGAATGAAGGTGGAAGGGGCGCTCTCTGCCCAAATCTTGTCCTAGTTCAAACGGTTAGCACCAGACGCTTCTGCGAGGTCATCTTAAAACACCTAAAGATGCATCTCTCTCTCTCTCTCTCTCTCTCTCTCTCTCTCTCTCTCTCTCTCTCTCTCTCTCCAGTCAGATGATGGCACTGCCCAGGCACAGGGCAGAGTCCGAGGGGGACGGGCGTGTCTGGTTTCTCTTCCCTCCTCCTGTGCGGGAGCCGCCCTGCTGGCCGCCCGGATCCAGGTGGCTGTCGGGTTCCTTGAAGTCTTTCCTTCTTGGTGCTGCTGTCCTGCTGGGTTTGGGGACATCTACCTCTCCTCAGTCACCTGCTCACACATCGGCCAAGTCCAAGCACTGGAGGCGGCTGCCAGTGGCCCGGCCCCGTGACCGAGGCCGGCGGGGCCTCCGAGAGCAGGAAGCCGCTCCTGCTGGGCGCTTCCCTCTCAGGGCTGGGCGCTCCGCCACCCAGACCCGGTGCTTCCTTTCTCTCGTGGGGACCAGTCCCCCCCGCGGGTCTGCCCCCCCAGGCGCAGCCACGGTCCGTTTCTGAATGCAACGCGCCGTGCAAGAGGTAGAACGGGGCAGTGTCTGGTCCTTGTCTGTCAGCGGCCTCATCGCCGGGGCTGGGCCTGCGCCCGGGGGTGGACTCTGGACCTTCCGGCTAACGTCACACTTCTCTGGACATCCAACTCCACTTTCCCGCCGGCCCGCGGCCCCAGCCAACGGGAGCCGGGGGTGGTGGCAGTCTTCCATCCGGGGCAGCACTGCCTCTGCCACGAGCCCATCAGCGACCACGGACACCTCTGCTGGGCACGGGGCCTCGCTCTGCAGCAGGCGCCTCCGTCTGTGCTCATGACCTGCGGTTTCTCACGTGGGTCGGGTCCCAGCTGCAACGCCGATGTGGGATGTCACGTGGGTGTTCAGGATGCATTAGATCAGACTTTCTCAGCCCTGCGTTGGAATTCTGGGCCCTTCCGGTTACAAAACGAGAAGATGAGGGGGAAGCTTTGCCTTTCTGAGGGTTCATACAGGATCGAGAGCCAAAGTCGGGGCTGAGGTGCCCCGGGCTATGGCTGTGCTTTCCAGGGGGACCCACCACCGTGAGCGTCGCCAGTGCTGACCAAGGTGCTGATTCCCTTTTTTCCTTCCTCTGGCCACGCCCTCACCTCCAGCACCTCAGGCCCGAGATGGGAGCAGTGTGTGTGATGCTGGCCACTGGGCGGCAGCTGTGCGGGGCATGCGGAGGGCGAGGGAAGGACACAGGCCACCCTCTCCGAGTGGCCGCGGTTCATTTCTCCTCCCAAGAGCGCTTCCTTCTGTGACTGTGTCTTTGAAGGCCAGCGGCCTTCCTACCCCCTGGGAGCTGTTTCAGTACCTCCTGCATGGACTGTGATGGGAATTGCCAGAATGCAGCGCCTCTGTCCCCGGGATGGAGGGACGATGTTTCTGGCACACATGCAGGTGCTAGGGGTGGGGTAGGGGTCGGGGAGTGCCTGTGTGAGGTTGTGCATGATGGGGTGCAGCCATTTCTAAGGACCAGATGTCCTCTGTCCTCTGTCCTCTGTCCCTGAACGATTGCAATGAGCCCTGTTCAGCTTCCTAGGACTTTCACGCTCCACCGTGTGCGAGAGCAAATGTCTTCCAACCTTCCCCATTCACGGTCCGGCAGCCTTGCCGTGGAGGGAGCTCAAAGACCGATTCCCGGGTCTCGGCTTCGGCCTGCCCCTCCACTCTGCATCCTGACTGGACGCCTTGGCTGTGTCAGGCTCAGGGGGTTTCGTGGGCCAGGAGAAGGGTCAGATGCTTTGAGAAGGAGCTTGTGAAGCACGTGGGGGACCCGCCGCCGCCGTGGTTTGGGGAAAGAAAATGAGCCGTAAGGAGAAGGGGAGTCCCACGTCTCGACAGCACCGGTGGGTTTCGGCGCAGGAGTGGGGTCCTGGGGGACGCTCGTCGTGGTGGCCCTGCCCAGCCTGTCCCCTTGGAGCTCTCCGTGAAGGAGCTGAGGGGCGTGTGAGAGGCCTTTTGAGCTTCTACTTTCCCAGCAGGAAAGCTGCTTCATCCCCAGGCCTGGCAGGGCCCCTGTCTCCCTTCGAAGAGGCCTGTGTCCCCCTCATCATGTTCTTGGGGCGGCGGGGGTGGAACGGGTGAGAAATCATGGATCTCCTTCCTGCTCTCCGGGTTTAGTTTTGGTTTGGGATCTGAACGTTTGCGGGTTGAGCTGATGTCAGTGGTCTGCCCGGGTCCTTTTCATGCAGAGGAAACTGGGTGGGATGAAGAGGTAGAATTTCCCGAGCAGGTTTTTATTTATTTATTTTCCCCAAGGTTGACAAGACAGTAGCTTCAGGGGAGAAACAGACTTCCGGAGCATCAGGCGACACTGCCAGCCCAGGATTAGGATCCAGGGCCGGGGCGTGGGTGACTGGAGCTGCTGCTTCCGATTTTGTTAGAAAAAGCTTTGGGAGGCTCGGGGTGGGTTGGGGGAGTATTGTACATGACGTACTTTTAGGGTCATGCAGGGAAACGTCAGAGAAGACGCTCGCGGTTAACTTGGGGCTAGCTTTGCTTGCATGAGAGGAGCTTCGGCCGTCACAGGGGCTGCTGGGAGCAGAGGGAAGGAGCGGCTCCCTCTGGGAAGGGTGCAGGGTCTCCCCAGCTTCTCGGCCCAGCCCTGCCTTCCTGTCTTGTCCAGAATAAAGGGAGGAGGCTCCGCAGGCTGGAGGCTCGGAGCCCCCGGAGCTGCACTGGCTGCTTTGGGGAGAGGGCCCAGGAGGGGTGCTAATGTCCAGGTCGAGAATGAATAAGGTGATCGGTGGGGTGGGTCTTCAGGAAGTGGGGTTAGCAAGCTGGGGCAGCGGGAGGAGGTCACGTTCTCGTGCCAGGTGTCTGTGAGGGTGGAAGGGGAATGAAGAGGTGGGTCGGTCACGGCGTAGAAAGTGGGGATCCTGGGATAAGACAGTGGGACCAAAGCTGGGGGACATCAAGGCTTCCCCTGCTCTGTGGGGCCCGTGATAACTTAGCTGCCCCCAAGGGTACTGCGTGCAGGTTGGAGGTCCTCTCAGGAAAAGGAAGAGGAGTGATGCCCTGGGGTGGGGGCGGGCTGAGAGGGCGTGGCAGGGAAGCTCACTTGGGGGGCAGATGTGGGAGAGTGATCCTGTTATTGCAGACAGACTGTGGGGGTGGGGCCTTGCCACCTAGGCCCAGACGGGGTCTTGGAAGAGGTCTAGCTTCTGAGCTGGGCTTCCTTGCTTCTAGAATTTGCCTCTAACGCTAAGTGCCCAAAGCAAACAGGGACACAGTGTTCTGATGTCTTTGAGCTCGATCTGTTTGTTACCGGGGCTCCTCAGGCCCCCGGAGAGGAGCCTTGTTTGAGACGCCCGGGCTGTCACAGCTCCGGCCGTGGAAGCGGGAGCATCACTCTTGTGAGCTCCGGGGGTTCGTTCGTTTTCATCAGCAGAAGTGGCAGGGGCCCTCCCCTCCTTGTCCAGGGCCTGAAACTGTTCCCGAGGCACCGTCGCTGGTGATGGAGACGAGGGGTCGGGGCTTGGCCTTTGCGTTGACTACCCTTCCTTTCTGAGGGGCGGAGACCGCCTTCGGACCAGGAAGCTACACGGCGGCTCGCTACCTAAAGGTTGTTCCCCCCTTTCTCTTCCTTCGGTAGGCTAAGGCCCCCCGTCGGGTTGATGCAGGAGAGGAGAGAGGTACGCTAAGACCAGAGCAGATGCCTCTGTCCTCTCTGATGTCCCCGGCTCTGCCTCCTTGCAGATCAGGAGGCAGGTTGACACATCTCTTCTTTAGAAGAAGTCGGGGCGCCAACACTCCGAGCCCGGATTGGACTTCAGCATCCCTGCAGCTCGCCGTCGTCCGGTTAGGGGTGTCTGTCACGACCCCTCCCTCGGACTGGGAGTGAGGCCACACTGGTCCAGTGTTTTATTTCTGGGCCTCCCCGTCTATACTTTCCAAATATGTCTTTCAGGAGCAAATAACACATCCCCGCCTGATGTTTTGTGTGCTGGGCGGCTGAGAGGGCGGAAGTGTTTTCATGACCTTGTGTGAAGCTGATGGAATAATTCCTCATAGATGAGTCTGATCCAAAGGCCCCCAGAGAGGAGTCTTATCTTGAGATTCTGAGGGTTTCTGGGTAGGATAAGGGAACAGGAAGAATGAGTACCATGATTCTTCATAGCTGGCCATGCCTTGAGGAGGAAGAGTCCCGAGTATCTTGATTGCTAAATGCTTTGGTTAGAACAGCAACCAGCAGTGGAAGTCACGTGGGTTTTCTCTCCTGTGTGGGTCTGTCGTGGTCGTTGGGGGTTTCTGAAGAGAACTGATGACACAGTTGTCATCTTTGGAGCCCTGGCCGGGAGAGCTAGGGCTCCGGATTAGAGTGGAACACGTTTTTAGTTTCTGCCCCTGGTCCCTGGTTCTGCCTTTCCCATCTCACGAGATGGTAACAGGCATGGCTGTCAGGGAAACGTGGTCCCCCTCTCCCTGGCGCTGGGTTTCCTGGACTTAATTTTAGGATCTGGGGCAAGGTCTGCCCCTCCACCCCACAAACACACCAATTAGGTTCCCTTTCCTTCCTTCCCCCACTTATTTATGGCTCCAGGGATCTTGACCTTGTGCATGGTTTACGCTGGGGAGATGGCGGGGTGGGGAAGGGAGTCTGGGAGGGGAGAGAGGTTGGGCTGGGGCGGGGGGAGTTGCATTTTCAGCCTTAGAAATACCACAAGCATGCTTCTGGGCCATGTGTGGGGTGTTCACATATGTAGACGGAAGGGACAAATGCCAACTCTCCTCATATTGGTCATGAGGATGTAGGGCCTTTTTGCTTCCTGAGGTGAGGGCATCTATGAAACCTTGTTTCCAGTGGAGGGGAGCGGACCTTCTCGTGGTCACGTTGCAGTCCTTCGAAGGGAAATTGCCCATCACTCTATCAATGGACCTTTATAAACTGCCTACTGCCAACAATCAAAGGTCAGTCATGAGTAGACGGTGTCCTGGCTGGGTCAGAGAAGGGACTGTCTCACCTGCCCCTCCGGCGTTCCCAGATTCTCAGTGTGGGCTTCAGCTCCCAGCCAGGTGTCTATTCTGTGCTCCTTTCCTGGGCTCAGGAAATAAGAGTATGTGTGTGAGAATGTGTGCGCGCGCGTGTGCGTGTGCGTGTGTGTGGTGGTGTGTGTGGTGGTGGTGGTGGTGTGTTTGTGGTGCGTGTGTCTTGTGTGTGATGTATGTTTGTGTGTGGTGTGTGGGTATTTACGGTGTGTGTTTGCGGTGTGCTGTGTGCGTGTATGTGTGTGAAGAGATGTGTAGGGACACACTAGTTCACCTGAGGAGCCTTGGGTGTCTTTCTGGTTGACCTTTTCTCTGGTAGGCAACTTCTGTTTTGGTAGGAGGGTGCAGTTAGTAATATACCACCTTCAGTGTATTTTTTATGGAGATTGTATATAAAATATATAAATATATACATATAATTTGTTCTATTTTAAGGAGACGGGGGGACTTAGGTAAGGGTGGGTGGGTGCAATAGTCATGAGTGGGAGGCTTCAGGCACGGGAGACATCTGGGGCTGGGGAATGGGAGGGCAGGAGACGGAACTGGGCCAGAGGAGTGGGGCCTGGTGCCCTCAGCACACATATATACATAGAGAGGAAACCTATATACAGTCTATCTAGCTAGCTTATCTATATATCTATATCTATATGAAGTCATAGTTCGCTTTATTTTTATACCTGTGCTTAGAGATGTTTGGAGCAGGATACTAGCTCATGCCTTGGTGCCCCCTCCCCCCTTCCCCGTCCTTCCTTTATGCCTCTTCCTTTGAGACGCTCTGTTCAGAGTTGCTTGGGTATTTCTGATGGAAATGTGTATATATGACAAATCTGGAAATTTTACAGACACAGTCCACTTGCAGAAAGGACAAGTGAGCTGGAGGTTGTGGGAGCGACTGGATCGGATGGCCCCTTAACCCAGGACCCTCAGGGTGCTTGACACTGGGATGGGGACACTGTGGCTGGAAACCGTTGGCACAGGGACTTAGTACGGCGAGGATGGAGAGTCGCCTTGGCCCCCATGTTGCTGTGGGTTGGTACTCAGTTCCTCCGAAG
Organism: Eptesicus fuscus; assembly: GCF_027574615.1. Taxonomy (NCBI): domain Eukaryota; kingdom Metazoa; phylum Chordata; class Mammalia; order Chiroptera; family Vespertilionidae; genus Eptesicus; species Eptesicus fuscus. The sequence goes on along the minus strand of NC_072495.1, from coordinate 20,715,143 downwards.
GGATCCAGCTCAGCAGCTCAGGGGCTCACAGTACGTGTCCTGACTCAGGCACTCCTGGAGGGTGTGGCGGCGGGAGGGAGGCGTCTCTAGGTAGCTTTGCGAGGCTGACTGCATGGACTGTCTCGGAGAAGAATATCCTGCTTGTTCTCGCTGCAGTTTCTTGGAACCAGTGTGAATGTGATAGCTAGTATAAATATACTATATATGCTTCTCCCCCCCCCACCCCCCCAGTTAGTACTTTATTTGGAAAATAAGATGGCATTGGAGATGGGATGGGTCAATCCCAGGACACTCAGTGGAGGATGAGGAGTGAGAGAAGGACGTGGGGCATAACAGGGAGGAGGGAGCCAGGTGGAAACTCCTTCTGGCACCTGGCCTGGCACTTAGAGAACTGAAAAGTGTATCAGAAGAACTTGACCCAGAACTGGAGATTCTGGGGAGCAGGAGCTCGCTTGTATTGGAGCGGGAAACGTTGTGTGCCCTGAAGGACGCCTCTCTGAGAATTCAAGACCTCGCATTTGCTGCGAGAGCCGCACGCCTTGCAGCCATGGCAGTGGTCCCCTGGTGCTGGCTCTTTCTTCTGACTCGCCAGGAGCGGAGAGCCATGTGTTTGGAGCTGGTGCAGGGCCAGGTGGTGCAGGCAGCCAGGAGAAACTCATGGATGAGTCTCTCTGCTCTCATCCGGCTCGTCAACTACAAGGCAATAGAACCCCTCTTCCCCAACCGAAGTGGCAGTTGCCCAAGAGCTCTTGTCTCGTGGAGTTTGATCATTAGAGGACCCAGATGCCTCAGCCATGGGAAGGACTCTTTTAACATTTTGGGGTACTATGGGAAGAGTAAGGTTGGTAGGGTGGAGCTTGAGTCTGACTCCTGACCCTTCTGCCTCCATAATGTAGACCTTATGGGTCACTGCCCTTCCCTCAGGCCCTGTCCTTGGGTTCCCGAATTACCTGCTCAGAACATCCCCAGTTTCCAAGGACGCTGAAGGAGAAGTGGGCTTTGTTGGTGAGTACTGGAAGGGCTCCAGTACTGGGCCCACGTGGCTGTGTGTCTGTCCTCAGAGGTGGTTGTTTCCTGCTGTCTTCTCTGGAGGCCAGAGGGGCAGACAGTCACATGTTTCTTGTAAGAATTTGTAGGGAGGTTGAGCAAGAGAATAAGTGGCACATTCTATGCCCCTTCCTGGCTTGCAGCTCCCCCCCACCCCCCACAAAGGAGTCTTCCTGTTCTCGAGCCATCCTCCTGTGTTGCTCTACATACCCTGTCCCACATCTGGTGCACATGCAACTAGTAGAATAAGTTTCTTCAGCACGACAGGCCCCTCTGAGGGTTAGTCCCTCGACTAGGTCTTGTGTTGTTCTAAACTCGACTCCTGTCCACATTAAGTCCAAGGCTCGATCTGTAGACACTTCAGTGGCCACCAGGTGTATGAGATCAAGAGTCACTGACCTGCACATATCCCATCCCATCCCATCCCATCCTCCAGCCTCCAGTTAGGCTCTTCAGTTATGCGAGCAAAAGTGAAGACAAGAGACAGCCCCTACCTTGACATTCTGGAGCTTGGAGGGGATGTAATTCTTACCTCTGCCTTTTCCATTCTCCTGGCCACACCACCTCAGAAAAATGGTGAAAAGGTAGACATTGGAGAGGAAAGACAGATAGCCCAGCAAAATCTTCAGTTTATCTGAAGAGCCAGCCTTTCCTAAAGGCATAAATGGATTGAGATCTGATGGGATCTGGAGTCAACAAAACTTCCTGTCTTTGAACCTCTCAGTTAATGGACAGGTTGGTGGAATGGGTGTTCTGATTACGCCTTTGAGCCCCACAGCCTCTTCCAGGAACATGAGCTGTTCCATATGCCCGCGCTGTATTCCCGGGCTCCCATGTAGTGGAATTGTTTTAATTTGGCAACCTCTGTCTGCTGTATGGAGCGAGCGTTGGGAGCAGACAGACCCACTGGGAATTGCTCACCCAAGGATCAGTGTGGGCCCCATCCTTCTCTCCTTCACATCTACCAGTAGCTTGGGGAAGAGGGGTGTGTTCATTGCTCTTTGGCTTTTTGCTGGGTCGCTTCACTTCTGTTTGCTGTCGATGTTCGGTTGAGCCACCGTGGACAGGATAATAGGACGAAGGGGAAGAGGAGGTCTACACAGCGCACTTGGCCATGAGACTTGGCCACGACATTGGAGTGTGGGGTGTCTCCTGTGTATAGTGCCCAGGGCCTGGGAGAGGGGGTACCTTCTATAATGATCTCCATTGCTGGAACTTTAGACTGAAGTGTTACCAGGGGAATGGTTGGTTTAGTAGAGAATAGCAGTTTAAAGCTCCATTTACCAAGTCGTAGACATCAATCTCGAAAAATCTTAACGTCTCGTGGGATTTCATTTCCGAACTACCATCTGTGGGGCCAGGGATGGAGGGCACGGACGGGCTGTGCTGCCTCCAGGTGCTCCTTCTCCATAGCCACCGACTGGAAGGGACCACATCCTGTTTCCTGCCAGTGACGTCTGGTTCCTTTTATCTTCAACGTTTCCTCTTGTCCCAGGAGAAACTTATCATCCTGGACCGAATTCTTCCATTGCACAGCTGGAGGCAATTTTGTCGGCATTGCGCTCCCCCGTTTCACCCCGTGCTGTGGACATGCCGAGGGGGGTGACTAGGCAGTGTGGGTGGGGAGGGGCTTCTGAGGCTGCCTCCTCCAGACCTCTTAAAGAGCCCATACCTCTAGATGCCTCTTGCATTCGTTCTTCTTTTCTAACGAGTCTGGATACGACTTAGTCATGGGAGTTCTTGCTCTCTTTTCGGACTCTCTTATTTCCTCCTTCAACTTCCTTTGGGGGTCAGCCTCCATCCATGCCAGGTCTTCAGAAGACCCTTCAGACTCGTTTCCATTTCTTGAATGTCGAGTATTACAACATAACTGCGCTAGGGTGCTTTATGGTGCTGTTCTTGAAGAGGCCAGCTGGACTGAACCTCCTCTGCTCCACTGGTTCCTTAAACTTCGCTGTATTTTGTTTTTTATTTGATCCCTGCCCCCCACACCCTGGGGTTTGGGGAGGGAGGTGGGCTAGGGTGGCTTTTGTGTTTTCTCTTTTCTGTATGTATGGACTGGTTAAAGTCAGTGATCACGGGCAGCTGACTTCATGGTATTGGTTGGCTGACTTTGGTTAACGATGAAAGACAAACCAACAAATTGTACAGCTGCACACGGAACACCTTTGAGTGTGAACTTGAATGGCAACTCGAGGCTTACTATTTGAACTTCAGGTATGTAACTGAAAAGTAAATAAAAACACTATTTTTTCAGTAAGCTTTTTTTTCTTCTACAAGACAACTTAGAAATCAAACTCTAAGAACATTAAATCGGTGCTGTACCAAAGCCTTATATGAACATGTTCTACACTCTGTATAACCTGTCTCTGGTGAGCTCCCTGCTCTGTCACCACCTTCTCAAAAGCCTGGGAATGCCAGCGAGTGCCAAGCCTGGGGCTGGGTCTTGGGGACCTGTGGCCAAGGGGACCCTTTGGAGCAGAGGATGATGGTGAAGGTGGGACCATTCTGCTTCCCGAGTAGACTCTGAAAGGAAACCAGGCATTTGTGTTTGTGTGTGTGCATATGTGAGGGCTGGTGTGTGTGTGTGTGTGTGTGTGTGTGTGTGTGTGTACACACATGTGTGGGATGCATACAGGTGCACATGCCAAAGTGAATGCTCTCACTGGGGGCCTGAGAGGGAGGCCCAGGTTGACTCTGGGAGTGGGGTGGTCATGGCAATGGCCTGTGTCTTGTCTCCATCCCTTTCCTCACTGACAGGAAATGGAGGTGTATATGGAAACAGCTACACTCTCCACTAGGTGCTTTTTCCTCAAAGTCTACAAACCCTAAGCATTTTTAAAGGGCCCGTCCAGGAGGCAGGCACCTCCAACCACCAAATCACAGACTGTCAGGACTGGCGGAACCCTCTCCTCAGCTCCTGCTGGCTTTCTTGGGAAAGGGGGTTCCTCCTACAGTGGCCCCTGACCTCTCATGCCTGGGTCTGGGCCTGTTCTAGCTGCTGCCCCTCCAGGTGGGCTCTGATGGGTGGTCCTCCCCCTCTTCCTGATCAACAAAGAAGACCTGACTGTAGAGGACCCCTGAGCCACGCCTGCTCTGAGGCCCTAAGCAATAATGCCTTCCCTGGCTACCAAGGACAGTGAGTCCTTTGACCTTAGACTCTCGCCAGTTAAAGACTGAGTGACGCCTCTAACTCACGTAGGGAGAGGATGAGTCTTCAGCTGCATGGCTCGGGCTGTTGTGACTCCGGTTGCCGTGGCTCAGGCTGTTGTGGCTCTAGTTGCCGTGGCTCGGGCCGCCGTGGCTCGGGCAGCCACGCCAGGCTCCACTCGCTGGTATTTTCAGGCTTGCCGGCTACTAACCAACTCATTGCCAGTAACACTGCATGTTCATATAGCGAGTTAAAAATGAAACAAGCAAACACATACATGAGCAAACAAAAAGAAAAGAAAAAAAGAGGCGCATCACACGAGCAGATGTGTAAGCCGCTGAAGGTGTGCTTGGAAAGTGTTGCCAGTTAAACGGATTACAAGAAGTTTAGTATTTAATTGCTTCTCATGTAACATTAGTCTGCTGCAGAAATGTTTTGTATTTTGCTATAAATAAACATTTGCTAAAAAAGTGTATCTCCAATGTTTATTTGTTCTCAGGAAGTATCTACCGGTATTGTCTAATGTCACCTCTGGCTTAGGCCTCCCTAATCAACCTATTTTGAAGTCGCAGTCTAACGTGATTCTGAAAGGAGTTAAGGAACGCCTCCTCATTCACTGAGCAAATGTGTGTACTCAGGGCAATAGGACGTGTTAGTCCACTGTCCCGGTCACTTGGGACCCAACAGGGAACGAAATAGACCAGGTTCTTGTTCTTCCCGGGCTCACATGCTGGTGGGAAGGGACCGGCAATAAACACTTCACGCCATAAGAAAATCACGTAGAATACAGTGCGGCAACAGGTGCTTTAGGGACTCAGAGCAGGATGAGGGGCCCCTGAAGTGCAAAGTGGGGGGAGGGGGGATCCTCGGTTGCAGCTGAACATTGAGCTCTCAGTGTGGGCCTTCCTGAGGACAGCACCTGAGCATAAACTAGAAGGGGACTTGCTTAGCCTCGTGTCAAGTGCACATTTTTTTTTTTTTTTAAGCTTCACCCAAGGGTATTTTCCCATTGATTTTTAGAGAGAGTGGAAGAGAGGGAAAGAGAGAGAGAAATATCGATGTGAGAGAAACACGTCAATTGGTTGCCTCTGGCACACGCTCTGACCAGGGCCCAGGCCTGGGAGGAGCCTGCATCTGAGGTCCATGTTTTTAAAAATATATATTTTATTGATTTTTTTATAGAGAGGAAGGGAGAGGGGATAGAGAGTTAGAAACATCAATGAGAGAGAAACATCGATCAACTGACTCCCCGCATACCTCCTACTGGGGATGTGCCCGCAACCAAGGTACATGCCCTTGACATGAATCGAACCTGGGACCCATCAGTCCGCAGGCCGACGCTCTATCCACTGAGCCAAACGGGTCAGGGCTGAGGTCCATGTTCTTGACTGGAATGGAACCAGGGACGCTTCAGCCCACAGGCTGACTCTCCACTAAGCCAAACTGGCTAGGGCGAATGCACATGTTTTTAACTGTGGATTTTTTTTTTTTTTTTTTTTTCACAATATCCAAAACCATTAAGAACCAGAAGATAGGCTGACTTTTCAATGATGTGACAAAGATAGTTTTCTTTTTTGTTTTTGTTTGTTTGTTTGATACCATTTTGTCTAAACGGGTCTCCCACAGGCTGTCTCTGGACCACATTTCACACCCAGGAGCCAGTGGCTCAGTGACTCCCTGTGGTCGAATCGCACCTCTCCTCTCACCGAAGGGCTTAGCAGGCACCCAGCCTCACCGTATCATTTCCAGGTTGATTCGGTGATCTCACTACTTGCCTTGCACACTTTCCCTCCCTTATCACATCATCTTCCTCCTGTCTTGACATCCCTTCTTCCTCTGTTCTGTCTCCGCAATACTCTCTGGTTATCAACTACTATGCTTATTTTCCATTGTAAGTATTTGGTCTATAGGTGGAAGGCAAATACCAAAATACAGCATTCCCATTGAATGCCTCTAGTCCAAGTGAGGAAATCAATGAACCCACCAGCTAAACAAACAAAAATGCAAGTAGGTCCATCTACAAATTTAAAACATCGGCCATGGTGTGCAAATCTCCATCTAAGATCCCCTAAAAAGCCATGAGAGGGGCTGTTATATCGGGAGAGCCCTCTACTGTCTGTATGGCTTCCTTTTGCTTCAATGATCTCTCTCTCCATTCTCATTCTTATCTAGTTCCTATTACATCTTCCCACCTTTTCCTTAGAAGGCCATCATGAACATCTTGATATTTCTTATAGAACCTGGTCTTAATTTTTAAAAGCAGACACACGGGGCCCTTGTCTCATATAATTATGTTATTTAAGGGACTTTATTCCATTTAAAAAATTGGTCCTAAGTTCATACTTTGAATTCAGGGCCAACACTTTGAAAAAAAAAATTCTTTTACATGTATTTCATTGGTGCTCACAGTAGCCTTATGGGTTAAGTAAAAATAGGTAGTACTTTATCTCTTTTTTAGAGTCTTCTGACAGCATGAATTCCCTATATGCAAAGCCTAATGCAGGTGATAGAGTGGGAACGCTCTTCAGGAAAAAACAGTAAGGGAGTAAGGAAAGCTAGACAGGACTGGGGAAAGGAGGATGGCTCAGCGTTGTTGGCAATGGGCCAACACTGTTGCTTGCTTGTTTGTTTGCTTTTGTGGTGAATCCTAGCCTTGGCCTGATTCATGGAGATCACCATAGAAGTGCCCCCCTCTTAAGACAAGGAGTGGCCTTTTACTAGTATATCCCTGTATCAGCCATTGGCTCTGGGTCACCCCTTGGGAGAGGCGCATAACCTCTTAGTAATTATTTGCAGATGGCATGATAACTGTATATAGAGCACCTTAAAGATTTTACTAAAACACTACTAGAACTAATAAATAAATTCAGTAAACTAGCAGGATATAAAACAAATGTCCAGATATCATTGTATTTTTATAAACCAATCATGAAGTACCAGAAAGAGAAACTTGCCATTCACAGTTGCTTCAAAAAGAATAAAATACCTAGGAAAAAATTTAACCACGGAAAGATGACTTGTACTCGGAAAATTGTAAGACACTGAAGAGATAAATTGAAGAAGATACAAATAAGTGGAAGCATATACCGTATTATTGGGTAGGAAGAATTAGTATCATTAAAATGTCCATATTACCCAAAGCAATCTGCAGATTCAAGCAATTCCTATCAAGATATCAATGGTGTATTTCACAAAACCATAACAAATATTCCAAAAATTTATATGGAGCCACAAAAGACCCTGAATAGCAACAGTGATCTTAAGGAAGAAGAACAAAGTTGAAGGAATCATCCTCCCTAATATCAAACTATACTACAAGGCCATAGTAATCAAAACCACTTGGCACTTGGATATGAACAGAAATATAGATGGAACAGACTAGAGAGCCCAGGAATAAATTCACACCTTTATTTGACAAAGAAGGCAAAATTATACAATGAACTAAAAATAGTCGTCTATTCAATAAATGGTGTTGGGAAAATTGGATAGATATGCGCAAAAAATGAAACGTGACCATCTTGTTAACACCTCACACAAGAATAAACTCAAATTGGGTGAAAGAATTAAATGTTGTATATCTTGACCTGGGTTGTGGTTAAAGCATACATATGTGTTTAAGTTTGTGTGTTTTTATGTTCATGTGTGTGTGTGTGTGTGTGTGTGCATGCTTAAATGTTTTTTGAGTTGTGCATGTATTTGTATATTTTACTGTATGCATTTTAAAATAGTAATGCAATGTGATAATAGATGTATGTATCTTTTATTCTGGAAACATAAACACAGGATGTCTAACCTATACACTTCTAAAAACCTTACTTCTTAAGAACAGTGTTGAAGAGCTAAGGGGAGGAGATGGAACTTCCATGAGTATATATTTTCATGTAGTTTCAATTTTTGAATCACATTAATTTCTTGAATATTAAAATTTAAAAATATATCAGTAAGGATGGAAACATACTTTTTATGAGATGGTGGCAGGAACAGAGGTTGACAAGTAATCTCATATTTTAATTTACAATTGCTAGTCTCCCTTGGAGTTCGGTTGAAGTCATAGGATTAGCAGCTGGCTGAAAAGCTTGACAGCATGAATTCCAGAAGAAGAAGCCTTTGAGCTGAAAGAGAAGGGGTGACTGTACCCCTCCGTGTATTCTCTTCCCTTGCCTTGAGAATCATGGATGATCACATCCTGAGGCCATGGAACCAGAAAATGGAATTCTTCCTGGATCTCTAAGTCACCGCATGGAGCACAACTACCCTGAAGAATTATTCAACTTGAAGTGGAGATTTTGAGAATGAGAAGTAAACCCTTTTGATGTGGGCACTTGTTTGTTGCCTCAGCATAGCCTAGGACAGTGGTCGGCAAACTCATTAGTCAACAGAGCCAAATATCAACAGGACAACGATTGAAATTTCTTTTGAGAGCCACATTTTTTAAAACTTAAACTTCTTCTAACGCCACTTCTTCAAAATAGACTCACCCAGGCTGTGGTATTTTGTGGAAGAGCCACACTCAAGGGGCCAAAGAGCCGCATGTGGCTCGCAAGCCGCAGTTTGCCGACCACGGGCCTAGGACATTCTGACCAATAGAGATGTAAAGTTGAGGTGATTTGTTGGAAGTGAAGAGAATGGTGATTATATTAGGAGAATTGGGGAGCATGAGATAAAGGTTTCCAATGTTCTTTAGAATGAGGATGAGAATATACCTACAGAATACTAGAGCTAGAAGAAAACAAGAGAAATTATTCTATTATTTTCACTTTGAAGACAAAAAACAACAACAAAAAACTATGACCAGAGGGACTAATCATTAGTCTCGACCCAATCATTGGGTTAAGGTCACATGACGAGTTAGTGGCAGAGAGAGACTTGCAACCTGGGTTTCTGAGCCTTTGAGAACAGTCTCCGGGTTAGGCTATCGCTACTTTTGAGACCGGCTAAACTTGGGCTTGGTGTTCTTTGGGATATTCTAAACGTCCTTCAATTTCTTGGGGAAGGTTCTAGATGGGAATAGCAGCTATCTGAGCCCCTTCCAATCCCCCACCCCCCCAAATCTGGCCCAATCCCCTTTTCATTTCCACTTTATTGTCCTTCCCACCTAGGCCGTCCACCATCCATGGTTGACTTGAATGAATGATCAGGAAATATCTTCTATAAGAAATGGTACTTTCACTTTTCATGGTATATCTCATATTATTTGGATTATCTTTTTCCCCCTCTCTATATAAGAATAAGAATAAAAAATGCCAGTGGCATTGTTTGAATGAATATTTAGAGCAGTGGTTCTCAACCTTCCTAATGCCGCGACCCTTTAATACAGTTCCTCATGTTGTGGTGACCCCCAACCATAAAATTATTTTGTTGCTACTTCATAACTGTAATTTTGCTACTGTTATGAATCATAATGTAAATATCTGTATTTTCCGATGGTCTTAGGCGATCCTGCTAGCTAGTAGTCTTAGGCGACCCACAGGTTGACAACCGCTGCTGTAGAGCCTAAGACCATCGGAAAACACAGATATTTACATTACGATTCATCAACAGTAGCAAAATTACAGTTGTGAAGTAGCAACGAAAATAATTTTATGGTTGGGGGTCACCACAACATGAGGAACTGTATTAAAGGGTGGCGGCATTAGGGAGGTTGAGAACCACTGATCTAGAGGGCCTGGGTCATTTTGTTACAAATTTATTCTTTTCATTCATAAAATATCTTTCTCCTTCAGCATTGTCAAAACTGGGTGACCAGCTATAAGCCCCACCCACAATCTCTATCTATTATTTGGTAACTTCCCTCTTGTGTCTTTCTCAGGCTCATATGGGCTATACCTTATGCTTATCCCTCCACCCCGCCCCCCTCCCTACACCTCCCCACTTCTGAGCTATGGCATCACTGAAGTCGGTTACTTTATGATTTCTCTTTTCTATCTCCACTCTCACCCTGGAGAATAAAGGGCATTGTCACATCATCATTGGGCAGCCAATCAGGTGGGCACCTCCCTTCAATGACCTCCTTGTTCCAGAAGAGTTCTTAGGCTGCTTCAATGGACGGAGGAAGCCGAGAAGAAGGCCTGGCATAAGTCCAAAGATGATCATTACCACATGGATCGTGTACATTCTCGCCCGGAAAGGTGTAGGGTGGCCCTTCCCCCCCAAAACCAGTTCGGTAAGTGAGGTTGGGGGTAGCCGTGCAGAATGGTTTCTCGTGTGTCTTCTCCCTTCGGAGCCCCCTGCTGCAATCCTAGAGAGAAGACCTTACCATGTACACGGTAAGGTTGGAGGAGAGGGGCTGGATCGCTAGGGATTTTGAGGGCATCAGCTTACCAATTTGTTGCAGGACATTGAAGTTGTGGAAAGTGAGGCTGTGTCCGTAGTAGAGCACTGGTTGAAAAAAGTGAGTAAAAATCCCTTTCTGATTCAGGGTACCCCCAATTCTAGAGAGCTGTCCTCAGTGGGGGCAAGGATCTGGACTTCCCTCTCCTTAGAATGGTGGTGATATTAGGGGAATTGGGGAGCATGAGATAAAGGTTTCCAATAGTCTTTAGAATGGGAAACTCAAGTTCATTGACCCTGCCTAGAGCTGTGTCTAACACACCAGATGTCCTGGATGCTGGGGCTTGTGTCTTTGTAAGAGATGTGCTGGAATCACCACTAGCCCTTCTCAACCACACTGGATGCAGGGTTTCAGATGTGTCGCCCCAGCTCCAGGGTGTCTCAGGAATACCTCGGGACAAGGCCCAGGACTCAGTGAGTCCCCTGGAACCCCTCAGGGAGGTAGCAGTAGGCGAGCTCATTGCAGGCACCGTGAGCTACAGAGCTTGTGTGTGTGGCTGTGTGTGGTGATGGAGAGGAAGCAAAAAAGAGCAAGAACTGGGGTGGGGTGGGGGGGTCAGATACCAAGTGACCCTTTGAGAGGGGGACACGACTCACCTTTCAGACTGAAGAAGAGGCTTCCCAGGATATAAAGGAGAAGATGTCCAGCAACTCCCCTTCCATCCACGGCCAAGATGTCCATGTGACCAGAGACGTGGTAACTGGGGCGTTGGAGACCATCATCCTGGGGGCGTGGGGGGGAGAGGGAGGGGGAAGGCGGGAGGTCCTATTGCCAAGGATCTGGGCTAAGTGGGTGGGGCCTGTCCAGGCTTCGGGAGTCCTTCTTGGGCAGCGATCACGTGGACCCTCCCCGGATTTCCTAGGTGAAGCACCATCTCTCCAAGTCCGATTTGTTAACAAGCCCGAGTCAAGATGTCCTGGAAGAAAGGACAAGAATCCAGTTCATAAGATGGAGGTAAAGCACCTCTCCTCGGCTCTGAGCCACGTGGTGAGGAGGGACAAGCACAGAAGCCACACGCCCGCCCGCCGCCGCGGGCTCCCTGGCTAACACAGACCCCCACAGCCTTTCCCCTCTAGAGAGCTTGACGCCTTTGGCCGAGAACATTCGCGGCCTTCCCTCGGGGGTCTTCAGGGAGTACTTTAGCCATCTGGAAAGCCCAAGCGCATCCCCAAGTTTTAAAATGACCTTAAGGGGTTGGGGCACAGGGATTGCTCCCCCTTTCCTAAGTGCTTCTGAGTGCGTTTCAGACTTCTGTTCTTTTAGCGTTTGATTGGCTCAGAAGTGGCTGCACTTTAAAGAGCTGCAAGAGCATAAGCTCTTAACATGCAAAAGCCAAAGGAAGCCCTCATTGCACGGAGGTGAGAGGAGGTTTCCAAGCACCGAGGCTGGAATTATGTGTTCCTTACCCCCCCCCCCACCCCCCACCCCCCTCTGTTCTGGTGGCTTTGCCAGCCTCCCACTGTGCCTGCCCCAGACAGACCTTCCCCACCCTGGCACTGAAGTTGCCACCTCCAGGCAGGGAACCAGGCCTGGATGCTGGCTCACTCCGTTTGGCAGGAGCTCCCCTGCCTCCTTTCCGGGGCTGCGCTCACTGCGGATCTTTTCCCAGGAGGAGAACCGTGGGATTCAACTGTGAAGGAGCCAGCCCTCCCTCATCTCTGTATGCTCTTCTTCCCTTTCACACCCCATCGCCAGCTTTGCTCTCTCCCTCTCCAAGAGGATATCTTTCTCGAGAAATTTATTTTTTGCTTCGGGATATCCATTTTCAGGTGTTTAGCCCTTCCAGTGGCATTAGCAATGTAAATGGGGATCCGACTGCGCAGTAATTACCAACGGGGAGATGGAGACCTCCCTGGGAAAGAGCTTCTTGGAAAACCTTCCCCAAGTCCCTAAAACCATAAATGTTGGTGAATTGCAGTCCCCAACATTTATGGTTTTTAGGGGCTGTTTTTCAACTGGGAAAAGATCCGAAGTGAGCACCGCCCCAGTAAGGAAACAGGGAGGCTGGCGCGGGGGAGGCGCGTCCAGGCCTGAGAGGGCTGCACTGAGGGGACTCTAAATGTAGCATTTCCCTGGCTTAGGTAAGCGGAGCATCGCTTTCCGCTTCAGTTTTCAACCTCAGCTGCCTGGCGTCGCTAGGTTAAAGCACAGCGCGGGGACCCGGGTGGCAGCTGTCCTAGGATGGCTGCCAGGCACTCGCCAAAGGTTCCCAGTAGCACATGGGTTTGGACTGACCCCTGAACGGGCCAGGGCCCAGGTGAACAGGAGCTGGGGCGGGCTTCCCACGGATGCAAGAACCTTGAGATCTTAGCCAATCTGGTTCTGGCCTCCAGGACCCAGTCCTGTGGCCCTTTCTTCTCCGAGGCCTCCCCTTCCCCCGACCCCCCCTGTATTGGGGTAATCTCTCTCTCTCTCTCCTCTGGAATCCCGACCCAGCTCCTCCTGGTGGCGAGATCCCCCTGAGCACGCCCATCTCCCCCAGGCAGTATCAATTCTGTCTTCCCACGGAAAGCTACAAGGAACTCCTCTAGAGCAGTGGTCGGCAAACTCAGTCAACAGAGCCAAATATCAACAGTACAACGATTGAAATTTCTTTTGGGAGCCAAATTTTTAAAACTTAAACTTCTTCTAATGCCACTTCTTCAAAATAGACTCGCCCAGGCCATGGTCTTTTGTGGAAGAGCTACACTCAAGGGGCCAAAGAGCCGCATGTGGCTCGCGAGCCGCAGTTTGCCGACCACGGGCCTAGAGCAAGGCCTCATCCACAGAAGGCAGCCTCCACAGAAGGCACAGGAATCAGGGCCCAGCGGGCAGGCTGATTGCACTAGAGTGGAGCGTTGGTGAAGGCAGGAGGGGTGTGGAGTTGGGAAGGACAGTGAAGGGACCTTGGAGAGGAAGATTCATCCAGCAGGGTGAAGTAAAAACAGTAGCGATGAGGTGCCTGCAGATTCTCTGTAACAGAGTGTTCTAGAAGTATCTCTGAACCATAGTGCCGATGGCACAATGCTGATCCTACAGAGCTGACAGGGAAGTTAGGGTCCTTGGGGAGTGACAAGAACCCTTTGAGTTCCTGGTACTAGAAGGGTCAAGGGTCAGCTCAAAAGTCCACAGCAATGGGGTCAAAACGGATCCTTCACACGACTGCAACCCCAGCGGTCTCGCGGTGCCTGGTGGAAAAGAAACGGAAACAGCCCGGTCTTTGAATGGTGTGTTGCAGCCATACCCGTATCTTCCAAGTGCCCAGCGAGGTGAGAGATGAAGTTGTGCGGGAACGGATAGAGCAGGTGAGACGAAGGTAAGCTGCTGGGACAAGCTGATTTGTATTCCTAACTGGGAACTGGTGAGGTGGGGTGGGGTGGGGTGGGGTGGGCTGCTGGCCTCGCTTCTGATGGTTTCCCTTAGCCCCAGCTCCTACCTAGAGCTGGTGGAGCCTGGAGCGGGTCTGGGCAGAGTGCCTCTTTGTAAGGCGCTGCCCCCAGGTCCAGGTGTGGTGCTGGTCCAGGCACGGGCTGCCTGCCTTCCCACCTGGGCCGTGGGCTGGGGGGGATCCCCTCTGGGTGGGCTCTGCCATGTTCCCTACCCCTTCTGCCTTGCCCCTCTCCTCTGTGCCTTGCAGTTTATGCCATCTTTCGGATGAATCATCTCAGGATTTTGACAGAAGTTCCTACTCAGAGTGCTGAGAGCAACAGGTGAGAGAGCTGGCAGGTGAGGAGCCGGCGGAGAAGAGGGCTAAGCTGGGCAGGGAGACAGTGCCCCGGGCAGGGGCCTGAGAGCCAGGCTTAGCCTTTCCCTGTTGGTGACAGCCTGCACTTGGGGCCAGAGCGGGTGGGAGAGAAGGTACTAGCTGCCTTAGGCTCCCGCAGTCCCTCTCTTACATTTCCTTCTTAAAAAAAAATTATTAAAAATTAAATCGATTGGGGTGACATTGGTTAGTATGATCATATAGGTTTCAAGTGCCCATTTCTATATACATGATCTGTTTGTTGCACTGTGTGCCTACCACTCAAAGTCAAACCATCTTCCATCACCATATATTGGACCTCCTCTGCCCCCCAGCACCTCTCCACTCCCTTCCCTCTGACAACCACCACACTGCTCTCTGTGTCCATAAGTTCCAGTTTTATATCTCACATACGAGTGAAAGCATGTGGTTCTTCGCGTTTCCTGCCTGACTTATTTCACTTAGCATGATATTCTCAAGGTCCATCCATGTTGTCGCAAATGGCAGTATTTCATCCTTCCTTATGGCTGGCTAATATTCCATTGTGTATGTGTACCACATCTTCTTTATCTATCAAAGGACACCTTGGTTGTCTCCATGTCTTGGCCACCATGAATAAGGCTGCAATGAACCCAGGGATGCATATGTTTTTGTGAATGCACATTCTCGGTTTTTTCAGGAATGTATCCAGAAGAGGGATTGCTGGGTCGTATGGTAGCTTCAATGCACGGATCGCTCAGGTGTGCCTGTGTGTTGAGTGGGGAATCCTTTGTTGAGTTGTTGAAATTTCAGGGGGAGAGACCAAGGGGATCTCTCATGCCGCCATTCCTCGGACATCACTCGTTAGATTTCTGAGAGGACTTCAAGTCAAGTTCAGTCTGGCCTCTCTCCCTCTTTTAACCCTGGTGTCATAATCCAGTGCTTCTCACCTGTGCACAGGCGTGGGGACCACCTGAGATGTGGCGTTAGGTTGTGGGGAGGCCCGTGGGTCTGCATTTCTGATGCTGTCAGGCAATGCCCACTGCTGACCCCATTTTGAACCACAAGATCGCAGGGCACTGGAATCAGGAGTGAATATGTTTGGGCCCTGCCATTAAGTAGGGCCATGACTTGGGTCACGTGGCCTCTTGGCCTGCACTTGGTAGCAGGGGTCACAGCAGTGGCTGTTTATGTGGCTCTGGAAGGTGGAAAACCATCCATTCAGAAGATGGTTACTGCGCTCCTGCCAGGAGGGAAAGACTGTGCTGGCTGTCATGGGGGGGAAGGGAGAGAAGAGGGGTGGGCAGAGAGAGTAGAGGAGTGATTTAGACTCAGCTTACCCCGATGAGCTTAAAGGAAGACCACGGAGATGTAATGCGGCATTCATTGAGCACTTACTACCGTATTTTCCGGCGTATAAGACGACTGGGCGTATAGAAGATTTTCCTGGGTTAAAAAGTCGTCTTATACGCCAGAAAATATGGTATATGCCGGCTTCTGCACAAGGCACTTAGTCAAGAGTTCTCATCTGATTTAAAACAACGTTAAGAGGGGGGGCATTGTCCATGCCCATTAGGCAGATGGCAGAGGTTAAGCCAAGTCTTGGGAGCAGACGCTGGGTTTCAATCCAGCTCCACCGTGGCGAGTTGCTCTATGGCTTTGTGCCTCAGTTTCCTCAGACTTCGGCAGGTTGCCTTGAGGACAGTGGCGTTCAGCCTGTGCTACACACCATGCCGGTGGTTTTTGCTAATATTGAGAGGAAGAATCGGAGGTGCTTGCAGGGGCTTCTGAAGTTTGGAGCAGCCAGGCTTCCATCCCAGCTCAGTCTGACAACGCCCTCCCCGCCCCACCTGTTTCTAACATGGATTTCCCGCTCTCTGCGTCCAGCTCTATGAGGGAGGAGCCATCGTACATCTTGCCCTTTATCATTTCTGTGATCCTTTCTGTGGTCATTTCCCTGCTTCCCAGGTTGATGTCCTTCAGGGTCAAGGGGAAGCCTGTGTAAGAAGAATGTCCACCTCCTCTTTGACCTGAGGAGCAACCACACTGGACAGAGAGAATCCAGTGGACGAGCCCTTCCTTGTGACAGTGGCAACACTGGAATATTCACAGTGAACTGCTAATAAAGAGACACACTATTTAACCACCACCTTGGCGTCTGGTATGAGTGTTTTGCCATTCATTCATTCATTCATTCATTCATTCATTCTTACATTTACCAGACACTGAGCACCTCATGGCTTGCCTCTGGGGACACAGCGTTCAGGCCCGGGGGAGACAGAATACAGCTCATCATAGCGCTGTGGGAAGCAGACCATGCTGAGTGCTCCTGGAAGGTTAGGAGGGGCGCTGGAGAGAACTGGGGTGGACTGAGACGGGAGGGATTTCCCCAGGTAAGTGTGGCTTGTATGTTTCACTCAGGTGTTTATTTTTGCCTTCCCTAGCACTCTTCCTTTCTTCATGGAGATCCAAGTTTCTGACCTATAGCCTTTCCCTTTTTCTGAAGAACTTTGAACATTTCTTAAAAAAAAAAAAAGAAAAAAAAATATAATATATATATATATATATATAATTATTATTATTTTTAATAGGCAGCCAATCAATAATTCTCTCTCATCATTGATGTTTCTAACTCTCCCTCTTCCTTCCTCTCTGAAATTAATAAATAAATATCTATATATATAAAAGCCAAGTGACCGGAATGACAGAATGAATATATATATATATATATATATATAGAGAGAGAGAGAGAGAGAGAGAGAGAGAGAGAGAAAGAGAGAGAGAGAGAGAGAGAGGCCCAGTGCATGAATTTGTGCACAGGTGGGGTCTGGCCCGCCCCGATGGGGGCCAATTGGGCCAGGCCAGTGGGGGGGAGGGGCTGAGGGAGGTTGGCCAGCTGGTCCTGCCCCTGATTGGGATGGGGTGGCTGATCAGGGGCAGGGCCGGCTAGGAGGAGGGGTTGTGGGGGCCAATTGGGGCCCCAGTCAGGCCAGTTGGCCACAGCAGTGTATGTTCTAGCGACCGGTCATTCTGTCATTCCGGTCACTTGGTTTT
Organism: Eptesicus fuscus; assembly: GCF_027574615.1. Classification (NCBI taxonomy): domain Eukaryota; kingdom Metazoa; phylum Chordata; class Mammalia; order Chiroptera; family Vespertilionidae; genus Eptesicus; species Eptesicus fuscus. The sequence goes on along the minus strand of NC_072495.1, from coordinate 20,697,860 downwards.
TATATATATAGATATTTATTAATTTCAGAGAGGAAGGAAGAGGGAGAGTTAGAAACATCAATGATGAGAGAGAATCATTGATTGGCTGCCTTCTGCAGGCCCCTTTACTGGGGAATCGAGCCCACAACCCCAGGCATGTGCCCTTGACTGGAATGGAACCCAGGACCCTTCAGTCCGCAGGCAAGGAGTGGCTGGCGCGCAGGCTGCCGGAGCTCAAGGGCTGCTGAGCTCCTTCACCACCACTTAGACCAGTGGTCGGCAAACTCATTAGTCAACAGAGCCAAATAACAACAGTACGACGACTGAAATTTCTTTTGAGAGCCACATTTTTTAAACTTAAACTCTTCTAACGCCAATTCTTCAAAATAGACTCGCCCAGGCCGTGGTATTTTGTGGAAGAGCCACACTCAAGGAGCCAAAGAGCCGCATGTGGCGCGCGAGCCGCGGTTTGCCGACCACGGACTTAGAGAGACAAAGCCCTCTCTGCTCTCGGAACTCAGAGGCTGCTCCTCCAGACACCATCAGATGGCACCCTTTCCATGTGCAAGCGTTCCGGAAGGCGAGCTAGTCCCTGGGTGTGTGTGTGCTGCAGGGTGCAGGTTTCAACGTCAGCTGGGAAGCCCACACAGATGAAAGGCCGTCGAGTGTCTCAGTTACATGGTGAAGTCCGTTCACAGTCACATACATGAACTGAGCTATTCATTCAAATAGAACGGAGTGAGCATTTGCACCCAGCAACGTGCTGGGTCACAGGGGTAGCGGGTGCGTCTTCGGCCACACCCTCAAGGAGGTCAGGGTGGAAGAGGGGCGGGCGGACAGGCCAGCCGAGAGTAAAACGTGGTGTGAAAACAAACAGGAAGAGTGTAGATGGCAGCCCTGTGGGGGTGGGCGCGGGGTGGGGAGTCGTCGTCTCTGCTGGAGAGAAAACTCGCTGACTTCCCAGCGGAGGTGACATTTAGGCAGAGGCTTCCCCAGGCTCTGGCAGTAAAGGAGGGGTCTCCCAGGAAATGGGAACCCCACAGGAAGGATGTAGGGTGTGGTGGGGAGAACAGCAGGAGAGGAGGTGGAGAGGGCACAGGTGCGGCTCGTCCAGGTGAGCGCACAGGCCGGGTGATACAGGTGAGCGCACAGGCCGGGGGATACAGGCGGGTGCCAAATAACCGCAGGGAACCTGGCTGGAGGACCCGGAGGAAGGAGCCCAGCCTGAGAGGCGCACGGGACCAGCTTCAGGTACTTGCCCAGAGGGAGAGCCCAGGAAGCAAAGACTTTGTGTTTTCCGTCTGACCTGGGAGGAACAGTTAAGGAGCACAGAAGCTCAGCCTGTCTCCCACAAACACCTGGAGGTTTTGTTGTTGTTGTTGTTGTTGTTGTTGTTGTTTTTTGGGGGGGACCTGATTTCGTCTCAGGGCCACTGCTCCTTCAAAACTTAGGGAGGAAACGAAATCATTAAGTGGCTCAAATGGAGTTTTGTTCTGCGCACGATTAACCCGGGGAGGGGAGTTCGGGAACCAATATGCCTCCTCTACCTGTATTACAGGGGACCGAGCCACGGTAAATTACAAGAAAATCACTGGCAAATTTGGGACCAGTCAGCTGTGACCAAGCCATTTGTGTAGTTAAATGGAGCAGAAAGAGCTAATAAAGGGTTTGTGGGTCACGGATCTCCCCGCGAGGGGGTGGGGTGCGGGAGATGGGGGTGGGCGTGGGAGCAGGTCCAGGCTGATGAGCCTCTAGAAGTTTCACCTGGGACGTGTTGGTGGTGGTGGTGTGGGGGACGGGGAAGGCCCCTTCTCATTTAGGGGTGCACTGTTGCCTAAAGGAGAAGTCGTTCATTCTGGACAGAGCCAGCGACCTTGACCCAGCCTCTGCCTCTGGTGTGGATGCAGAGATCACCCCCCCAGTAGCCACAAAGGGCCTGGGGACACCAGGGGGATAGGACACTCCCGAGGCTGTGGCTGCAGAGTGAGGTGCCCGTTGGGGACTAACATCACCTGCTCTAATGAACAGCACCCAGTGTGGCGGGAGACCCAGCCAGCGCCCTGGGGTGTCCATGGAGAGGTGTGTGTGTGTGGGGGGAGGGCCGGGGGAGGGGGTGCTGGTCCATCTCCAGAGGAGGATGGTAGGCGCCCAGTCAAACCTGTAGGTGAAACACGGGCTGGCTGTTATTAGAAGGCCGAGGGCTCCGGACCGAGGGCAAGGGTGGGAGATGGGGCGACTCGGGCCAGGTGGCTGGGGGTGAGGGGTGGGGAGGAGAGGGCGGGACCTGGGCTCCCACGGGCGCCTGTCAATCTCTGAGACTCCACACCGGCTGCAGCGCGGGCTGCGGGTAAGGGGGGCGCAGTGGAGGGCAGAGCTGGGGCCTGGACACAGGTGGCACCTGGCCCGCCCAGGCCCCTCTCGGGGGACTTACCAGAGGGCGCTGACCGCGCAGTGCCCGCACCCCGGGATGGCTGTGTTTTGGTTTTGCATCGTCTCCCTGAGGGCTCTGCGGCCCAGCCTGTGGGTTTAACGTGTGCCCTTGGGGACCCCTCACCCACCCACCCGGCTGCTTCGGCGGCTTTTCAGCGGCGCGGGAGCTGACCAGGAGACCCCCACCCCCGCCCTGAGCCCCCCAGTGTCCGACTCCCTTTCCGATTACTTGGGAGGCCCCGCCAAGGCTCCTTCCTCGGCCTTGACCCCTCCCTCGGCCCCACCCAGTCCCAGCCCCGCCTCGCCCCTCACCCTGGCCTCTCCCCTTCTCCCTGGTCACCCCCCTCCTCGCCGCTCACTCCTTCACTCCTGCTTTGCCCCCCCCCGCCCCCCTTCTTCTCGGAGTCCCAGGGCTGGGGGACCTGGAGCCCCGAAGCACCGCAGGAGGGTGCACTGGGGACTCCTACTCCCCGGGGTCCCTGCGGGGCGGAGGGGAAGAGAGCGAAGAGGGGCAGGTCAGCAGGAGGTCCGCACCCACAGCTTTCCTTAGAGCCCTCCTGGCGCATCAGGTCCGTGGTTGCTCACGCACTTCCGTCTGCCGAGGTCTCCACCTTTAGGGGTGCGCCCACAAAGGGGGTGCGCGCCCTCGCGGCCCCCATGCAGTGCCTGACACAGGTGCTGGCGGGGACTCAGGAAAGGAAGGACCCTGCCGGGTCCCAGGTGCCAGTCCGGCCTCCAGGGTTGGCGTCTCCATTTCCCCAGTGCGCACCTCAGCTCGGGGCGCTGTGCCGTCCCACATCTCTCATTTCCGGTGCCCCCCACAAGGCGTCTCTTGGTGGGTGGGCCGGGAGGTCCCACAAATGAAGGCATGCGTGTGCGAGGAAGGGGCTGATGTGAGCCCATTCCCTGGAGGCCAGCAGGCCTCGGTTCCCACCTTATAAGTGGGGCGCCTAGGGGCTCCCTGAGAAACTGCATGTGATGGCTGTACTGTCCCCAAGAGGAGGCTCTTAGGAAACGCACACAGGTGGGAGGCATGGAGCACAACGGGGAACATGAGGCTCCTGGTGTTAGGTTGCTGGGGTTAGGATCCTGGCTCACCATGTGATGGCTGTGTGACCTTGAGCGAGGGGCTGTGTGACCTTGAGCGAGTTGCTTAACCAGCCTGTGACTCGGGTTCCTGGGGTCCTCAGGAGGCTCAAGGGAGAGGACCCCTGTAAAGTGTGCCCGCGTGCCTGGCACCTGGCAGAGCGTCGCCCACAGCGTGGTGCCCGTGGGGATGATAATGCCAGGAGGAGGCACTGTCCCAGCTCAACCCCTTTCTGATGAGATGGTTGTTGGCGATTCTTCTCTTTTTTTTCTTTCTTTAATATATTTGTATTGATTTCAGAGAGAAAGGGAGAGGGAGAGAGAGATAGAAACACCAATGATGAGAGAGAATCACTGATTAGCTGCCTCCGGCATGCCCCACAGTGGGGATCGAGCCACAGCCCGGACATGTGCCCTGACCGGGAATTGAACTGTGACCTCCCGGTTCGTAGGTTGACACTCAACTACTGAGCCACGCTGGCCGGGCGGCTGTTATTCTTCATATTCAGAAAATACTCCCATCAGCCCTTTGCGGTGGCAGCTGGTGACTTAGCCACTGCATACAGGATGCTCAGGGAGCGCCCTCTGGGAGCTGACGCTGGGAGGCAAAAGATGCTGGTGCATCTAAAGATGCCGGGGACCACAGACCAACATGTACTTGAAATAAAACCATCGGGTGTCTAGGTGGGAGCCAGTGTGTGAGAGAGTGTGTCAGAATCATGCTTCGTCAGATCAGGGTCTGTACCTCTTCAAGGTGGGTGACGTTTACCTAAGAACCAGAGTCCTAACTTTGTGACTTCTGAGACATGCCCCTTTGGAGCCAGCTGGACCCCCTGACTCCCCTCACACTCTGGGGAGGGCTTCTCTGGGTCTGCGTGCCAACTGGGGGAAGGCACTGCTTCCTCGGGCCTCAAGCTTTCTTGGGGTCTGGGGAGAGGCCCCCAGCTCTGCAGGCCTGGACCAGGTGGCGGTGTGATGTGGCATCCTGCGGCCAGCAGATGGTGCTGTTGATCCAGTATTGCCGGCTGCTGGTCCCTAGATGCTGGTCCTTCCTCATTCAACCCCAATCTACTTATTTCTCAGGTATTTCTGCCCTGCTCCCAGCACGCCACCAGCCATGGACTCCTGGAGTGGGTGGGCAATTTCCCTCCCCACTCAGGGCTCCTCGGCTTGGGAGCAAGCCACGGACAGTGGGCCTTTGTTTTGGAGGGAGGAGGTACCTTGCTCTCTGTGGCTTCAGGCGGAGGCTGGGGGAGTGAAGTCCCCTTGACATTCCAGCAAGTCTCCTTGCCTTCACACCTCGGGGCTTCTGGGATGCCCGTAACAAGGTGTAGAAGGGTGGGGGGCTGTGGATAAGGGAAAGGGCAGCACCGTGGATCAAGCCTAGGGCTTCAGATTCCCTTTTGGGGCCTAAGTTGTGTCCAATTTGTGCACAGCTGGGCATAAAGCAGGACTTCTCCAACCTCAGTGGTCATCGGAATCCCACCAGACTACCATGGTACCTAATAAAGACGGAGATTTTCTTGTGCATGATTGCTATTTTATTTAAGTACTAGTGACCCGTTGCAGGAATATTCCTGCAAGACTTCTGGCGGGCTTCCCTCCCGCCATGGCCACCTGTCCCGCCCCACCACCTCTCCCGCTGTGGCGGGTGGGGCAGGCGGAACACCCCCTGCCCGTCCTGCCCACTCAACCCAGCCCATGGCCACCGCGGCCTCCGAGGCTGCGCACACTGCTACCACCACAGGGTGACCCGCCGCGCCCACCTCCCCCGCTGCCTTCCACTGCCACTGCCTCCACGGCCGTGTGTGCCGCTGCTGCGCACCTCACCCCGCCCAGCACGCACTGCCAGTGCTTTCCCTCCAGCAGCCACAGCTGCCTTGTTTAACACTTTCCCTCTCTCTTCCTCTGCATATGCAAATTAACTGCCATCTTTGTTGGGTTAATTTGCATACTTGCGCTGATTGGCTGGTGGGTGTGGCTTGTGTAGCGGAGTGATGATTAATTTGCATATTACTCTTTTATTACATAGGATAGGTGGTGCACAATATTATAGAGTTATATTAGTTTCAGACATACACTATGGTGATATGACATTTTTATCCCTTACAGTGTGATCACCTCACTAATTTCAGGAACCATCTGGCACCATGTAAACTTACCCCAATATTAAGGACTACATTCCCTTCACCTTTTCCACCCACCCTCCTGCCCCTTCCCCTCTGGTAACCATCCCTTTAGTCCCTGTTTCTGTAAGTCTATTTTTTTTAAAAAAAGATTCTACATATAAGTAAAATCATACAATATTTGTCTTTCTCTGCCTGACTCATTTCACTTAGCATAATACCTTCTCTAGGTCCATCCATGTTGTTGCAAAAGACAAGATCATATTCTTTTATTTTTTTACATTCAATATTATTTCGTGTTGTTTCAGGTTTGCAGCATAGTGGTTAGATAGTCATAGAGTTTACAAAGTGTCCCCCTGATATTCTCCACCTGACACTGCAGAATTATTTCAATATTACTGACTATATCCCCTATGCTGTGCTTTACATCCCTTTTGTAACTACCAATCTGTGCTTCTTACTCCCTTCACCTCTTTCCCCCAGTCCTCCAGCCTCCATCCCCTCTGGCAACCATTAGCATGTTCTTTGTGTCTATGAGTCTGTTTCAATTTTGTTCTTAGGCTGTGGTTCTCTGAGTTCGAGCCCAGCTTTCTCCTATTCCTCTAACCCTAGGTCACCCCAAAGTGCTCCCGGGACACGAATGAGTGGCCGCAGGAGAGACGGCTTCATCCATTACTGTGGGATATCTCTGACTGTAGGTGTCCTCTTTGTATCATGGTCGGTGTGAATTCTACTTATTAAGAATTTAAGTTTTCCTAGGGCAGAAGGAACATCAAACTTGAAGTCCCAGCTCTATTACTTCCTAAAATGTGTAATCAAGGGCAAGTGGCTTAATTTTTCTGAGAATCATTAAAAAATAAAAAAATATACGCATATAAATATTGATTCCTGCTCTCTCTCTCTCTCCAATAGGGTGATTGGAGATGAAGCGAGAGACTCAAGCCGTGCTCTGTGAACGGTAAAGTACAACCTAAGTGCATCCCACGGGGACAAGGATGGTGCGCATCTCGTTCACAGCTGCCTCTCCAGCAGCCGGCCCGGTGCCTGGCACATAGCAGGTACTCATAAATAAATGAATGACGTCCACTGGGGAGGGTCCAAGTTCAACGGGAAGTTCTGTGAACATGATAAGTGATGATAAAGAGAACGGAGGCTTAGAGTCTTCTTTTTCACCCAGGAGGTGCTGAGGGCAGCTGGGTATGGGGTACCTTGGACACAGCGAGGGTGCAGAGTGAGGGCGTACGGCCCAGGCGGAGGCCAGCCAGGATGCTCCGGGTCAGGTTAGATGGGCGTTTGGCTCTGATTGCCATTCTGGTCCGCCTTTCTCCTGAGGGAAAAGTTGCAGAATGACATAACCCAGCGTTGCCTCTGCAAAGATCCCTGGGTGTCTCTGTGATCCCGATTTCTCATCCATCAAACGAAGACAGTAATAGCTATGCTGACAAACCTCATAAAATATTGTCAAGATCAAATCGAGTGTTTGATAAGGGCTGCTTGGCGCTCTGATACACAATTCAGATGCAAGCTGCTATTACAGTAATTAGGCTCGCTCCTGATTGCGGAGTGCACCCCATTTCTCCAGGCTGGCGGCCAGATAGCCGTCTCCGAAGCTTCGAGAGCACCGGCTCATGGATCATCTCGGTCTCTGGACCCCATCAGAGTGGTTGAATCATGATCGTTCCCATTTATCAGAGAATGAAACTGAGGCTCAGAGAAGTCAGAGAGGTCAACATACACAGCTAAGGGCTGGAGGCCGGCTCTCAAGCAACACCTTCTGATTCTAAATTCAGTTGCCAAGACCAGGATGGTAGGTGTTTGTGGAGCTCGGATGTGGAGAGGTGGGGCAGGAAAGTCAAGGTATAGGTTGTTTATTTGCTTATTTAAAGAAAAATGATTTTACCACTTTCTTTTTAAAAATTGATTTTGAGAGAGAAAGAGAAGAGAGAGAGAGAAAGAGAGAGAGAGAAACATCGATCGGTTGCCTTCCGTAAGCTCCCTGATTGGAACCCACAACCCGGGTATGTGCCCTGACTGGGAATTGAACCCATGACCCTTCAGTGTGCAGGACGATGCTCCAACCAACTGAACCACACTGGCCAGGACTCAAGGTCTAGATTTCAAGTTTGCTTGGATGGGCGGAAATGGGCTTCCTTCGAGTGACAACGGTTGTTATGATCACACACAGTCCCCGGAAAACAACGCAGCACCAGAGCACAGACGAATACATAATAAACATTGCTGGAAATGCTCTAGGCAGATGCTCGCTGTAACACACAAAGCTTAGGAAAATAAGGCAAAGCCATAGCACACCAGCTGATGGCCATTAAGTACAGAGGCTAGAGGGCAGCACAGTTCAGCTGAGATCGGAGCCTCCCTCTAACCGGGACAGCGGCCATTGAGAAGGATGACAGTACCCGGTGGAGAGGGTGAGCGGGGTGGTGCTTCTGCTCATCAAGAAGCCCCCCAGCCCGGCCGGTGTGGCGCGGTGGTTGAGTATCGACCTATGAACCAGGAGGTCAGGGTTGGATTCCTGGTCAAGGGCACATGCCTGGTTGCGGGCTTGATCCCCAGTGTGGGGAGTGCAGGAGGCAGCCAATCAATGGTTCTCTCTCATCATGGATATTTCTACCTCTCTCTCCCTCTCCCTTCCTCTCTGATATAATAAATATATATTAAAAAATAAAAAAGAGCCGAAACCGGTTTGGCTCAGTGGATAGAGCATCAGCCTGTGGACTGAAGGGTCCCAGGTTCGATTTCGGTCAAGGGCATGTACCTTGGTTGCGGGCACATCCCCAGTAGGGGGTGTGCAGGAGGCAGCTGATCGATGTTTCTCTCTCATCGATGTTTCTAACTTTCTATCCTTCTCCCTTCCTCTCTGTAAAAAAATCAATAAAATATATTAAAAAATAATAATAAAAATAAATAAATAAAAAAGAATTGCTCCCCCTCCCCCCAACCCCAGCCCTGCCAGGAACAGTTCTTAGGCAGTTAGGGGAGCCAGGCATCAGTTAGCAAGTCATCTCTAGGAATTTCACCCCAGACCCCTTGGTCGCCCCTCGGGCACTTTTAAGGAGTTCTTGTGTTCTTTGAAAAGGGAAGTCCCGCCCGGCCAGTGTGGCGCAGTGGTTGAGCCTCCTGTGAACCAGGAGGTCGTGGTAGGGCGTGCAGGAGGCAGCCAATCAATGAGCCTCTCTCATCATTGATGTTTCTAGCTCTCTCTCCCTCTCCCTTCCTCTCTGAAACCAATACAAATATATTTAAAAAGAAGACTTTCCCTTTCCTCTAGTGGAGCCGGCGCGCCCCTTCTCAGAGGCGGGACTGCAGAGAAAGGAGGGTGTAGCCTTGATTGTTTCTTCCTGATCAAATGTTCTCTGCTGAACCGAGACTCGGTCGGTCGTTCTTCCCGGGCGCTCTTCATTCCCTGTCCTGGCTCAGTCCTTCTCAGCCAAGCTCCTCATGCTCGTGGGGAGCAGAAGTGAGACTGTGTCCCAGCCACGAGTGTTGTAGTGTAACCCCCATCTTACAAAGGACGCCTCAAAAAAGTCAAATTATGGAGTCATTTATTAAAGGCCCGCAGCCCCGAACAGCTTGCCACGCCTGGCTTATATTGGCAGAATATCACAAAGGTATCGATTACATCTTTGGGTCTGGAATGAGGAACCTGTTTCTCGATTTTACAGAAGTGAAACGGAGCAAGTTAGTTATCTAAAGTATCTACGAATCACTGAATCGACAGAAACACATTATCTGGGACCACCGGGACAATTTAGAATAATTGTGCTGTCCAGATTCTGGGATCACTGAGTCAACAGGAATGCACTCTCTGTAGCTACTGAGGCAATTTAGGATACTTGAACTGTCTTGGGTCCCAGGAATGTGCTTCGATGACCAGTGAGATCACAATCAATGGGATATTCAAACCATCATCAATGGAGTATTGGGATAGCATACATAAGTTCAGAAAATCAAAGTAACTTTTAAATGAGTACAGAACCCAAAACAGCAAGGTTAAAATATTAAACAGCAATTTTTACCCAAGTATGGTTGCTACCATACTTCACGAGGGGAGAGGAGGAGGCGAAGGAGGGACCAGCCTCTCAGACGCCCCAGAGGGGAGGCGTCCCCCTGGGCTTGCATCAGCACCGCCATGCCCAGCGCCCAGCCGGCTTTGTCTTTGCATTTTATCAATACCACCCAGGGATCCTGCTTGTCCCTTTCTGTGGGTTTATTAATATTGCCCTGTGATCTGTGGGGAGCTGACACGCTTTATATTCCAGCCCCATCTCGGCTGCTCCAAACGTAGACACCATATTTAATTAGATTTTCTCCCTGGCTCGGGCAAACAGAAATTGAACTCCCAGTCTATCTCTGTTGCTCTGGAGACTGGGCCTGGCGGGAGTGGACAGCGCTCTCCCCGGCGGGCTTTCTCCCTTCACCCCCTCCTTTCCCATCTCAGGCAGTAAGAGGCCAGCCCGGGCTCATTGCCGAGGTCAGTCTCTGGCCCCAAACTGAAGTTCATCCTCTGTCACCCCCTGCCACTCTCACGAACGACGTGTTCAAGGGTTTTGCTGCTTTAACTTTCTGATCTTCCTGCAGACTTTGGAGGAACCTGCGTGTTGACATGTGGTGTGCAGAGGAGGAGCTGGGGGGATGGAGAGAGAGTGCAGTCTGCATGCAGGGGAGGGGGTGGGGAGAGGGGAGTTTGCCTGAACATATGGAGGCAAATGGAATGTCCTTTCAAGATGATGACACCCGCCCCCCCCCGCCCCTCCCGGGGGAAGAATCTTAGGAAAAATCCACTTACTTTCTGTGTCACCATTTTTTCCATCTGTAAAATGGGAAGGAAAACAGATTGGGCCTTTTTTGAAATTGTGAAAAATGGAGGTTTCACTTTTCACTTTCCACAAAATGGGAAGGTTGGGGGAGGGGTTAAGGAGAGAAGGCAGGAAGGAGTGGTGCTGGGCCAGCTTTCCTGCTGAGGAAGGTCCTGCTGCCAGGAGCTAGGCGGCCCGGGTTCCAGGCTGGCGTTACCCCTCACCAAGACCTGCCTCCCAGAGCCTGGGACCCAGCAGGTCCTCAGGAAATCTTCCCCCTTCCCCCGCTTAAGTCTCACTCTCTGAAGAAATTCATGTCGTACATTTGAGACTCAGTTTCCTCATCCACTGAATGGGGAGAATGACGGCTGGCCCTTGCTTGTCCCATAGATGTGATGCTCAGATAAGTCCTCGATGCTCTCCATGGGGACCAGGGTCCCCCGTCCCAGTTTAATCTTGGTTTGTAACTGCTTTTGTAGGAGAACAGGGTGTGGGTGATGTGATTTGGCGTTGACATGGTTTTTATTCTCTTTGGCTAGGAAAGCTACCATTTTAATTAGCCTCCCTCATCTTAGATAAGCTGATATCAGATGGGACGTAAGCTGGCAAAGAGTGGAAAGAAAGGAGAAAAGAAGAAAGGAAAAGAGGAAAAAATACAAAGAAGGGAAGGGGAAAAAAAGAGAGAGAAATAAAAGCAAGCAAGCATCACAGAGGGTGGTTTGCCTGAATTCCTTGGGTCTATTTTATTTTATTTATTTATTTTTTTTAAGCAATCTTTTTAAAAATATATATTTTATTGATTTTTTTACAGAGAGGAAGGGAGAGGGATAGAGAGTTAGAAACATCGATGAGAGAGAAGCATCGATCAGCTGCCTCCTGCACATCCCCCTACGAGCCAATGTCAGGGCTTCGTACAATAGAAGTCTGCTTGCTGCTCACGTGACAGCCTGATCATTTCTGGGCAGCAGATGGCGCCCCATGCCACGGTGCTGCAGGAACTCAAGCCTTCCCATCGGGGCTCTTTGATTTGGGAAGGGCTGCTGCCTCTTGGACCAGAGGGTGGAAGGAATCCAGCAAGGGGGGGTGGGGGGTGGTGGGGCACGGATGCATCTCAGAAGCTTGGCCTGGAGAAGGCCCCTTCCACCTTCACTCCCGTCCCCCTGCTGAGAGCGCCCACGCGTGAAGAATGTTCTTGGTCGGATGTTTGAAGAGAGAGAGCCCTGACGTTTGGGGCACCGACGAGTTGACATTGAAATGGGCTTTGAGTAACAGAGGCCCATCTATAATTTTCTTTGAACAAAGGAGATCAGATGGTGTCTGAAGTTCCTTTGGTTCTAACTTTTCCTGAGTCTGCGGTCCGTGGTTTAGCCAGAAGCCCGTCTCCACAGTTACCGTGCCATGGCTCAGGTCTCTGGACTCTGCGTGCCATGGCGCTTGCTACCCCACTCCCTCTCCTGATGCTGGCTAGGCCCATTCTCCTCGGGCCTCTGCCAGGTCTTTCCATGGCCTCTCCCGGGAGATCCGCGGGGGTTCCCATCCCAGTGGGCAGGAGAGCTGGTACCAGGCAGGCTGCCCCTTGAGGCCCAGCAGGGCTGGGATGTGCAGGTGCGGAAAGAGGGGGTGCAGAGACCCTGGGAAGTCGGTGAGAAGTCACCACCCTGCTCTCTCCCATCCCCTCCGCACACAGGAGCTAATTCGGGCCCAAGGGAGATGGGACCAGGCAGCTGTAATTCTAGAGCGCGCTTATTAATGGAGGGAGCTGACAGAGGAGGAGAGTGTAATGACATCATAGTGTGTCTGATCTAATTATGCTAATGGATTTTTACGGCTCATCACAGGGAATCCCCATTGGGCTTGTGTCAGGAATTTCCCAGAAGATCTGGAGAAGCCTTTGGGAGAGCATCCCATGACCTAGGACTTGGGAAGCGCTTCCTGCTGTCCCATTTGCCCCCTTTGGTGGGGATGGCTGGGGCTGCTGGGTGGGCTGAGCCCTGAGAGTGGGGCCTGGCAAAGGGAAGAAGCCTGGCAGATGCCTGGAGGGAGAAGAGGAAGCTGCGGAGCTGTGGCTCCAGCAGGAGCAGCAGAGGCCTGGCCAGGGGCTGGGTGGCTGTGTGGGCTGCGTGCTTGGACTGGACTCTGTGCGCGGGAATTGCAACCTGACCACCGTGCCAGCTTACCCACCTGCTGCCACCTGCTGCTCTCTGCGGTCTTCCTACCAGGAACTGGAAAGCACACTTAAAAAAATATATATATATATATATATATATTATTGATTTTTTTACAGAGAGGAAGAGAGAAGGACAGAGAGTTAGAAACATCGATGAGAGAGAAACATTGATCAGCTGCCTCTTACACACCCCCTACTGGGGGTGTGCCCGCAACCAAGGTACATACCCTTGGTTGACCGGAATTGAACCTGCGACCTTTCAGTCCGCAGGCCGACGCTCTATCCACTGAGCCAAACCGGTTTCGGCTTATCTTCAATTTTTATGTCTCTTTCCAGCCCTCCTTCTCCTTCCCCCAAGTTGTGTGTTTTCATGATTGGGATGGACTTCATTTATAGCTGGGCCGGTAGCACATTGCTTATTGAAGGCAGCCTGAGAAAATGCAGGGAGCCCAATAATCCTACTCTCACCTCACCAGCTGCCTAAAATGCCACACTTTTTTTTTTTTTTTTTTTTTTTTTGCTTAAGTCGTGTATTTATGTTAAAGGGGCCCATCTTCCTTGGGCATGTGTAAAAACGTGTAGTGCTTTAAGTTGTCATCCATCGCATCCATAATCATTATATCAATTGGAATAATTTCCAGATCCTTTCTTGCAGGGAGTTATTTAAGGGAGTAGGGATACTGACAGCTTGAAGGGAAGTGGGGCTGTGAAAGACAAAAGGGGAAAGAACAGTGACACTGGGATCACCACACAGTCAGGGCTACATCTACAAAGGTCACTTGTAGGACACACGGGCCTGCACCTCTGTCTTAGCAGGGCTGGTCAAGGACTCCGATGCCCTGTAGTGTGAGGGAGCCACAGACGGAAGGAGCCAGGTTCTCTGAATGACCATCATCAGCAGCGCCCTCTTGCCCTCAGCCGCACCATCCCCACTGGTCCACAGCGGATGGGGATCTGAGCAAGGAAGCAGTTAGTCTACCCTGACGAACACAGGCTATTTTCATGGCATCCTTTCTGAAGAGACAGTAAATGGCACTTGTAGGTAAGTCCATTTTCCTAGCTCAGTGGTCGGCAAACTGTGGCTCGCGAGCCACATGAGGCTCTTTGGCCCCTTGAGGGTGGCTCTTCCACAAAATACCACGGCCTGGGCAAGTTTATTTTGTTTTATTTTATTTTATTTTTTTTAATTTCTTTATTGATTAAGGTGTCACATATTTGTCTTCATCCCCCCATTCCCATTCCACACCCCTCCCCACGGATGCCCCAACCCCCTGTTGAACTTAACCATTGGATAGGCTCATATGCATGCACACAAGTCCTTTGGTTGATCTCTCCCCCCTCCCCCCACCCTCCCCTATCCTCCCTCTGAGGCCCGATAGTCCGATCGATGCCTCCTTGTTTCTGGTTCTGTTCTTGTTCCTCAGTCTATGTTGTTCATCATTTCCTGGGCAAGTTTATTTTGAAGAAGTGGCGTTAGAAGAAGTTTAAGTTTTAAAAATTTGGCTCTCAAAAGAAATGTCAAACATTGTACTGTTGATATTTGGCTCTGTTGGCTAATGAGTTTGCCGACCACTGTCCTAGTGGACGGGCAGGTCAATTTCCTGCCTCTCCCACTCCCTCCAGCCGGGCTGATGACCTCAGGGGTATACAGAGTCAGCCAGCTCACCTGCCTTGGGCATTTGGCTTGGGAGTTGAGTAAGTTGCTTAGCATTATGCATTGTGGATGACAGAGGCTGGCTACAGAGAGAGGACAGTGTAGAGAGGGTGAGGATGGCACCCTGCACAGGTGCTGGTCCCTCCTGTCCCTGCTGTCCTCCTCGAGGCTCTAGGCGGGGTTCCTGATTCATGTGATGAATTCCCTGTGACTGCATTTAGTTTGAGTGGGTTCCATTCATAGTAAACAACTTTTGACTGAGACAGAAGCAACGTCAAAGCATCTTCATGGTATTTCAGGTAGAGAGAGCAGGTTACAAAATAGACTGTACATTATAATCTTGGACTTGTGGCGCTATCTATATATATAAAAGGCTAATGTTCAAAGTGTCCCCTTGGGAGTTCGACCGGGAGACTGGGAGTTCAATGGCTCGCTATGATGTGCACTGACCACCAGGGGGTGGCACAGAACGAAGGAAGGCCCTGGCCGGCAGCCAGCAGCTGGGGAAGGAAAGCCCCGGCTGGCAGCCAGAAGGCCCTGATCAGCCCTGATCGCCAGCCATGCCTAGGGACCCTACCCATGCACAGATTTCATGCACCAGGCCTCTAGTTTAGATATAAACACATAAGGAATATAGAGCACACACCAACCTACAGACAGTGTTTCTCTCAGGAAGAGGGAGGCAGTAGAGGTCATTTTTAAACTTTCTTGTGTTTTTGGCATTTACATTTTTATACCCTCAGCTTCTGACCCTGGAAGTTCTACCCAATTGGCACCAGATATGAAGGCAGGCTTTTTTTACCCTTTGGGACTTACTGAATTTAGCTTCTGTCCCAGCCTTGTTCTGTCTGGCCTGGCCACATCCCAGGAGCCAGTTGACTTGGATTTGTCACATATTCCAAAGCAGAGATGATGGTCTTTGGCCCCAGGGATGTCCCTCTTCCTTACTACTTGCCTCTTAGAGGCATGATGCTTCAGAACTCTGGCGATCACATTGCAACAGCAGCGCAGTCAAACTCACAGCTGGGGGGAGACCGGGCTGTGAGAAACACCCTCTCCCGGCCGGTGTCCGGAGGTGCTGACCAACCCTCTCCCGGAAGGACATGGGTCCTCTCTCTGCTTCCGACCATGAGGATGTTTGCCAAAATGGAATCGTCCCAGCTCCACGTACAGTGCCGCTGGTGGGACCTCCCATTTTGAAAATGCTGATGCAATTTTCCTTTTATGGCTTGTTTTCATCATCATCCTTGCAGCGATGTTCTCTGCCCCCTGCAGGAATGTTAGCCCAACGTCAGCAGCATCCTTGGGTCAGTGCAGGAGCAGCGGCCCTAAGGGTGAAGCAGACTGCAGGCAGGAAATGAACTTGACCTCAGCAGTCTGCATGGGCCCTGGGTTTGGGAAATGTCTCCATCCTGAGAGTGTGCAGGCTCCGGAGAGGGAGTGCTGAGCCTGTGGGCAGGGCAGCTGACCAGCACGCGAGAGGCCGAGGGAGGGGTTTCCTTCCTTCAGGTTTCTGCTCCCCCTGACCTTGCTTTCCTTAGACTGTTAGACTGTGACCCGGCCATGAGCGAGGCATCACTTAAGGGGATCCAAACCCTCTAAATAGCTTGATACTTCTGTTGATAGAACAGGATTTGGTAGGGGCTTTGCTAAAGCAATCCTGGGTTCGCATGTACCGATGGCTGTCAGAGTTTGTGACGTGTGACAGCCGGAGAGAATATTGTTTAACCATCAATACTGAGAAGGATTAGGGCAAGCCCTTCACATTCTGTCCTCTGGAATTAGGTCCAACATTTACCCTGCGCTCATTTGGTCAGTCTCTGCTGCTTCTGATGGGCCCTCTCCTCACTCATCCCCCACAGCCTCCTCTCGCTGGGGGAGACGCACGCTGCATATCACTGTTCTGTGTTCAGAGCACACGGGGCTGTGTGCCGAAGGCTTTCCTCAGCCTCTCTTTAACGGCTCCTTTGAAATTTCACTGTCTCATCAGAGGATCGAAGCCAGCAAATCCTTTACAGTGAGGTTTCTCTGGACAAGAGAGGGGGAGGAATAACAGTATCCCAATATCCACTTGCAAATATCATTTATTAATTTGACAAGACGGGGGGATTTAGGGCTTTCTGAGCCAGAGCCTGAGAGCCTAAAGATTTTCAATCTCCGAAGCTCAGGAACTGGGTCCAACAGGCCAGCAGGATCACTTTCCTGCTGTGTCAACTCGCGTTTTAGCCGCAGGTCCTTCGCGGAGCAGGCGGAGCCTCTGGCGAAGGCAGGCTCAGTATGGCAGCTGTCCGAAGCCTGGCTCGGTTCCCTTCCCTTCCCCCACGCCTCCTTTCTGTGGGGCTGGGTCCTCTTGGGCTTTATCAGGTGCACCGCCCTCACTGGGCTCCACTGTATGAGACGAGTCTCAGCTGGAAGCAGCAAGTGTGGGGGGTGAAAATGGGCTGATTGAATTCGGTTTGGGACCACCTCCAAGTCCTGTAAGGCTTGCAAATGTTTGGGGCGTGATTTCCATATCACTCCAAAGTTGCTTGTCTTTCTCCTAAAGGCAAAGGCTGCTGCCAAGAGTGGAGACGGTGAAGCTGGAGGCTGCCCTAAAGATGGAGAAACGAAGTAAACTCATATCTGGGGCTTATAATGTGTGTGTGTGTGTGTGTGTGTGTGTGTGTGTGTGTGTGTGTGAGAGAGAGAGAGAGAGAGAGAGAGAGAGAGAGAGAGAGAGAGAGAGAGTGTCTTGGCTCCTTGCTCGTTCCCTACAATAGAGATCACAGTAGAGATCACAGTGCCAAGGAGAAGCCTAGGGCTTTGCTAGGCATTCAGCCAGTGACAGAGGCACAGTGTGACATCTGGACAGGGGATCCTTGGAAGAAAATGAAATTATAAAAATTGTAAAGTGTAAATCTTGGATTCTAGAGAAGGACACGCAGGGCAGGGTTGGCAATGAGGTTTGAGTGACTCTCAATGAAGCCATGCAAATGAGGACAGGAAAAGCCAGGTCAAGTCCATTTGCAGTTGGAGCTGATGGAATGCACCCCTTTAGGTATGTTCCTCGCTGGCTCTGGACCACGTAGTTTCTAGTTTGTGGCTGGAGATAATGATCCTCTTGGAACTCTCTGGTTAGTGGCCCTACAGGGGAAGGAGATTCCAAGATGAATAAGCTGCTGTCCTTGTCCATGAGAAGTTCACTGCTGAGCCAGGCGGACAGGTGCAAAGTTTGGAAAATGCTTCGACATGTATTATGTGTACATGTGGTAGGAGGAAGATTAGGTGACTTCTGAGGTTGTTTCTAATCTAAAGTTCTGAGTTTCTATAAGCCAAGTCAGTCATATCGTTCATTCATTCATTCATTCATTTATTCCTTCATTTGTTTATTAATCACTTTTAGCTCATTTAATAATCTACACCCTAGGGATAATAGTGACAAACAAGACAGAAATTACCTTGTACATAGGGAGCTCAGAGTTCTAACACATCTTGAAGAGATATTTGCAAGGGCATTTGGCATAAGGAAGGAACAATCTATTTGACACAGACTTAGGCAGACCCTCTGCTCAGATAAAGTGATGTTTAATCAATACCTGACAGATGATTGGCTAGATGATGAGGGTTGAAGGAATGGGGACAGGAAGAAGGTCTTTCTTTGATGATGCAAGCGTAGCACACATATAGGTCTTGATGCAAGGAACAAGATGGCATTTTAAGAGAATGGAAAAGTAACCAGGTGTCTGGGAGTGAAAATTAGGGGGAAGGAGAAGATGAAGATGGACAGGAGGAAAAACAGAAGCTGAATTATACCTGTCTTTGCAATGGATTATCTTTATCCTAAAAAAGGGGGAAATGATTAAGGGTTTTAAGAAGGGGACCGAGACTCTGTCAGCCGTAGGTCAAGTCATTCCTCTGTAACCAAAAATGTAGGTTCTACTGCCTGCCACAACAAAAGCCAAACTGTGAAACAGGTGATGGTGCAAAAGAAAACAGGTTTATTCAGGTGCCACAACCTGGAAGAATGGTGGGCTCCCATCTCAAAGATCATTTCTCCTTCCTGCGCAAGCCC
The DNA here is from genome assembly GCF_027574615.1 of Eptesicus fuscus. Taxonomy (NCBI): domain Eukaryota; kingdom Metazoa; phylum Chordata; class Mammalia; order Chiroptera; family Vespertilionidae; genus Eptesicus; species Eptesicus fuscus. The sequence continues at coordinate 20,679,553 of NC_072495.1, read as the reverse complement.
TAATTTCTTATAGGAATAGGGAGGGGAGAGCTTTTATTCCTATCCGATTATCTTGCTAGCTTTTGGTGTGCTTGGGCCATATTCATTCACCTTTCTAGCCTGTGACACATTCAGTGTAAGAACCTACCCCTGTGCCATCTTGGCCAACGGTATATGCAATAAGTCATTCTCAGTTTTTACCTTACTTGAAATTTTCATAGAAGATAATACTATTAAACAAGGAATCATTTTTTAAAATATATTTTATTGATTTTTTACAGAGTGGAAGGGAGAGGGATAGAGAGTTAGAAACATCGATGAGAGAGAAACATCGATCAGCTGCCTCTTGCACACCTCCTACTGGGGATGTGCCTGCAACCAAGGTACATGCCCTCGACCGGAATCGAACCTGGGACCCTTGAGTCCACGGGCCGACGCTCTATCCACTGAGCCAAACCGGTTAGGGCAGGAATCATTCTTACAATCATTTTTTTTCTATGGCATCTTTATTTTCTACTTTGGATTCTAATCTTTACCCAAACCCTAAATGTTTGCTCCCTGGAATTCTGTCTTTGCCCTCCCCCCTTCACCCTGAACTTCTACTGTAGCCCTTACTGTACTATCACTTTACAGGGCTCATCCATCGGACCATTAGCTCCCTGAGGGCAAGGATGGCATCCTGTCTTTGGTGCATCCCTAGGGCTAAACCCCGAGACCAGCAGAATGCATTCCTGAGCACAGGTACCTTGCTTATATGGTTTGTGAGTTTCCACAATTGCAGTGCCTGAGGGGATGCTTGCGGAGGGAAGAAAGCAGAACAGATGCTCACGAATGGCTTAGACATGTAACTAATGGGACCAGGATAGAAATACAGTGTTTTCTGAAGAAGATCCTCTAGGGATTTCCTTGTCCACAGTTTTGTCTATGTGGGGAATGCTGGTTGTCTTCAACTATTTAAAATAGATACTTAGAAAGCTCTCCGGCCTTTAGTTTTGTTTATGCCTTTCAGATTCTCTCAGGTCTATTCTGGTCCATTGCTCCCAACATACCCAGAACTCTATCTCTGACTTGGCTCCCAAAACGAAACATCGAAAGTTAGATCAGATTTGGACACGGATTTTCTGACCTCAAAATGTTTCTACCTTGACTCATTGGGTCTTCATTAGAATACTATGTGTGTGAATTCAGTCATTAAAAATATTTATCGATCTGGGCACTGTCCATGGTGCTGGAAGACGATGGAGGAAAAACAGGCTTGAATGACATTGACAGGGCACCTGCTGCCCTTATTCTCCTTTGAGGCCGAGGAAACGGAGGGCTTGCCAAATTGCAGGGACTGTTGGTAAAAGAAGGAGCTGGAATTTGAGTCCAGATCCTCTTACCCTAAGCTCACCTTCTGTCCCTCACGTCACCTTGCTAAGTGACCCACTGAACTCTGAAATTGCCTGGAAATGTGCTTTCTTGCCATGTGTCGTTTGCTAGTTTTGTCTTTGTCTTAAAGAGAAAGACAGAGGAGCACCTCAGATGTTTAAAGCAACGTTTTGGCTTTTACTTTCAAGTTCTTTAATGTTGAATGGCCCAGATTCCGGGGGGACTTTTCAGTAAGGATTTCAAGGCTTCTGCAGGCCTGGGTGGGTCTGACAACCTGAGCAGCTCTCTGGCCCTCCCTCCCCACTCCCGGCCTCTGATTGTGGACATATTTTTTCTGGAGAGGGCAGAGGGCTAAGAAGTGTGGCCTACCCTATCCAGCTCAGGGCTTACTGATGCTCTGAGTCTTGGGGGCCCAGTGGCTGGGGTCTCCACCCCCCACCATGCCACCCTTCCTCAGGAGAAAGCAAAGGTTAACTGAGATCACACAGCCAGGTGGATGCCCGGATTCGCTTTCCCGGGGGCTAATTATGGAACCACATTAGATAAAAGTCAACATATGTTGTAAAAGGCACTGTGTATCACCGCTTGACAGTTTCTAACAATGTGCTCATGTAACAGCTGTCAAAGGCAGTGCTAGAAAATGAGTAATATGTTGATTTATGTAGATCAGATCTGTCCTCACGCTCCGTGTGCAGGCTCAGCGCTGTGGGTGGAGACTGGGGAGGGTGGTGAAGGAAGGAAGGAATTTCCCTCATTTTCGGAGGCGCCTGGAAGGCACCGCTGAAGCCTGCAGCAGCTGTTACATTCTGGGGTCCTTTGGAGAAAAGATGCCTGGGGGACATCTGTTCCCCTTCTACAGCAGTGCAAAGAGTACATACATGTCCCCGAAGGCCACGGGGGCTCCTGAGGTCACCTGTGTGTTCCCTGGCCTCTGACGGGCTCAGGGTGACCCCAGGGAGCCCCACTCCAAGTGACTTTTGGGGAAGAGGCTTCTATTGAAGTAACCACTTTGGATGTTTTTTTTAATAGTTAGGGTGTTTTTTTAAAATATAAATATATTTTATTGATTTCAGAGAGGAAGGGAGAAGGGGGAGAGAGAGAGAGAGAGAGAGAGAGAGAGAGAGAGAGAGAGAGAGAGAGAGAGAGAGAGAGATGATGAGAGAGAATCATTGATCGGCTGCCTCCTGCATGCCCCACCCTGGGGATTGAGCCCACAACCTGGGTATGTGCCCTGACCGGGAATCGAACCATGACCTCCTGGTTCATAGGGTGACACGCTGGCCTGGTGAGTTAGGGTGTTTTTAAATGACCAACTCAACTTTATTATTTGCTTTGTAAGTATCTCCTTTAATTTGCAGTCTGTTCAAAGAGGAAGTGACATGTTTTCTCTTGCATTTACGGAGCTGTCTCCGTTTTCTGGGTTGTTTCTCTCCAGGCCATGCGCAGGGCCCTGGTCTTGCAAAGGGTCTGGTTACTGCATCCTTACCCTGGCGTTGCCTTTGGCATCGCTCTGTCCTCCTCCCCGCTGCCTTTGCTACACCATTTACTCAGCCGCAGTGTTCTCCTTCTCTAAACGGTAAGCAGTGACTTAGTAAGAAAATTAGGCCGAAAGCTCAAAGCCAGCCCCTGAGAGCTAACAGCAAACCCAAATTCTGAAATCATTGCTACTAAACTTGTAGTTTGAGGGGATCTTTCACTAATGGCCACCAAAATAGTGTCTCTGCAGGAGGATGGGGGGATGGACTACAAATCACATTTGCCTGTTGTTTGAAGTGGGCAGCAGTGACCGCCAGACCTCTTCCTGCAGGTCCAAGGGTATGAGCCATAGAGTGGCCTTTCTTCTCTCGAAGGTTGTCTGTTCTCTTTCAGGTCGTAGCGCTGACTGCATTGACAAAGGCACGTTCCTGTTCCTGTCTGACACACAGAAGCCATCCTGCTGGCTGGCAGGCACTGTGTGTCTTTCCCAAGTGCTGTCTGTCCTTCCACTCCCAAGCCCTGGGTGCTGCCACCACGGAACACGTCTCTACTAGGCAAGTGTCCTTCCAACTCTGGATCTGTTAAGCTCCCAGGAGGATTCCAAGTCACATCCAGACAGAGCCAAACTCCCACAGCAGAACCCACTTCCAGCATCTAGCGAACAGAGACAGCCACTCGCAAACCCTGCTCAGGTCGATAAGATGCTGTAGAAACAGCCGACTGCACACCCAGTTAGTGAAAGTTTGGGGGCCCTGTACATGGCTTAGGCCAAGGATGTAGTAAGACATTCACAATAACATACCGTATTTTCTGGCGTATAAGACGACTGGGCGTATAGAAGATTTTCCTGGGTTAAAAAGTCGTCTTATACGCCGGAAAATATGGTAACATTCACAATAGGCCAAGGGTCATTCATGTAGCCAATCCTAAGTTTTCATCTACAAAAACAGGTGCCCATTCTCCGGAGAGAAAGGATTGAACGAATAGCATGGAGCTGGCTGCTCTAGAATCCAGTGGAGCTTTCCGTGATCCAGAATCTTCCCTGGGGGCCTGCAGCCTTTTGGGACGGCTCTGTCTCTACTTAACCGAAAACTCTCAATGACTATAGAACTTGTTTGAAGACAGTCTGAGCTGAGCCTGCAGGAATTTTAAGAGCAGTTATGAAATATCTGCAGTAGGAGAGTGTGGGGTGAAGGAGGTCAATGGGGGGCAGAAAGGGGACACCTATAATACTTTCAACAATAAAGATAAATTAAAGAAATGATCTGTCCTTACAAGCGGTCAGCAGAAGATTTTACATGAAACGTTTCTGCTATTAAGACAGAAGGGTAACATGAGGTGGCGGAAAGAATATGGAATTTTGAATCAAAGGGATAGAGGACTCGTTTACTAGCTGTGTGGTCCTGAGCAAGTTAAGTAATGTTTTGGAGATTTGGCTTTTTTTTTTTTTTTTATCTGTAAAGTGAAAATAATCATCATCATAATAATCATAGCTATCTTATGAAATTGTGGTAATATTAAATTAGGTAATGAACACAAAAGTGCTCTTCAAACTGAGTGTACATTTACATTTGCTGTGTTTTCTCTCTTCAAAGGCACATTTCCCCCATGTTTTAACATTTCTAAAATTAATGTTTCTTATAATTGATATGCATATTCAATGCGGTAGTACTTTTCTTTTCCCCTGGAAAGTTATTAAATGGATGGCGTGTCTTGCAATCAGCGGCTGCTTAGAGACATGAAAATGTGGAAGCTCTATAAAACGAGGCCAGATTTATTATTTTTCATTCGGGTATTTAAGTCACCTATCCAAAGATGTAGCCACCAGTTATTGAAGGCAGTTTGTTATTTGCAGTGCAATACTACCCAATGCAGACACTTTGCTACCAAATTTCCATTTCCTCTGAATTCTACTCGATTTCATAGTTGGAACAGTGCTTGCTGGTCAACATGAATAATTGGCAAGTTGAAGAAGGCTGATGGGGGCACCTGTGGCATAGCAGAGGCCTCTTTTGCCCATGGAGCTGAACTGGAGGACTTTGGCCAAAGCTGAGCTCCTCCTCCTCCTCCTCTTCCTCCTGCTTTTCCTCCTCCTCCTCCTCCTCCTCCTTTTCTCCTTCTCCTTCTCCCTCTCCTTCTTCCTCTCCTTCTCCTCCTCCTTCTCCTTCTCCCTCTCCCTCTCCTTCCCCTTCTCCTTCTTCTTCCTCTCCCTCCTCCTCCTCCTCTTCCTCTTCCTCCTCTTCTTCAACATATTTTTATTGATTTCAGTGTAGAAGGGAGAGGAAGAGAGAGAAACATCAATGATGAGAGAGAATCATTGACCAGCTGCCTCCTGCATGCCCCCCACTGGGGATCGAGCCCACAACCCCTGGTATGTATCCTGAACGGGAATCGAACTGTGACCTCCAGGTTCATAGGTCGAGGCTCAGCCACTGAGCCACGCCCGCTGGGCCAAAGCCTAGCTCCTGCATTCTCCATCAACCATTCCAGCTCTCGGCGGGCAAACTCTACAGAAGGAGCCTTATAAAGGGCAAGGTTCTACTATTGTTAAAAGACAAGATGACTTAGACCTCAAATGCCGTTTGCTTTCTTCTGCATTGATTTTTATTAACTTTTAATGCAGACTCTTCCTTGTACCTAATTGTGCCATTTTATTTTCCAATACACACACCATATTGACAGTCTTATTCCCTCATCGATGCTTCTGCAGGCTTTTGTTGTCTTTTATGAGGCGATTCCAGTGAGGGAAAATGTTAAATGGAATTTATGGTGATATATTTACCCGGCTAGGTTGTAACTATTTCTAAAATAAATAAAACTTTTCAGACAAGAAAACTGCCCAAGTGCAGGTATCCATGGACGGCGTCTCACTTTCCCCTAAGAGAGATAAAGGTGCCCCCCAAGTCCACAGGCCGTTCCCTAAGGCCCTCCTGGTTTCCCCAAACAACCGCTCTCTAAACGGAGTAGCTTGTATGAAACGGCACACCCTGTGAGTGGTCCAATAAATATTCATTAGTAAAATGTACATAAGCCACTGATGCATGGTGTTGTTTTGTTTTTCCTTAAAGATATGTTTTTCGCAATAAAATGCTCCATTTTGATCTACTGGGTAGAGTCCGTGTAGGCCTCAAATCATGATCCCGAATTCCACCGCTCACATCCTTTGGAACTTGAAAAAAAAATATGAACAAATTTGGCCCAAAATGAAACTGGAAAGACATAAAAATGAAGCAATAAATGCCGTGAGATGCCAAGTTCAGCATTCAGCTGCTCCAGTGGAGGGCCTCAGGGTGTTTGCTATGCAAATCTCCGAGTCCTGCCTTCATCATTACCACAGGGAGACAATTAGGGCTAAAATAAAGATTTCTAGATAACAAGCACAAATAATAAACAAATCAATATACAAAACAAAGAAAGCTAATGTGACTCCTTTATTTTTATTTTTTTAAAAAATATATATTTTTATTGATTTCAGAGAAGAAGGGAGAGGGAGAGAGAGATAGAAACATCAATGATGAGAATCATTGACCGGCTGGCTGCCTGTGCTCCCCTACTGGGGATCAAGCCTGCAACTCAGGCATGTGCCCTTGACCAAAATCGAACCCAGGACCCTTCAGTCCTCAGGCTGATGCTCTATCCACTGAGCCAAAGCAGCCATGGCTAATGTGACTCCTTTATAGCAATGCTTTGTTCACGGAGGCAGAGGCTGGAGAGTTTTCTAGCCAAAGGATGATGTTCTGGGTGCGAAAGGGGGCAACTTGGCCAGAGGCCCCAGACTTTGGATGCGATTTATCCTCTCAGGACCTTGGGTTCAGGTTGAGGGCCCCTAAGATCGAGGCACTGGAGTAATTTTATGTTTTCCATTTTATCCTCTAAGTGGTTAAACACTCAGGCACTCAGAGCAAGCAGATCCATGTTCCACCCTCCGCTCAGCCTTGGCCAAATGACGGACCCTGTTTGAGAGCTAAGACTTGGTTTCCTCATCCAAACGGTTATCAACCTCACGGGTTTTACGTGAAGGCTGAGCGAGAGAATATGTGTGAACCAATCCACCGTAGCTGCTACTATCATTAAAGTTGCTTGCTGTGCCAATCACGTGCCTCCTCCTCCTCCTCCTCCTCCTCCTCCTCCTCCTCCTCCTCCGCCTTCTCCTCCTTCTCCTTCTCCTTCTCCTTTTTTCTTTTTGTTAATCCTCACCCAAGGATATTTTTCCATTGATTTTTAGAGAGAGTGAGACAGAGAGAAACATTGATGTGAGAGAGACACATCAATTGGTCGCCTCCTGCATGTACCCTGACCAGGGCCAGGGAACTTGCAACCAAGGCACGTGCCCTTGACAGGAATCGACCTGGGACCCTTCATTCCAGGGGCTGATGCCAAACCAGCCAGAGCATGTCCTCTCATGCTTCTCCTGAGACAACCTCCTTAAAGCCCTGCCTGCTGACATTCTTCCTTCAACCTTCTTTCCTAAACAGAACTGTAAACCGCAGTTGCTGCTGCTCACGACTGTGTCTCGTGTGGGAGGAGCTGGGTGCCTGTGCCTGGGAGGTCATGGGAAGCTCCGCCTCCCTTGTTCTGTAATAAGACTCCTCTGGAGATCACCCTGGATCCCATAGGGAGCACCCATTCCTGAGGGTCTCATCATTGGGTTCTGGTCTTGGCAGGGCCCTGACCAGCTGAGTTGTCTGTGCCACGCACCCTACCGCCCTGGGCCTCAGGCTTGCTCACGTGTTAGAGGTGATCAGGGATTTCCAGTCCAGGCTGACTGTTAGAAGCACGGGGGGTGGGGTGGGGGAGGGTTAGAAAAATACGGTGCTCAGGCCCCACTCGGCCCAACTAAATCAGAACCTCTGCGGTGGGCTCCAGAGTATATAGTTTAAAACAGACCCCCAGGTGAGTCTAAGGTGTGGAGGGTCACTAAGTGAGACTGCTGGTTGGCAAACTGCTTCTCCAGAGCGGAGGGAAGGAAGGGGGTGTATGGGCTCCGAGAGAGACCTGCCACCTGGCTTCAAACAGGGCTGCTGAGCGTGGTCACCTTTAGTGGCTTTCTGCTTAAGTTTTTGTTGTTGTTGTTTTTTTTTTGTTTTGTTTTGTTAATCCTCACCTGAGGATACTTTTCCCATCGATTTTTAAAGAGAGTGGAAGGGCCCTGACCGGTTTGGCCCAGTGGATAGAGCGTCGGCCTGCAGACTGAAGGGTCCCAGGTTCGATTCCGGTCAAGGGCATGTACCTTGATTGCGGGCACATCCCCAGTAGGAGGTGTGCAGGAGGCAGGTGATCGATGTTTCTCTCTCATCGATGTTTCTAACTCTCTAACCCTCTCCCTTCCTCTCTGTAAAAAATCAATAAAATATATTAAAGAAAAATAAAGAGAGTGGAAGGGAGGAAGGTAGGGAGGAAAGGAAGAGAGAGAGAGAGACATTGATGTGAGAGAGACACATTGATCAGTGGCCTCCAGCACGAGCCCCAACTGGGTCCAGGGATTGAACCTGCAACCCAGGTATGACCGGCAATGGAACCTGAGACCCTTCGGTGTAGAACCGATGCTGAGCAATGCCAGGCAGGGCTCTACTTAAGGTTTTGTTTCAAGAAAGAGTTCTGCTGCTACAAACCAGACCAAAACCTTTTAAAATTATTGGATTCAATGGTCTCTTAGGTCCGTTGGCATTACTCTCATGATCTAAAACTTAAAATTTTGTCTGGAAATTACTATTTGTTTCATTTTATGCTTATATTTGGTGATTCTTCTTGAAAACACCCACTTAATAATAAGGAAATAATAAAGTTTTATTTATTCAGTATTAAAAGCATCAATGTGGTATACTAACGTTTAAAATAGTTTAAACTTACATCCTGCTATATGCATGCATCCGTTCTCTACATGAAAGGATTGAATAAAGAATTTAAAGTTTATGACAGATGTCCTCTTATCATATGCCAATTGGAAATAAGGTTATATTTACATATAAGCTATATGCCCATATATTTATAAATGCGGATAAAATTTAAAAGTTTCAGCTTCTATGCATATCCTTCCATGTGCATAATCATTCACTTCTTCCTTCCAGAATTATCTCCTTTGAATACCTGCTTTGTACAAGACTGTGTGGTAGCCTTGGCCAGTGTTGCTCAGTTGGTTGATTGTTGTTTCATACACCGAAGGGTCGCTGGTTTGATTCTTGGTCAGGGCACATACCCAGGTCAATCCCCAGTGGAGGTTGTATAGGAGGCAGCTGATCGATGTTTTTCTCTCACATCAATGTATCTCTCTCTCTCTCTCTCTCTCCCTCTCCCTCTTCTTTCCTCTTTCTCTCTAATACCAATAAAAAGAAGACTTTGTGGTTTGGGAGATGTGTGTGTGTGTTGAGTGTATGTGTTTGTGTATGTATGGAAATAAGGATATATTTATAGATAAATGTAAGAAAATATGCATACTCATAGCAAGTACATAGCTATAATTATAAAATACACCAATTTATTGCTAGATGTTATGGACTCAGTTTCCCATTAACTGGATACAAGAAATAGTTTTCTTGGTTAAGAAACAAGAACATCCAATGAAAATGCATGTTTTAGAAGTATCTGAGAGAGTTAATGATAGTTAGTGAATAATAAACTCTATGACACAAGGACCTGATGTTAATAAAAGCAGATGCCGGCTAGTCCAGAACTGTCTCCAACGGGAGGGGAGAGGCGGAGATTGGGCTTCCGGGCAGCTCAGCTGTCCCTCTGGGCGGATTCAGATGCATCACTGCTTTTCAAACTTGGGGATATTTTAAAAAATACTAGTGCCTGGACCCCCACCTCAGACCAGCTGCACCAGACGCTCTGGCCCGGGGTCCAGGTGCCAGCGATTCAAGTCCTCGCGGTCATTGTCATGTGCAGCTGGGGGAAAATAGAATCTGTTACACAAGGACCCGTGGTCTCTGCCATGGGAGTGCATTCCACACAGGAGTCAGACCCCAATGACACTTTCTTTTTCTTCTGTTGCAAGAAGCTGGTAAGTTCTACAAGGAGTTTCAGTGTCACGGGAGGTCAGCTGGGTTATAATTAGCTCTAATTGGCTCTCCTAGCAGCTGAAAGGTTTTCTCCCTACAGCTGCATGATACTCCAAAAGGGGAGGGATGTGCTTGACCTTGACCTTTGAAAACATCTAAGAAGTCCCTTCCAGCACATTCTTATAGCCAGTGCCCTGCCGCCCAGCAGGGCCAGGCCATGCCCAGGAAATTGATGGAAAACAGTCTCGCTGAGGCAGATTCTCTCTCCCAGGTCCCAGTACCGCTGACTCGCAGAGAAAGGACTGGGTGGGGATGGAGGAAGCACCCTCATTTCCGGTCAGCACTGCCCCTTCACTTGTTTAGCTGCTGTCACCCAGTAACTTTGGGGTGCTGACTCCCCTTCAGGTGGAGAAACTAAGCTCCGAAGGTATGTATTTAATGCAGAAGAGTCACACTTAACGCCCGAAAAGGTTTCATCCATGTTGCTCCCAGGCAATCAGTCCTGAGCAATTAAGGTGGCTTCCAAGGCGATCAGGGCCTAATATTTTCCTCGTGTCTCCAATTTCGTCTTTAACAGCTTTGTGTACCCAACACATGGAGCCATTTCTCTTCCCTGAAATAAGCCTGGTGTTCACAGCTTCCTTTTCTTTTCTTTTTTTTTTTCTTCCCTTGTGTGTCTGTATTTTCTTCTACGCAGGTATCTCGGCGTGGGCACGACCTTGGTCCACACAGTGGCTGCATGCGGGGACGTGCGTGACGTGGCAACGTGATGTGATATTGCCTGGACTTGCAAGTGCCACGAAATCCAAGTGGGAATTAAAAGATCCGAAGGCAGTGTGGCCCCTGCCCCTCAAGGTGATGGCAGCCTAGTGTGGGAGCAAACGTGTGAGGACAGGCATAATGCAACCGGGGTGCCGAGGAGGTTTCTCATTCCTTCTCTCCTGGGGAGACCTGGCGGGGACCGCGCCTGGGAGAGGTGGAAGGAGCGGCTCAGCCTGGGCCCGTGGGAGGGGAGGGAAGGGAAGGACGGAGGCTTGTTCAGTGGTGTGAGGGGCGTGGGGCCAGACGGCGGTGGTATTACATCTGAAGGAAAGTGCCAGCAATGAAGGAGACTAGCATTTCAATATATTTTATTGATTTTTTTTTTTTTTACAGAGAGGAAAGGAGAGGGATAGAGAGCTATGAGAGAGAAACATCGATCAGCTGCCTCCTGCACACCCCCTACTGGGGATGTGCCCGCAACCAAGGTACAATGCCCTTGACCGGAATCGAACCTGGGACCCTTCAGTTCGCAGGCCGATGCTCTATCCACTGAGCCATACCGGTTAGGGTGAGACTAGCGTTTTTGCGTTAGAATCTAGGTGATGGCAACAAAGCTGAGAGTGGACTAAGATACGAAGAGAGTCAGGTGAAGAGGCAGGAATGGCAAAAAGCTACTGCCTCCAGCAGCCAAAATGCCACTTCTCTTAAGTCCGTAGTCGGCAAACTGCGGCTCGTGAGCCACATGCGGCTCTTTGGCCCCTTGAGTGTGGCTCTTCCACAAAATACCACGGCCTGGGCGAGTCTATTTTGAAGAAGTGGCGTTAGAAGAAGTTTAAGTTTAAAAAATTTGGCTCTCAAAAGAAATTCCAATCGTTGTCCTGTTGATATTTGGCTCTGTTGACTAATGAGTTTGCCGACCACTGTCTTAAGTGGAAGTCCATATTGCATAGTGGACACCGAAACTGGCTCTGGGTAGATGGAATTGGGTTCAAATCTCGCCTCTGCCACTAGCTCATCGCGCATTCTTGGGCAGGATACTGACTCCTGCTGCGCCCTCGGAAGGTGGGGATACAACTCTTGGTACTGCAAGCTCAGCTCACACTGAGCAGCAAGAGTCTCCGGGATGGGGAGGCCCAGGTGCAGGCAGTGAGGGACGGGTGTGTGTTGGGGGGGAGGGGTGAAACTGCTCAGCCAGCCTCTTGGACCCGCCCTACTCACGTGTTGCCTCCCCTCACCAGCAGGAGGGACGTGGCTTCCGCTCAGAGCTTCCCAGCAGCGCTCTCCACCTGTGTCACCGTCCCATGCTGACCCAGGACCGCTGCATGCGGGTCCGAGGGTGGCTGTAACAAAGTACCACCGCCTGGGAGGCTTACAACACCCCTGATGTAGTATCTCACAGCCTGGAGACCAGAAGTCCAAGATCAAGGTATGGACAGGGCCGTGCGCCCTCTGAACGGGAAGGGAGGGTCTCTTCCAGGCTTCTCTCCCTGCTCCTGGGAGCTTCCGCCCCCGTGGCAGCGTAACTCCATGCTTCCCCTGGTGCTCTCCCCGTGCTGGTCTGCGCCCGCGTTTTTCCTTTTAAGTCAGGACACCAGTCATATTGGATCAGGGTCCACCCTAATGGTATTTGAACTTGATGACCTCTGGAAAGAACCCCATCTCTAAATCAGGTCACATTCTGAGGCCCTGGGAGCTGGGATTTCAAAATATCTTTCTTAGGGCCTAGGGCAGTGGTCGGCAAACTCATCAGTCAACAGAGCCAAATATCAACAGTACAACGATTGAAATTTCTTTGGAGAGCCAAATTTTTTAAACTTAAACTTCTTCTAACGCCACTTCTTCAAAATAGACTCGCCCAGGCCGTGGTATTTTGTGGAAGAGCCACACTCAAGGGGCCAAAGAGCCGCATGTGGCTCACGAGCCGCAGTTTGCCGACCACGGAACTAGGGGAACATAATTTAACCCATGGCTACAGCCTCCCCCTGCACTAATGACTGCGAAGGGAGCCAGACCGGCCACAGCTGGTGTAAATCATCCAGGGTGGGGTGGACGTTGGGGAATTGTCTGCTGTGCCCACACATGTTCCTCGTGGGACATGGTGAGAGGAACGGAGCACTCAGCACCAGGCAGGGACACGGCACGCGGAGCATGGACTTAGACTCCACGTGTTTGTCTGCATGTGGCCTGGAACCAGGTACTCAGCTTCAGCGGAGCAGCTATAAACACGGAGCTGGTGTGCCCACCTGGCAGGAGCTAAATGAGATGATCCGTGTAAAGAGCTCAGCGTGGCGCCTGGTCCCACAGCACATGAACAATAAACGAGAGTGTCACTCGTTGTGGTTATTAATATTGCTGCAGTACCTGCTGTGGCCATGGGTGAAGGAGCTGCCCACGTGGCTCATTAAGAGACTCGAGTGTCACCCGAGGAACAGGGAAGTGAGAGCACTGGGCTTTGGAATCTTTGAAATGAAGGACTTTAGGACGTTCATGGGAAGATCTGGCAAAGATACAGGCCTGAGCTCTAGCTGACCTCCCATGACACTGAAACTCAGTGGATAGAGCTCGTAGGCCTGCAGACTGAAGGGTCCCAGGTTTGATTCTGATCAAGGGCACATGCCCATGGTGTGGGCTCGGTTCCCAGTAGGGGGCGTGCAGGAGGCAGCCAATCAATGATTCTCATCATTGACATTTCTATCTCTCTCTCTCCCTCTCCCTTCCTCTCTGAAATCAAGAAATATATATTCCAAAAAAAAATAAAAATGCCCTAATCAGTTTGGCTCAGTGGATAGAGCGTAGGCCTGCGGACTCAAGGGTCCCAGGTTCGGTTCCGGGCAAGGGCATGTACCTTGTTTGCGGGCACATCCCTGGTGGAGAGTGTGCAGGGGGTGGCTGATCGATGTTTCTCTCTCATCGATGTTTCTAACTCTCTATCCCTCTCCCTTCCTCTCTGTAAAAAAGTCAATAAAAATATATATTTTTAAAAAGATACAGGCCTGACGCCCTGGAGGATGCTGCGGGCCTACGAGCTTTGTCATTGGTTAAGGAGCTAGCTCAGGGACAGGCTGCAAACCAGGAAAGGGGGAGGACACTCTGGGAGCTCCTGTGCTTAGGCAGACACTGGGGAGAAAGAAAATAGAGACCCCGAGGTCCTGCCAGCCTTCCTGTTTGACATCTCAAGGTGCAAAAGAAAAAGCTGTAACTGAGTGGCGTGAACTCTAAAGGAGGAGGCATGAGGGCGGTCTCAGCTGTAGCTCATCTGAATGAAATGCAGGGAGTGGAGGACAGAACTAGGTCTAGTGGAGGGGGACCGGATGGGAGAGTTTGGGAGCTTAAGGGAGGAAGGTTCAAGTCCAAAGCTGAACATTGGGCAGGATGTTGAGGTTCTGTGGTGATGTGAAGGACAGCGGTAGAAGCGTGGGGGTGGGGGGCATGCTTTGGGATTATAGTGAGGTGATTGTGAGTTGCAGCCAGCATGGAGTCCAGTCTAGGGCCCTGGTCCCTGTCATACACTCTGTCCAAGATTCAGAGAAAGACGCCAGACTGGGGATAATTTGGGGTGCACTGAAGCCCTGAAGCGTGGAGGAGGCTCCTGGGGCTCCCGGCGGGTGTTAGGGCATTGTGGCGAGGTTCAGTCTGGCATCAGGGGGTTGAGGAAGCTGCGGCGTGTCTGGCCCACATGGATGCGACAATATAGAGGCACAGAGATCTAAAACTGTGCATGCACATTTGGGGCTGGGGGTGGAGAGGATGATGGCTTAGGAAAAGATGCTATCTAAATTCTAGGCTTTTTCCTGTAGTCTGGACCAAGTTGAAGACTCTGCCAATGTTATAAACCAAAAAGAATTTTTCCCCAACCTCGTCACAATACTTTGAAGTGGTGACATGAATGCATACTGTAGTTATTGACTGGCTTATTCTTCATTTGTGGGTTTAAGCATAGTGCTTTTGTGATTCCATCTATGTTTATGATCGGCGTACCTTTCTGTTGTGTGTTCTAGCATGTCATCCATGGGGAAACTAGGACCCTGGTCCCTGTCATACACTCTGTATGACAAAGTGTTTCTAGCTGAAGATAATTTGGTATATTTCTTTTGGGTGGGGCCAACTAATGAAAAGACATTACTTTATTTAATGAAAAATGTTTTCAGTGTGGGAAACAGTAATCAAGTGTTAAGGTACCCATGTTCTGATGTGAGGAGGGAGGGGGCAGTAGAGGAATTGACATTCAAACCCTTGGTTCCTGGTCTCCTGGCTCTGCACCAAAGTCTCCTCCTAAGGCAGTGGTTTCTAGACTTGCCGGACGTTGGGCGCCATTTAGCGCCGGTGGTCTTGATCCAGCATCTAGAAGGGTTCAGCAATCTGGAGAAGGGGCTGTGCATAAATTAATAAAGAGTCCAGAGATGAAACATAATTTTGAAAGGCATATGCAGAAGTGGGGTGGGCAGAGGAGCCTGGCTAAAGAAACCAAGTTCTCCTTGTCTCAGGACCCCTTGCTTTTTATTAACACAAATGGTCCTAAGGCAAGGTGGAGATACACACTTCAAAGGTTAGGGTTTCGTACAGAATCCATTGTCAGAATGGGGAATTGCCTTCGGCTGTTCAGGTGTTTGGCCAACAGGAGGCAATACATGTAGATTAAGATGCCCTGAGCTGTCTGGCAACAAGCAATCATCCTTTTCAGGTTTGGGAACATGCCCTTCAGCCATTCCCAGATGATTCAGCCCTTGCTGACATGCTGGAATTGGCTTCCTGCATAGACTCTCCTGAAATCATGTGGGACATTTAAAAACATAGGAATGCCCATTTCCACCCTTAGACATTCTCATTCCATTGGTGGTCTAGAGTACATAGAGTGTCACTATTTTAAAAAAATATATTTTTATTGATTTGAGAGAGAGAGAGAGAAAGAAAGAAAGAGAAACATCAATGATGAGAGAGAATCATTGGCTGTGGCTGCCTTCTGCACACCCCACACTGGGAATTGAGCCCACAACCCAGGCATATGCCCTGACCAGGAATCAAACCATGATCTCCTGGTTCATAGGTTGATGCCCAACCACCAAACGTGTTCACACCGGTCAGGCCTAAATGTCACTATTTTAAAAAAACTACCCAGATAATTGGAATGTACAGGTTGGGAATCCCTGTCCTAATCTCTGTCAAATTGAAATTCATAATCTCATCACTGCAGCTTTCAAAATACAAATAAAAAAGCCTATCATAAATATATATGATATCGATTTATGAATCAGTATTCTACATAGGATATCACAAATATTATCATTTATATAGTATAGATTAAAATAAAACAGTATCGCAAATAGAACATAGAATAGACTAAACTGCCTAAACTTAAGTATATAAATATCCAAATATTTAATATAAAATAAAAGAAGACTTATGGGTTAGTAAGAAAGAGAACTATTATTTAGTTTAAAGAAATTGCCAGACTATTGAAAGAAATCATTTTAAATGTGGGGGGTTTGGGGGAGGGAGGTGAGAAATAACCTCCTCCACAGAGCCCACACTCAAAACAAACCAAGAGATGGACACAGTCAGAGATGTGATAGATAATAGTCAATATATTATGCTGGTCACTGGTCAAGACGGGGTGGGGAAGGTGGGTCTAGATCTCTTAGAAAACAAGGCTTGCTTATGGGGTGAAGGCAGAGGAGCAGACCAGCAGAGAGCACACAGGACAAGGGCAGAGCCAGGCTTCTCCCACGGCACCAACAGAATAAGTCACCTGCCTGGGATGGGATTTAGGGGTGTGGGGGTGTGGGTAGGGGGAGGCGAGCCCTCCACATGAAGGAATGGGGGCATGAGGCTCCTCACCCATACAGAGAGACTCCTCCACATTCACACAGATGATAGTATTCAATGTAAGAGACCGAATCTTCAAGAAAAAAAGCAGGATACTACCTAGGTGGCTCTTTTCCTGCCTTCTGATTAAGGATGGTCTTTGCTTATCATCGGAATGGTCAAAGGAATCACAGAGACAGATCAATAATTCTGACTACAGACAATTTGGGGGCTAACAGATGATTAAAGATTTAAAAAAAATGGAGATAGAACACGTTGGTGGGAGGATAAATTGAGGCAACGTTTCTGGATATAAATTTGGCAATTTATTTTAAGAGCTTTAACATGTTCATACCCTTGACTCAATAATTCCATTCTTAGAAACCCGAGAATGTAATCAATGATAGGGTCAAAGATTTATGGTCAAAGATGTTCATTTCAGGCTATTCATCATAATGAAAAAAGTGGGACCAACTGAATGCCCAACAATACGAACATGATTAAATCCATGGTGACTCCATACTATGGGAGTTTTATGTTTCAAGTTAAAATGGAGCTTTTAAATACTTTTTAATGGGTGAAATGCTTGCAAAAAATTAGACAAGAAAAAGAATACAGGGCACAAAAAAAATAATACATTGTATAATTGTAATGGTGAAAAAATAGCTTTTATTGTAAAAATATTTCAAAAAAATGCATCAAAATGTTAATAGTGATTGGGATTGTAGCTATCTTTGCTTGCTTTAAAATAATAAAAATTCTGGTTTTTACATTATACTTAGATGAGTGCTTATTGATAACGTTCCTTAAAAGGCCATATTTTTGTTGGGATCTCAAGGTCATGGGGTCCTTCAGCATGCCAGTCTGGTAGCGCTGGGTCCAAGAACCACCTGCCAAAGTCCCATTAGGACTCCTAGGCCTTCACTGAGGCCACACTCATGGCAGTTTCTGGAACAAGCACTTCGGGAAGTAGTGTAGAGAGAGATACCAGAGCCGGGGCACCAGCTGGGCCAGTCAGTGTGCAGGCAGAGTTGCTGGAGCCAGTCCAGGTACCCAATGCACCGACTGGCGCCTCCTCGGAGCATCTGCTGCGCGCTCCTGCCCAGGCGCACTGCCAGCTGCGCCGCCAGCCCGGCTGCAAGCGTGCTCCTCGCGCTTTAAGTGGGACATCCAAAATAGCCCCCGTCTGCTCCTCTTCCCCGGAGAGCCAGGGTTTGTATGCAAATCTAGTTGATAACATTCCTAACCTTGTTATTGCACCCAGGCCTGGAGAGTGGGGCCTTGTACAGATGCAAATACGACTGCAACAGAACCTAGAGTTCCCTAATGTGGAAAAGAAAAGACTTAAGCCCAGCTGGTGCAGCTCAGTGGTGGAGCATCGACGTGTGAACCAGGAGGTCATGGTTCGATTCTCCGTCAGGGCATATGCCTGGGTTGCAGGCTCACTCCCCAGTGTGGGGCGTGCAGGAGGCAGCTGATCCATGATTCTCTGTCATTATTGATGTTTCTCTCTCTCTCTCCCTCTCCCTTCGTCTCTGAAATCAATAAAATATACACCGAGTGGCCAGATTATTATGATCTCTGAACGCATAATAATCTGGCCACTCAGTGTATATCCTATATAATAAAAGGCTAATATGCAAATTGTCCCCTCGACCAGGAGTTTGACCAGCAGGCAGGCTGGCCAACCACCCATGTCCCCACCCCCTGGCCAGGCTGGCCGGACCCCACCCATGCACGAGTTCATGCACCGGGCCTCTAATACACACACACACACACACACACACACACACACACACACACGCACACACACACACACACACACAGAGTGGCCAGATTATTATGCATTCAGAGATCATAATAATCTGGCCACTCAGTGTTTATAAAAACAAAACCACTTAAGAGTTTTGAGCAGAGTGAGGGCTGAGATCTGGGCTAACTTGCAGTGGAGAGCACGTTTCAAAATGGCACCATTCCTCCAAAGTCAGACTTTTCTCTCATCCTCTTCTATCTTTTTAATTTTTTTCTTGAGCCCAAATATTTAAGGAAATAGAATCCCAGAAAACAAAAGAACATTTGCTCAGATTGCTGCTTGACCTTGGTGAATGGCTAGTTGAAATTAGGAGTACTTGGCAGCATTTTATTTCTCCCCTTTGAGAATTTGCCCCTTTTTAGAGCTTTGGTATTACTTGTTAAAATAATAGCTGGGACAAATGTGCTATCAGCTCCTTTCAGTATGGAGTTTCCTCCAAAAATTAAAAATGGGACTGCCTAATGCCCCAGCAATTAATATATCCGAAGAAACCCGAAACACTGATTCAAAAGAATATAGGCACCCTTGTGTCCTTTGCAGCATTATTGACAACTAGAGGCCCGGTGCATGAAATTCATGCATGGGTAGGGTCCCTAGGCCTGGCCAGTGATCAGGGCCAAACTGTGGGGTGACCGGTGGGGCAATCGGGGGGGCCCCGCTGGCACCAGCCTTGGCCGGCCTGGTGCTGCCCGCTGGCTGGCTCCGGCCCTCACCGCCAGTCACCTCCCTCTGTGGGGTGACTGGCGGGGTGATCGGGGCGACCTGCTGGCACCCACCTTGGCTGGCCTGGGGCCTGTAGGCTGGGGGCAGCTCCTTCGTTAAGCATCTGCCCCCTGGTGGTCAGTGCACATCATAGCGATGGGTCGTTCCGCAGGTCATTCTGCCATTTGGTCAATTTGCATATTAGGCTTTTATTATACAGGATAGCCAAGATCTGGAAGCAGCCCCGGTGGCCGTCGGTAGATGCGTGGATAAAAACGCCGTGGTACGTTTCCACAATGGAATACCACTCCGCCCTGAAAAGAAGGAAATTTTACCCTTTGGGACAGCATGGATGGACCTAGAGTGTATTATTCTAACTGAAATAAGCCAGTTAGGAAAAGACAAGTATCACATGATCTCACTCATATGTGGAATCGAGTGAACAAAATAAACTAACAAACAAAATAGAGACAGACTCATAGATACAGAGAACAGAGTGACAATTGTCACAGGGGAGGAGGGTTGTGGGGGTGGGTGGGTAAAGAAGGTCAAGGGATTAAGGAATAAAAGAACTGATAGACACAGACAGAGGGAAAGGGGTGAGAGGAGGTAGACGAGGGGATAGGTGGGGTAAATGGTGATGGGAGGAGACTTGACTTGGGGTGGTGAACACACAGTACAATATACAGATACTGTATTATAGAACCATACACCTGAAACATATACTTTGACTAACCAATGTCACCCCAATAAATTCAACAAAGATAAAAGGAAAGATGTCTGTGTTTTCAATAAGGCGATGAGCTGTACTGAACAGCAATCTTGTCAGATTAGGGAGAGAGACCTGTTAACCATCTTTTTAAACACTTTCATTTTATTGATTTTTTACAGAGAGAAAGGGAGAGGGATAGAGAGTCAGAAACATCAATGAGAGAGAAACATCGATCAGCTGCCTTTTGCACACCCCCTACTGGGGATGTGCCCGCAACCAAGGTACATGCCCTTGACCGGAATCGAACCTGGGACCCTTGAGTCCGCAGGCCCATGCTTTATCCTCTGAGCCAAACCGGTCAGGGCATGTTCCCATCTTTTCCATGTTCCCGCAGAACTGCATGGCCCTCTCTCTTGTATTTGATGCCACTGAAATGTCTAAATTATTAAATGACGCAGGACGTAGCCGATGGGCGGTTAGGAAGTTAAAACACTGTGCCATGGCAGCAGGCGCGGGCAGCTGCGGTGGAGATGTTCGCGACGTGCAGCGATGTTTCAAGAAACGTGGAATTGAACAGTCGGTGGTACCCGGATGTTCCTCAAACTGCCTCTAACCGGCTTCTTCCTTTGTCCGTGGCCAAACGGGGTTCTATTGGCTGTGTCGTCCAGCCCCGAGGCCAGGCCCCTGTCCAGGCCGTGGGCATTTTCTGTAGAACTGGGAGTGGGCTGGACTTGGCGGCTAGAAAGGGGAAAAGCTTCATGTCTCCATGTCTCGTTTGCTTTCCCCTCCGACTCCAGCAGGCACAGGACCCGAATCAACCGGGGAACAGTAGGGAGGAGCGAGGGAGAGGGAATCAATCTGTTCCGATGTCTGTCTCCCTGATCCTTGGAACAGGGAGCCGGCGCCACCTCCGAGCCCAAGTGTTCTTGTATGGGGAGAGCATCCTTTTAAAGAATTAGTCTTCAGCATCCTGTCAATTACGGCCTCCAAATCTGGCTGAGTAATCAAATGCCAGCTGACAGTAAATATCAAACTGCTCGGGAGCCCGAGTGAGACACAGACAAGTGGGTTCTGTGTGATTGCTTTGGTAATTTGCTTTTTAATCTTTAATACCAATTAAATGCAGGGGAGCCGAAGCCCAAGCGTCACTCAGATGAGACAGCCCATCAGCGGACCCTGCGAGCTGCCCGGCACGGATTTCTTGGCTCCCGTGACTGCATCGGGTCTTGGGGAACAGCGAGGCTGGCAATGACCGTGGACTCTGCACCGTAAGCAGGCAGGGAGCACCCCCTGCCCGCATGGCACTGCCAGGCACGTGGCCTCAAAGGCTATGATTAATTACCTTCCCCTCGGTTGTCCCAGCATCACTGTGGGTCTATTTTTTATTTTTATTTTTTAGCCTTCATGCTTTGCGGGGAGATGGAAGGAGGAAGTGAAACCATGTTTACTGAACACCCCTCAGGTGTAGTTACCATATTTTCCGGCGTATAAAACGACTTTTTAACCCAGGAAAATCTTCTATACGCCCAGTCGTCTTATACGCCGGAAAATACGGTACATAGCAGAGGCTGCTCGCTCTTAGTGGTATGTGCCAAGACATCAAGGTAGGCTCATGCCCCTGAGACCAACCCCAAAGCAACTTAAGAACAGTGGCTCTGTGCCTGGCTGGCGTGGCTCAGTGGTTGAGCATCGACCTCTGAACCAGGAGGTCACGGTTCAATTCCCAGTCAGGGCACATGCCCGGGTTGCGGGCTCAGTCTCCAGTGTGGGACGTGCAGGAGGCAGCCGACCAATGTTTCTCTCTCATCATTGATGTTTCTCTTTTTCTCCCTCTCCCTTCCTCTCTGAAATCAATAAAAAATATATTAAAAAGAAAACAACCCCCCCAAAACAGTGGTTCTCAGCCCAGGATGATCCCCCTTCTCCAGGGACCTTTGGCAATATCTGGAGATATTTTGTTGGTCTCAGCTGGGAAGAGGGTACCCCTGGCATGCGGTGGGTATACACCAGGGATGCTTCGGGAATCCTACAATGCGCAGGGCAGCCCATACATCAGTGAGTTATTTGGCCCAAAATGTCAGCGATGCTGCGGTTGAGAATCTTGCTCTGGACTGAAAACAGAAACTTAGAAAAATGAGAAAATTTTTGGAGCTCTAGAGGTTTTTTAAAAAAATATATATTTTTTATTGATTTCAGAGAGAGATAGAACCATCAATGATGAGACAGCATCATTGATCGGCTGCCTTCTGCATGCCCCACACTGAGGATCAAGCCTGCAACCCGGGCATGTGCCCTGACCAGGAATCGAACCATGACCTCCTGGTTCATAAGTTGATGCTCAACCACTGAGCCACACCAGCCGGGCTCCAGAGATTTTTTTGAACTTGTGAGTGAGAGGAGTGATGGTGTTGACTGGGGCAGGACAGCCAGCCCAGAGCCCTGAAGGCAGGCTGCTGCAGGGGGCTTCTGCCCCCGCTCCATCATGGCTGGGGGAGACACAGAGGCTGTCCCAGGGGTACCTCAGGCCTAGTCCAGGCATTCTCAGGACAGGATTAGGCCTGGACTTGTTTGGAGCTGGCGAAACAGGTGGAAAGTCCTATACTAGTACTTTGGGCGGTTGCTTCCTACCTTTTCTGATCTAACCCTCTCCCCTCCCCCTTTTCTACCTTGTGGTCAATTTTATCTAAGTGTCTCCTTTTACTGTTGTTTCCTTGGGGTTGACAAAAAGTAAATTCTCGAAGAAGGTGGTGGTTTTGTGGAGCAGAAGGTGATGACCGTGGTTTGCTGGTTCTTACAGTTCTCCGACCTGGGGTTTATCCACCTGAGTGACTTAGGCTGGTACTGAGGGGCTTCTGGCTTTCCCATACTCATTGTCTGATGGGGTAGCCGGTACTCTTAGGGGAGAGGAGCTCACTAGCCAAAAAAAAAAAAAAAAAAAAGATGTTTGAGAAGAATAGCAGTTTTTTAAAAAAGTGGCGTTATGAAAAATGTATTATAATACCATTAGAAGCAGAAATATTAGAACATACAGACTAAGATGTTAAAACAAGCCTAAAAAAACATACTAAAAGAGGCAAAGAAACAGAGAACAAGAACAAAGTGAAAATCTGGGTATGAGATATAGAATAGTTGAATGATGATGGGTTATTTAGCAAAATGGATATAGCCGAGGAATGAATTAGTGATTTGGAACTCCAGAGTGAGGGCTTTCTGAGAAAGAAGATAGAAAAAGACAACAAAATAGAAAAGCTAAGAGAGGGATGAAAAGAAAAGTAGAAAAGTGAAAATCCAGTCTATAGGGGTACCACCAAGCCAGCAATGTAGAGCGGATAAAGGATATACAAAATAAAAATAGAAAAAAGAGACTCTTAGCCCAGCCAGTGTGGCTCAGTGGTTGAGCATTGACCCATGAACCAGGAGTTCCCAGTTTGACTCCTGATCAAGGCACATGCCAGGGCTTCAGGCTCCATCCCCAGGAGGGGGTGTGCAGGAGGCAGCCGATCAATGTCATTGATGTTGCTGTCTTTCCATCATTCTCCCTTCCTCTCTCTCTCTCAAATCAATAAAAACGTATTTGGAAAAAAGAAAAAAAAAAAAAAACTCCTGGAAGAAATAATGAATACAGATTTTCTGGAGGAAAAAATAAGACCTCTGATTGAAAGAGCTCTGATTGTGTCAAAGAGGAGAGATAAGGGAAACCTTGATCTTATTACATCAAAGGGTAAATAGTAACTTAACAGTGGAGAAACCTGGGGGACACTTACCTTAACCAGGTACCATATCAACATCATTTATCCTCGATGTGATGCGCTAAGATGGGTGGGCACCACGCCTCTGTGGTATTCTTCCCTCCATTTTAAACCTCAAGCCAACCGTTAGAAAACATCAGCCAAACCCAAACTGAGGCTGTTCTACAAAATGCCTGATTAGTGTTCTTCAAAAGTGTCCTGGTCAGGAAAGACAGAAGACTGAGGGACTGTCACAGATTGAAGCGACTCCACAGACTATGGAGACATAACATCTACTAGTATATGCAAGATAGGATTATGGGTTAAACCCAGAACAACAACAAAAAAGGAGATGAGTCAAAACAATGATGATATGTGAATGTCTGTAGTTTCCTTAATAATATTGTACCACTGTTAACTTTACTATTTTTATGTATGACGCTAATTTCAGGGAAAATTGAATAAAGAACGGGGATTTTCTATTCTGTCTGGGCAACTCCTCTGTAAGTCTAAAGTTCTTTCAAAATAAAGAACTGAAAAATATGCAAATCCATTATCTCCAGTGTTGAAAAATTTGATGACTAATTATTCTATGAGGGGCTCCACCTCCTCACCACTACATGGTACAAACAATCTTTATAATTTTAGACATTCTAATAGACGTGTAGTGGCATCTCATTATGGCTTTGATTTGCATTTCCCTAATGACTAATGATTTTGGGCATCTTTTCAGATACTTATTTGACATACGCTTGATGAAATGTCTGTTCATATCTATTTTTTAAAATTTGCATTTTTTTTTTTGGTGCTTTGAGGATTCTTTACCTTGTCTGCAAACAAGCAAGAAATGTGATGCACAAGTATATTTTCTTGGACATTTTGGGTCAATCTCTAAAATTCTAAAGGAGAGATAGAATACGATTTGTGTTACTTTGGGTCGGGCAAAACATTTTCCGATACGACACTAAAAGCACAATCCATAAACTAAAAAATTAAGTTGGACTCTGCTGAAATGAAAACTTGTAATGTCCTTTTCTGGTCTTATTATTAGAGTAATGCTGGCTTTATCAAATGAGTTTGGAAGTGTTTACTCTCATTTTCTGGGAGAAGTTGTGCAGAAATTGGAATTATTTCTTCCTTAAATGTTTGGTGGAATTTGCCAGTGAAGCCATATGGGTCTGGATTTTCATTTGTTGGAGTGTTTCAACAATGAATTTAATTTTCTTAATAGATACAGGGATATTCAGGTTACTATTTCTTCTTGAGTGAGTGTTGGTAGTTGATGTCTTTCAAATAATCAGTTGATTTCATTTAAGGTGTTGAAGTTATTGGCATAAAGTTATTCTGAATATCCCCTCATTATCATTGTGATAATTACAGGAGCAGTGGGCATGGCCCCTTTTCCATTTCAGATATTGGAAATTTGTGTCTTTTTTTTTTTTTATTACTCAGTCTGACTAGAAATGTATTAACTTTATTGATTTTTATATAAAATCCAGTTTTGGGTTTCATTGATTTTTCACAGTTGTTGGTCTTTTCCATTTCATTGATTTCTGCTCTTACCTGTATTATTTCCTTTTCCCTTCTTGCTTTGGCTCTGATTTGCTCTTCTTCTGAAGTACTCTTAGGTGAATGATTTGAGATCTTTATTCTTTTCTAATTATAAGCATATAATGCTATACGTGTCTATCTAAGCACTGCTTTAATGGCATTTTATAACTTATTTTCATTTTTATTCCGTTCAAAATATTTTAAAGTTTCCCTTGAGACTTTTTCTTTGACCAAAATGTTATTAGTAGTGTGTTTTTTAACTCCCAAATATTTAGATATTTTCCAAATACCTTTCTGTTACTAATTTCTTTATGGTTGGAGACTTGATTTTGTATAATTTCTATTCTTTCACTTTTGTTAAACATTGTTTAATGTCCAAGAATATAGTGCATTTTGGTGAATGTTCCGTGTAAATGTAAAAATCAATCAGGTTCGGTCAATTTTGGTGTATGGCGTTGTTCAGGACTTTTATTTTATTTATTTTATTATTTAAAAAAAATATATTTTATTGATTTTTTTACAGAGAGGAAGGGAGAGGGATTGAGAGGTAGAAACATCGATGAGAGAGAAACATCAATCAGCCGCCTCCTGCACACCTCCTACTGGGGATGTGCCCACAACCAAGGTACATGCCCTTGACCGGAATCGAACCTGGGACCTTTCAGTCCGCAGGCCGATGCTCTATCCACTGAGCCAAACAGGTTAGGGCTGTTCAGGACTTTTATATTCTTAGTTGTTTTCTCCCTATTTGTCAGTTACTTAGAGCAGCAGTTTTCAACCTTTTTATCTCATGGCACACATAAACTAATTACTAAAATTCTGTGGCACACAAAAAAATATATTGCATTTTTTGCCGATCTAACAAATAGAAAGGGTATACTTTTGATTCCTTTACACCAAATAACTATTGTTGTCTTGGCCGTTGCTACTTTTTTACTTGACAATCGAAAGGAAAAGAGGTGAGTGCTCCTGACTAAAATAGTCAGGTATTGCATTCTTTAAAAATTCTTGCGTAGCACAGGTTGAAAATCGCTGACTTGGAGCATCGAGGGTGCCAACCGTAATTGTGGATTTGGTTATTACTGCTTCAACTAGATAAGCTTCGAATTCATATATTTTGAAGTTCTGTTGTTGGTTCATCCACCGATAGAATTACTATTTCTTTTTTTGAGAATGGAACCCTTTATTATTAAGTCATGTCCCTATTTATCCGTGACAACAGTCTTTGTACAACAGATACGCCAGCGTTTCCCTGGTCCGTGTTTGCACGCAGCGCAGTGGAGTTAACACAGCAGACCTGCGGCTGCTGCTCTTCGAAAGGCCCATCGGCAAGGTGGGCTCTGGGCTGAAATTTGGGAATCTGGATTTCTCTTTATCTTGCGTCTCCGTATTTTTTCTCTCTGTAGCTTCCATTCAGCGGTCTTCATCCTACTTCATTGGATTATGTAGAAAAAAAACTATTTCCATGTGTGTGGTGTGGAGTCATTTGTTTTGAGTTAATATTTTGTATGGTATGAGTGAAGGCTTAAGTTCTTTTTCTTTTTTTTGTTTTTTTTTGCATATCCAATTGTTGCAGCAACATATGTTGAACAGACTGTACCAATTCATTTACTGTAAGCACAAGACTAATATTTGAACCCTGAACTCTGTTCCATTGATCTATATTTCTATCCTCAGGCAGGCCCACAATGTCTTGATAGCAGTGGTAGCTTTAGAGTAAGTTTTGAAATCTAAAGTGTCAGTACTCTGACATAGTTGCTTTCTTTCTAAGGATTGTTTTAGATTTTCTAAGCTGCTTTGCATATCCTTATCAATGTTGTAAACTGCTTGTCAGTTTCTACAGAAAAACCCTGCTGAAACTGAGGGCGGTCTGTTACACAACAATAGCACGTACTGTACCCCACACGGTGCATTCTTTCCCTCGCTAATGTGGACCCATTTGAGGTGCTTTGTCTTTTTTAATCTATGACATTGTATTTGATTAAGTTTTGCTCATCTGTTCAGTCACCGATTCTCTCACCCAGCGTTTCTTCCCTGTTTCTCAGCTGTGAGTCATTTGCAAATTTAATGACCAGACGTATGTGTGACTTTAGCAAGCACCACAGAAACATTGTTGAGCCTGGCCGGGCATGGTTCAGTGGTTGAGCGCTGACCTATGAACTAAGGGGTCACAGTTCGAGTCCCAGGCAGGGTACATGCCCAGGTTGTGGGCTCCATCCCTAGTGGGGGCAGGGGGTGTGTGGGTGGGTGGGGATGGTGCAGGCGGCAATGAATGAATGATTCTTTTTCATCATTGATGTTTCTATCTCTCTCTCCCTCTCCTTTCCTCTTTGAAATCAACAAAATGATTTTTTTTAAAAAAGAGTTAAAAAAGAAATATTGTTGAAGAGATCAGGAGGGGCCTCACCCTGCCGTGTACCATAAGATTCAGTCTCCAGGTGATGCCCTGGGCTTGACCCCCTGAAACAATACTTTAGACATTGTGGAAGACTACTGCATCAGGGAGATAAGGTTTTTTCTGTTGGGGCAAAGCTGAGGAACTTTTTTTTGGGTCTTTGCAATACAGAAAATTCTTATTCCTTTTGATGAAGAATTCAGGGATCCGATCCCTTCAGCCCTGCCTCATAAAAGATGACTTAGGGTGAGACCTCCGCGTGAGGAACACATGGTCCTGGGAATGTGCAGGACAGCGGAGACCCAGAATGCACTTCCTCGTGAGAGCCGGAGGGAAGAGGTCAGGATCACAGCAGAAGGAAGGCCGCCCTCTGCAGAGCGAGGACACAGCCGGAGGAGACTCAAGGCGGTCTTCTTGTAGTTGAAATTGCATTAAGGGAAAGAGAGATCCAAGAGAGAAAAACTGACCCACTCATAAGTGACAGGAGAAAATGAATGTTGATTCTCCACTGCCTGGGACTCTGGGCGCACTTGGCAAATCAGTTCCTGGCAAGAAAAACAAAAGCAACGTGGACAATTAGAAATAATGAAGACCTTGCGGAACTGGCGGCGGACAGAAATGAGGCGATGCTCGGGGAAAGAGAGGCATAGATTATCCGAGTGCACGAAAAGCAGGGAGGGAGTCCCGAAGATCATTGGCTCTGGGAATAAGGCTTATCAACTCGGACTCACGGGGTTGCCTCCTGTAAGTGTAAAGCGAAGAGGAGTGATGGGATAGGAGAGAGGAGACCCGGGTTTCTCACCGGTAGTTGTGATCACAGGCAGGACACGTCACCATGTGTGCATCCTCGCCTGTGACAAACTCAGTACATAGGCTCTGAACCTTCGCTTCCTTGCTATCAGTCCCAGTTCTCTGGCTGTCTGCCAGGGGTATTTTTATCCTCACCCAGGGATATTTTCCCATTGATTTTTAGGGAGAGTGGAAGAGAGAGGGAAAGACAGAGAGAAACATCGATGTGAGAGAAACACATCGATTGGTTGCCTCCTGCACGAGCCCTGATCTGGGCCCGGGCTGGGGAGGAGCCTGCAACCCAGGTACGTGCCTTTGACCGGAATCGAACCCGGGACCCTTCGGTTCCCAGGCCGACATTCCATCCACTGAGCCAAACCAGTGAGGGCTGCCAGGGGCATTCTTAGAGTAAATAAAATGCTATGAAGTGCTTTGATTACCTGGGGAAACCAATTAAAAATTAATCCAGGATGGTATGGAAATCCCTTCAGCTAGCCCTGGGGACCTCAACATATCTGATGGCGACTCAGAGGAGAATGGCGCTTCTTTGCGTTTCTTATTCTGTCACGCTCTTCCCTATTGATTTGCCAATTTGGGCTAAAAAGGAAGGAAAACACACAAAGACAAAAACCCTCTGCAACTAATTAATTATTTTGCCAGTTTGATAGGGAAGTGGAAAAAAAACCACCCTTTTAAAACCAAAGAACAATAATTTTTAAGGAACCTAACTAACACATTTCCATGAAGTAAACACGTTGGACCTGGTATGAGGCAGTAAGCTTGCTAGGATGCTAAAAACCCTTCAAATTTACATATTTTAATAGGGCATGGTAAAAGCAAATACTCCAACACAAATAATTATAATATTTTAATGGCGTTTCCTCAGGGCTTAATGTTTTAAAAATAAACATACATCAGACATACTCAGTGTTACTAAGTGGCAAAGATTCTGCCACGCCCAGCTGTATTTCTTGAACTGCATGAAGGAAGAAAAGTGGAAATATGGTTTGCTTAACGTCTTTGATTTATAGAACTGCGAGGGGTACAGGCCTGATGCTCTGAGTCCTGTTGAGGGAACACAGTCACAGCTCCAATTCTACCCGTTAGTATTTTCATCACTTGCCCAGTTGCCTATGGGCTCATTAGCCCAGTCCAGACACATAGTAGGGAGTTTAATAGGTACTTTTAAAAAATATATATATTTTATTGATTTTTTACAGAGAGGAAGAGAGAGGGATAGAAAGTTAGAAACATCGATGAGAGAGAAACATCAATCAGCTGCCTCTTGCACACCCCCTACTGGGGATGTGCCCGAAACCAAGGTACATGCCCTTGACCGGAATTGAACCTGGGACCCTTGAGTCCGCAGGCTGACGCTCTATCCACTGAGCCAAACCGGTTTCGGCAATAGGTACTTTTAAATGGGAATTCTTTGCTGGCTCGTTAGCAGCAGCATCCTGCAGATTTCATGGATCACGGAATACCAGGGATAAAAGGGGAGCAGATACCTACAGACTGGAAAGTAAAGACACTCTAAAATACCTAGGCCACGCATGTCAAACTCAAAGGCTAACACGGGCCAAATAAGCGAGGCAGGTGGCCCCGTGGGCCGCAAGTTTGACATGCTTGACTCAGGCTCTCCCAGGAGGTCCAGCCTCATTTCTTCTGCAAGCTGCC
Source organism: Eptesicus fuscus (assembly GCF_027574615.1). NCBI lineage: Eukaryota > Metazoa > Chordata > Mammalia > Chiroptera > Vespertilionidae > Eptesicus > Eptesicus fuscus. Next base: position 20,649,798 of record NC_072495.1, on the reverse strand, counting down.
CGGGAGCCGCCGCGGTGAGAAAACCACCGCGGTGCCCACCAGCAGTGGCTGCTAAGTTGTCTCCAAGAAGCTACTCTGAACAAGCAGCCCCTCTGCCATTGCTCTCAGAGCCACCTGCCCGCGGATGCTGGCGCACCTCACCTTGTGCCCTCGGTCAAACTATGGGCCCTTGGATCATGGGATTCTATTGCCAGGAGCGACTCGAGGTAGCTGTGTTTAATCTTTCTTATTTCACTGGAGGTCCAAAGAGGTTTACGAATCACCGCAGCCGAGGAATCCTGTAAAAGTCACCGTTTTGCAGGCAGGACTTGGAAAATGGTGGCTGTAGAAGTGTTTTTATTTATTTATTTATTTTTAATTCTTTATTGTTTAAAGTATTACGTAAGTCTCCTCCCCCCCACCCCCATTGACCTCTCCCCGGCCGCCTCCACCCGCCCCCAGCACATGCCCTCACCCCCCTACTGTCTGTGTCCATTGGTTATGATCCCATGCATGCCTACAAGTCCTTTGGTTGACCTCTAACCCTCTCACCCCCTGCCTTCCCTCATAGGTTGGACAGTCTGTTCAATGCTTCTGTGACTCTTGTTCTATTTTTGTTCATCAGTTTATGTTGTCCACTGTATTCCACAAATGAGTGAGATCATGTGATATTTAGCTTTCTCTGATTGGCTTATTTCACATAGCAGAATGCTCTCCAGTTCCATCCATGCAGCTGCAAATGGTAAGAATGCCTTCTTTTTTTTACAGCAGCACAGTATTCCATTGTGTAGATGTACCACAGTTTTCTAACCCACTCATCTGATGATGGGCATTTAGGCTGTTTCCAAATCTTAGCTACTGTCAATTGTGCTGCTGTGAACATAGGGGTGCATATATCCTTTCTGATTGGTGGTGTAGAAGTGTTTTGGAAGTAGCTCCAAAACCTTGGGCAAATAAAGCAAGCCCAGCTGGTTCCCAGCCTCTGGATTCCTCCTTCACTCCCCAGCGAGGTCAGCTTGGTCCCCATGTGCAGGCCCAGGTGAACCCCAGAGTCCAAATCTAACCCTGCTCTCAGACGGGAGCGACCTCGGGCCTTGCTATTCAAATACACGTGGTCTGTCCTGGACCCCCCTGGAGTCTTGCTTGGACTTTGTGTGTTGCCTTCATGTCGAGGAGCAAGGCCTTTGTCTAGTTCCTGACGTTTTTCTCCTGCCTTTGTTTCTTTCTCTAAAATGCTTGTTCTTGGGATAGCAAAGACCTGGATTGGAGTCTCAACTGTGCTCCTTGCTATGTGTGACTCAAGCAAAAAGATAGTCCCTCGGATTCTCAATTTCTCCCTTTGCAAAGTGAGGATAATACTGCTACTTCATAGCAATATTGTCATTGCTGATGTTTAGGGTTGGTTGATATAGTAGAGTCTGGGATTGTCATTGAGGGGTGCGTAACACACGGTGGAAATAATTGTTGTTTATTATTCCCTTGGCCCTTCTTGCCATTCTCCTCTCTGGAACATTCTTCTGGCTCCAATCTGGCAGTGGGGCCCTGCTCTTACTGAACAAAATTTCAGTAACCCCAACCCTAATCCAACCCTAACCCTAACCCTAACCCTAACCCCAACCCTAACCCTAACTATAACCCTAACCGTAACATCCAGCTTCTTCGGGCTCCCCAGGATGGCCAGCCCTGAGATCCAGTCACTGATTTCCCCTCACCTTCCCCTCTCCCCTGCTTTTTGTCTTGGATCCTTTCCTATGACTGCCTACCTGACCTTGGCCCGATACTGCTATGTCCTTTGGGTACCTCTCTGATGCTAGCTCCTTCCCAGAGGGCAGACCCAGTGTCTGGCTCCGGGGCCTCCCACCTGCCCAGCTCTCCGTGTGGCTTTGACTTGTCAAGATTCTCCAGGGAAAATACCAGAGAATCTTCCTAACCTGCGTTTGCTCTAGTCGTAGACACTAATATATAGGCCTCACCTCTCCCGTGTCTGGCCTTCCTCCTTTCCATCCTCCCAAGGCTCAAAAAGGGGAAACAGATATCTGCAACCCCCAACTCAGGACTGCTACTCAACTAAATAAATAAAAAAAATGCTGTGAACATTGGGTATGGTGAGAACAGAAAGAAGTCGAGCCCATTAAAAGACATTGAGGGTTGCTGTCTGAGTTCCTGGTAGTGTGAGCATAAAAATTCATAAGGCAGAGGCAGGGAGAAGAAAAAAAAAGCAGGCTTGAGGTGGGATGGAGGAGAAGGAGAAAGGGATTAAGAGAAAAAAAATGAGAGAAGGAAAGAGCATTGCTCACATTTTTTCAATTTGTTCCTTTATCCTTGAATGCGTGAAAAGTGACTGAACCTCCCTTTCCTCCCTCTACAAATGCAACTCCTTTATTTATGTATAGAGTGTACACTGCAGCATTTTCCATTTGTTCATCTGTTCCATATGCAGTGTGTGTTCTGGTTGTTTTCATATGTATATATTTTATCTCCCCAACTAGATGCTGAGGGCAGCTCTTTGTGTCAAGTGAAGTGTTCAACAAATGCTGGGCAAATAGATGTCTGAGTTCCCAGCTCGCATTCTGCGCCCCCAGCATTATTCTCGCTGACACCTCACTCCCCTAGCTACTCCCCTTATCCGCCTTACTGTCCTTATTTTTCTCGACTCTCTCCTCTTGCTTCTTCATTGCTTAAAGTTCTCAAGTCCTGATGTTTTGTCTTTTTGTTGTTGTTGTTAATCCTCACCCAAGGATATTGTTCCATTGGTTTTTAGAAATAGTGGAAGGGAGGGGGAGACACAGAGTGAGAGAAACATCGATGTGAGAGAGACACATCAATTGGTTGCCTCCTGCCCGTGCCCTGAAGGGGGACAGGGATAGAGCCTGCAACCAAGGTACGTGCCCTTTGACCGGAATCAAACCCAGGACCGTTTAGTCCATGGACCGACGCTCTACCCGTTGAGCCAAACTGGCTAGGGCAAGTCCTGCAGTTTTTTAGAGAGTGTTTTGTGTCCATTAACTTTTTTCTTTTATTTCTGTTTCTACCATTTTAGTTCTCACTCTTATCACTTCATATCTGGATCATTGAAATTGTCTCTTTACACTTCTCTGCTACTCTTTCTACCCATTGCCCGTTTAATCCTTTTGAAAAGAAGTTTATTGCTCTACTTAGAAACAGCCCCTTGTTGCTTATAAATAAATCCAGTCTCTGTCTGTGATCTGGTAGTCAGGAACCGGGCTCTCCCTGATGTCCAGGGCGTGTGCCCCCCACTTTCTCCAATGTGTAGCCATCTTAGTGATGTGTGAGCTCACTTGCTGCAAAGCACCTGGTGCTATTCTCCATCAGCCTTGGCTTAGGCCACCTCCCCTGCCAGGGTATTCAGCGGCTTTCCTTTCACTCACCCACATCCGGGACTCAGCCAGTGTTCTTCCTCACACACGGAGCCTTCTCAACCATTCTGGGCCTCGGGATCCTCCGATCTCTATGGCATGTACTATCCCCTTTGGGATTGAATCATATGTGCTCAGATGCTCTGTTATTTCCTGTGTTTCCTGTCATTTGGACATAACTGTGCACCTGTAATGAGCAGGGGCCAAGCCATGCTCCAGCCTCTCAACACCAGTTAGCGCATCCTCCCTCCAGCCAGGCGGCATGCTAGGTGTTGGGGACAGCGATGAGTGAGTATACCTCCATCCAGTCATCTAGACCAGTGGTCGGCAAACTCATTAGTCAACAGAGCCAAATATCAACAGTACAAAGATTGAAATTTCTTTTGAGAGCCAAATTTTTTAAACTTAAACTTCTCCTAACGCCACTTCTTCAACATAGACTCTCCCAGGCCGTGGTATTTTGTGGAAGAGCCACACTCAAGGGGCCAAAGAGCTGCATGTGGCTCACGAGCCGCAGTTTGCCAACCACTGGTCTAGACTCACCTAGTAGTCTACACTTTTTCATCTACTGGTCTAGATTTTGGCCGCGGTAAGACCTAAGGTCAAGTTCTACTCTACCACTTCCCAGCAAGTTATGTAGCAACTCTCAGACTCAGTTTGTTCGTGCACTACACAGGGATATTTGGATAAGGGGGTTGTTCTAAACATTGCCTAGCTCACATGTGTAATGTTTCTATCATGGTGCTTGACATGTAACTTATTAATACACTAGCATTCCCATTGCAGGAAAAATCCTGCAATAGGATTTCCTGCTGCACTCTACCCCGCCTCCGCTCCGCCCTTGTCGCCCGCCCCGCCTTCTCCACCAGCCCACCTGCTTTTCCCTTCTCCCCCGGCCCTTTCGAAGCTTTACTCCCTTCTGCAGCTCTTGGCTTCTTTCGACGCTGTCTTGATATGCAAATTAGCCGCCATCTTTGTTGGGGTAATTTGCATACTCGTCCTGATTGGTTGGTGGGCATGGCTTAGGCGTAGCGAAGGTGTGGTCAATTTGCATATTTGTCTATTATTAGATTAGATATTAGTGCTCTTCTCCTCGGCCAATATCAGATCACAGGTGGCTTTCACTGTCGAATGTTTCCTTCTTACCACACACACGGGGTCATGTACTACAACGAGAGGAAAGAGGAACCACACGTTCTAGTCTTCTAGTTTTACTTAGAAATGAGATGATGGGCTTTCATGGGCTTTTGCTTCGGTCGAACCTTGTAGAACGTAAAACCTGCCAGGGAGCAGTCCATGGAACTATAGATTTCCCATGTAGGCTATAGATCAACCACCTGGATGAGCTTCTGACCCTTTTATTACTTTTTTGTGCACCCGCTCATGTGGCCAGCACTAAGCACATAGAAGGCTTCTCATGATTACAGGTCAGGTTGACTAGATGGGGGCTTGTTGGGGCAGATTGAAGGAGAAGACTGTGATGGGCTGTGCAGACATCACCCAGAGGGCGTACCTTCAGGGGGTGGGCGGATGCTTCTGCTCTGTGGAGCCGGAGCTGACTTGCCATCTGTTCTGCATCTCCCTTCTGTTTCTTCCTCGCTGCCTTGGTCCCAGGCTGCCCGCCACTGTGCTCCAGCCCCATCCCAGAGGCCCCTGTCGGCCCAGAGCCAATCTCAGGACGCTGTGTGACCCTGACGGGGGCAGTGGCTGGATGGAAGGTGGAGGATGTGTGTGTGGGGGGGGCGGAGGGGGATAAGGAGTGTGAGAGGAAGCAAGTGGGAGGTAGGAAGGAAGTGAGGCAGAGAGGGGAAGAAAGGCAGGAGAGAGAAAGGGGAAACTGAAAGAGAAGTGGAGTCAGGAGGGGCTGGGTGAGAGAAGAATGGGGAAGTAGAGAGAGAGAGAGAGAGAGAGAGAGAGAGAGAGAGAGAGAGAGAGAGAGAATTTTAATTGTATGAGCAAAACCCTGTATCCTGCAATTGGAATCATGGGCAAAGAACAAGAGACTGTAACTGGGGCACAGAAGAAGTGGAACAGCGGATGGGGGGTGAGTTCCACACTGCAGGGAGCAGTGGACGACGTATCTGAGATGCGCTTACCCCCCCATCAGAGGTGTTCTCCTCTCCAGGAGTGCTGGCTTCATATCATTTGGATCCACATTGGGCACTCGCCCTTCCCTCTGGGATAGGAGATGGAGAGACTGTCATTTTGGAATGGGAGTGGAGGGGTGTACTGATGGAGGCTTGTCCGAGGGGGTGTTTTATGACAAAGGGCCCAGTCTCTCATAACCACTGCCCCAAATCTTCCTGCAGAGCCTGGCCCTGACGTTGTTCTCCATGCAGATCTGGTCTTCAGAGGAGTCCTAAGAGATGGAACCTTTGCACCTGCCACTCCTCCCTCTGGAGTCTCCTACCCTCCGGGGATGGGGCGGCTGGGGGGACAGTTGGGGCAGCACCTCACTTACCTGCTCGTGAAGCTCCCAGGAACCAGGGAACTAATGTATGTTTCTAGAAGCTGGCCTGGAGCCTGGTGCCAGTGGGGTCGATGTCATGAGAATGGATTCTCCCGCTGAGAGCTCGGAAACTGCCCTGTTTCTCAAAACAGCCGGGTTCCCAGGCAACTCCCTGTCGATCCAAGGAGGGTTGTGAGGGCGAGAGACCTATCATTGCACTTCAAGGAGCCACAGATAGAGCTCATGTGCTCTTCTTCTGGGGTCGCAGGAGGAGACTGGGGTGCACATTTGCGCCCCAGGGAAAGCTGGAGGTGAAGACACTGAAGAGCTAACAGGACCCAGTGGAGTCCCAAGGATGAGATGGTGGCACGAGCACGCTGGGGCGTAGGCTTCCAGATTCGGGGCTAGAGGCACAGATAGCCACCACGGCCTCTGGTGACCTGGCCAGCCCTGCTCTCTTGGACCTTCCTCAGCTTCCTGAGCTCACGGGCAGGCCCCCTCCTGCCCCTGGCTGTCAGCTCTGAAGACATTTGAATAATGAATTCTGTTTCAGACGGAAAACCTCGAAGTTCCATCTGTAACAAGACTTGAAATAATTACAGCTGATGATTGCCTGGGACACTCAGCCAGAAAAAACAGAACAGCTTCTGGCCGCCAGCAATTACAAGCAGCCCCGGCTTCAGCACAGACAGAACTTTTAGCTGAATACATGAATACATTGCTGAGATCAGAAGGCGAGAGAGGCTGTTGGGGCGGGGCTGAGTGGGCCAAAACTGAGAGAGAAGAAGGGAGGGAGCGAGGGAGGGAATGAGGGAGGGAGAGAAAGAGAGACCCCCGATTCTTTGCCCATCCTAATTTATAACTATGAAATAGCAAAAAGAGTTGACATAGAGTGGTACCCTGTGGGTACTGTTCCAGGGCCGGCTCCGGTTGACACTCTTATGGGAGAAGTGACGAGCTTGCTTGTCCTCCATGTGGTGTGGAGTTATAGAATGTGCCGCCTTCCTCCTGCCCGGGGCAGGGGAGACAGTATAAGCTTTGGGATCCGAGAAAATTGGGCTCAAATGCCAGTTTTGGTACCTTAGGGACTGAACTACTCGGAGCCTCAGTTTTCTCATCCGTAAGTAACTCTTCCAGAGTTTTCTCCTGGGAATGAGATAGGACACTGCTTTAAAGCACCTGACACTGCCGTCTGGGACAGAGGAAGCATTCAGGACGTATGTGATGATCGTCATCCACAGCGTCTCTTTCCATCTGTGCATTGGCTCACTCATCTGACCTCACTCCTGGCTTGAGAAGAATCAGGGTATTCAAGACCCTCGAAGAAAAAAATGTAGCTAGTCATTGGGTCAGAGACTTTAAAAACGAAACGGCTAGCACTTTGGAGCTGCAATGGCGAGGACAGGGCGATGGCAGTCTGACCTAGCTCCTTGGTTTCTCATTTTGAACAAGTTTGCTTTGATTTCTCCGATGGATTCGCACGTCTGCCTTTGACGGCTAATTCCAACCAGGACTGGAAGGGAAAGCCCAACACTCTCGGGACTTTAAAAACTAGTAGATGGCCCTGGCTGGTTTGGCTCAGTGGATAGAGTGTCGGCCTGCGGACTGAAGGGTCCCAGGTTCGATTCCGGTCAAGGGCATGTACCTGGGTTGCAGACACATCCCCAGTGGGAGGTGTGCAGGAGGCAGCTGATCGATGTTTCTCTCTCATCGATGTTTCTAGCTCTCTATCCCTCTCCCTTCCTCTCTGTAAAAAAGCAATAAAAAATATATATAAAAACCCACAAAAAAACTAGTAGATGAGCCATCAAAGTCCTGGTCATCAGACGCTGGAATCAAGATTTTCCACCTAATTTGCAGACTGAGATTTTGGTGCCTCCCGGCTCCTTGCCAGCCTCGCTAGCTGAGCCCTCCCACTCCCATCTGGGAGATCAGGCAGGCCTAAGGGCCGCTTCCTGTCCTCCCACTGCGGCCGTGAGAGTGGGAGCTCACAGACCAGCCCCTGTGCGAACCGCTGATGCTCTCCAGGGAATCCTCCTGGCAAACTCAGCGGAGCCCCTTCTCCTCTTCAAAGCGGGGCAACTGCCATTCATCCCCTCTGTCCGTCATCTCTGCTCATGTCCTACTCTCGCATCGACAAGAACCTCACGGGGGCCCGGCTTTCCTTCTAAAATCCTTCCCGTTAAACTCAAACAAGAGGCACCTTCAGGGCGCCCTGGCTTCTGTGCCATCTTACTGGCGTCACCTGAGCAGCCAGGGATGGGAAAGTCAGAGCATCTCTTGAATCTGATCAGTTGTTTTGACTTTGCACACACAGCTCCCCTGGGCTTTAAGGTTAAGCTTGTCTCAGCCATTCAGGAGCTTCACCGCTTCCGGCCCGTGTTTGTTTGCCTTCGGTCTGTGTCATCGCTCCTTGGTGCTTGCCTCTTGTAGGCTGAGGGTAAGGGGACAATAAAATAGGAGAGGATGCCGGAGAAAGCAGGCGCCATAATTTAAAATGAAGTATCAGTACTTGGAGGCATCATAGACCAGCGAGAGAAGCAGTAGACATGGGATCTGGGTTAGAATTTGGGATGCCTGACCTTGAGTGAATCTCAGAGCGAATCTCAGGCTCTTCACCGGTTAAGCTGGGTTGCCATGATGTTTGGACTTTACAAGTCAGAGTGTGTGGAAATGATAGCCCAGAGAAGGCACCCAATAAATGGCACAGCTGCCTCGGATAAGATTCTCCAGATTTTCCTTCTCCCTTGAGGACTTCGCCTTTATCTCTACTTCTGGGAATTTAGGAGAAAGGGCTACATGGGAGGTGTGGGGGGGTGGGCAGCAGACTTCCATAGACCTACGAGGGCCATAGTCTTTCTAACACTCTCCTGGGGTTACTCAACATCGAGAACCACCCCCCTCCTTAGTTTCGGTGGGAGTAATGTCAGGGCTCCTGATCAGGTTTCTGGGAGCCCCGCCTCCTCCCTGAAGCTTCCACAGAGCTCCCTGCCCAAGGCCAGTCCTGGGCTCTGTGAAGTGCTGTGCAGAGTAAAGGGACTGCCCTGGTTGCTAAAACCCCTGTTTTTGTCACTAGCTACTGGGGGTCTGGCCAATTTAAGCCTTTTTATTTTGGATCAAGTTTGGGTATACATACACAATTGGATAGTAATTATAATATTTACAATGCTGAACAATTTGCTTAATCTCTCTGAGCCTCTGTTTTTTGTTTTGAAGAACTATTACTATTACTGTTGTATTCTATCTATCTATCTACATACCTATTCTTATTCACTTGAGGTTCTTTGAGGGCTGAAACTGTGTCAAAGATATTAAAAATTTATTGATTATTACATAATCACCATTGAGATGGTTCTGGAGCTAAAAAAAGTCTAATGATCCATGATTTCTACACTCTACGAACTCAGGTGAGAGAGGGAGAAAGAGAAGAAGAGATAGAGACTAAGACTTCTAAATTAAAAAATTGGCTTTTATTTTTTCTTATTCTTGTGACAGTATCTTCCATATGGTATGTAAATTTCTCAGTAAATACATATCAGTTGAGTGATCAATAAGCTTAATTCCCTCATGACAGCAAGGAATGTGTGAATCTGACGTGGAATTAGCAACTGGTATCGGATTTTTGGTTAAACTTGGTGGTGTGAACTTGACTCCTCCCCCAAAGTCCACTAAAATGGCAGTAAAGAATTTGAAAACATAACAATAAATAGAAAGAGATTAAGAAAAGAGAACAGTATAGGAGAGATGACCATAGATATTAGGAACTGGAAAGGCAAGCTAAAACTTAAGCTTCTGTGTGTGTGTGTGTGTGTGTGTGTGTGTGTGTGTGTGCACTCATCATGAAACAAACAAAAAGCAAACTTAAAAGTCTTGAGCCTCAGCTTTGAATGCACTAGCTACCTGCCCCTGTGGATACCAAGAGAAGGTTGGATTGCTGCAAAGGTCCCAGATTCTCTCCCCCAGCCTGTGTGGCTCTGTGGCCGCTCTGCCCGGACCCCAGCAGAAACCTGGAGGTTTGCACAGAGGAGGAAGAGGTGACATTATTCCAAAATAAAGCAGGACCATGTGAAAGTCTGCATGCTGAACAGTAAGACTTCTAGCTTCCTTCTCTTATCCTCTTCCCCGAATCAGGCAACCAATCCTCACAGCAGAAATGGGACAATTCCTCTCTGGGAAAACCGACTGGCATTGAAGAAAATACTTTCAGATATCCAACACACCCCGGTTAGCGTCCCGCCCACTGAGCTGCATGCCTGTCATTGGTTCGTGAGGGATTTTGCTTCACGTTGTCTTCATCCTGGGACCCAGTGAACAGCTGTTATCACGCATGTGGCCATCATCCTGGCAGAAGGAAATTGAGTTGTGCATTCTGCACTGATTTCTACAGTTCCCATTTCCACACACGTTTCATTGGCCAGAGCAAGTCACATGGCCATGTCTAACGCTAAAGTTGGGAAGCGGTGAAACTTTACTGTGTGCCTGGAAGGAGAAGAACTGGACTTTTTTGTGAAGTACTTGGATAGCAGTCTTCCCATCTGGTCCCCAAACATTCCCTGTGTTCATCCCACAAGCAAAGTATACTCATCTCTCCTTGCGGTAGATCGCTCTGCCCTCTCATCTAGTAATGCCATCACACGGAACCTCTGAAGCAGTGGTACTTGCCACCAGTCTCCTCAAAGGATGATGCTCAGGAGCCTCTGTTTTAGGTCCTAGAAATCTGATGAGTCAGGAATTAAACACACACACACAAACTCACACTCCAAAAGCCAAATAACAAAATAAATCGGTTATTCACCTCCCCTTCACCCTCCCAACATATACTTACGGAATGGGACAGTAGTAGATGCTCTTACTCAGGAAGGGGAGAAGGGGAGCCTTCAGTGGGGATGGTGAACCCACTGGGAAGTCATGTTTAGGGTCCCTGGTCTAAGAGAGGAAAATGTTCCTTGATTGTGCCTTGCTTCCTTTCCCTGCCCTTGTTCCCTTGCCCACTATTGTCTGTGGGTCCTTGCTTTGCCTTATCCTCCTTCGCCTCATTTGAGGTGTATGTTGGGGGCATATTCCTTCCTTTGGAACCAAGCAGGCTTTCATTTACGTCCTGTCCCTAGATAATGGGAGCTCAGGGGTCATTTTAAGCATTGAAGCATCACAGTCCATGCTGATGGTACTTTTGATAATATGAAGCTCTCAAAAAATGTAGTTGGCTCATTATTTATTTCACTAGAGGCCCAGTGCATGAATTCATGCACGGGTAGGGTCTGGCTGGCCTGATGGGGGCCGATCAGGGCTGGGCTGGCGGGGGGTGGCCTTGGATCCCCCGAGAGTGGCCCTCCTCTATGAGGTGAATAGACTCTTGTGGTTACCTGACTAGATCTCCCTTCAGAGAAAAGACCAGGTCTAAGGGTGAGGGTCTGAAGTCCAGGGCCAGGTACCAGCTTGGGTTGCATGGGAAGGTGGCTGGTGCATGTGGTTTATTTAGACACTTAGTTCTGTATCCTGGGGAACCCTGGAGGCTCCCTGCTGTGTAATGGGGCTAGCTAGAAGCTGATCTGGCAGCTCGTTAACACTCAATTAAAGCTCTTCTCTCCAGTATGGCATTAACTTTTTAAAAATTTATACATGCAATTGAAGGAATTAAAGTGCATCTGTGGTTTTTCAAAGCAGCTCATGTGAGGGAGGCTGTAAAATTGTTCTCATCTGCCCAGTATTCAGTTCTCAAATTTATATGTGCAATTGAGTTGGAAATTAAAGCGCAGTTTTAAGGTGGGTGTGAGTGTCTAACATAGCACCCCATTAACCATTTTAAATTTATAAATGTAATTAAAATGAGATTACTTTGGAATTAAAGAATATAGGGAGGAAAAAAAATACATGCTCTTTCTTGGGACGATGCTGCCCCCCTCCCTTTCCTATAATCTGAATTTTTGATGAGTATGTTGTCATCAAAGTTTTTACTCCCGTAAAACAGTGAGCTAAGATGTTTCCATGCCAGAATGTAGAGGTATCCTCATTACACTCAACACCACCCTTCCTTGCCTCTTTTTTGTCAGGTTGAAGAAGAGAGGGCCTACTACCCACAGAATTTTGGAGGATGTGCATTGTATGGTTGTCATTTTAAGACTCATTAGTCCCAAGAATGTTAATTCACTATCTATATATATAAAAAGCTAATATACAAAGTGTCCCCTCAGGAGTTCGACTGGGAGACTGGGAGTTCGCTTGCTTGCTATGATGTGTGCTGACCACCAGGGATTGCTGTGGAACATGGTGGGCCATCAGTGCCAGTGGCACGGCACTGAGGGGGTGAGGAAAGGAGGAGGCGGGGAATCCAGGAGGCGGGGAATGGGGGCAGTGAACTGTGGTGGTGGCCCACAGGTGGCAAGGGAAGGAGGAGGCATGGAGGCAGGGCGGCAGGAAACCTGATCACCGGCTAGGCCTAGGGACCTTACCCATGCACGAATTTCATGCACCAGGCCTCTAGTAGTGGTAAAATGGGGGAGACCCAGAGATTACATTGTCCAGTTCCTGGAATTATGCACGAACTGGTTTTCTGGTATTAAGGGAACAAGTACAGTGGACACCCCCATCTGCAGGCTCTTGACTTCATCCCTAGGTCGAGCATGTTCCTTTTTCAGTGGGTGGCGCACATACAGAAGGCAGTTTCTGGCTCATCAGGAATATGCAAGGATTGGGACAGATGCTGGTGAGAAAACAAGGGCAACTTCCCATCTTTCTGTTAGCACAGTAGCTGGATATTGATACAGGAAGAGAGCAAAGGGAATCAGACATTGCTGTTTCACCAGGAGGTTCCAGCTTCACACACTTCCCAGAAACCACCGGTCCATTCCCCCAGGTCACTGAGGAGAGGGATAGAGCAACAGAGGAGGAGGTCAGCAGTGCAGTAGGAGCCCAAATGGCCACCCTAGAGGCCTGGCAGTCCAGCCTGGGGAAAGAAGGAACTGGTTGGGAGGTGGGCCTATCAGAAGCCTGTGAAATCTTGGGAAGTTGATGGGTTATTGTGAAAAAGTGCCTGATCCCTCCCAAGCCTGAGATCATATAACCCCAGGGAACAAAGCCTTTCTTTCTCTCCTTCTCAGTAATATGCACAACCATGTGGGTCTATCAGTACCCCATGCCAGCTCCAGAGGACTAACTAAGCTTTAACATGAAACAGAAACTCTGGGAACCAGCCTTTGTTTTGGCCTTGATGAAGGCAAGATTGGACTTTGTCTATGGTGGGACAGACGGAGATGGGACATTGGAAACTCAAGGGCAGCCTCTTCTATTCCCACAGGACTAAATCTTTTTTAAAAAAATATATTTTTATTGATTTTAGAGAAGAAAGGAGAGGGAGAGAGAGAGATAGAAACATTAATGAGGAGAGAGAATCATTGATTGGCTGCCTCCTGCACATCCCCTACTGGGGATCAAGCCTGCAACCCAGGCATGTGCCCTTGACCGGAATCAAACCTGGGACCCTTCAGTCCGCAGGCCGATGCTCTATCCACTGAGCCAAACCAGCTAGGGCCACAGGACTAAATCTTGCCACACCACAGTTTCCCAGGTGTGGGTCTGTGGAATGCTTTCCATACGATTCCATGGGTAAAACCAACCAAACAAACAAAAACACACCACACACACAATTTCCACCGGCAGCATTTCCATGGATCCAGGCAGCATATTCTAGAAAATTAGAGAACTCCTGATATTTGCTGACTCCATGACATTGTCAGAAAATTCTTTAAGTATTTCCCCCCTTCTGGTTCAGACTGGTTCCTTTAAGACCACTGTCTCCTCTAATTGGACGGTCAGGAATGTCTGAATTGTGGGAGGAATGCCCATGGCTCCGGGAAATGCCCAGGTGAAGGTGCAGCCTGCTGTCCTGTGTGATGATGAGACACTGGGACGCACATCAGCATGGGCTCGCTCCAAATGCTCCGTCTTCCTGTCTGTCATGCCTCCTTCAAGGCAGGGGGCTGGTTATCGTCCTCCTGGCCCTTCTGTTCCCTCATCGCCACTCAGCTGGCCCCCTGTCCCTCCCAGAGCATGGGTCAGTGCAGGAGGGCGAGGGTGAGTGGCTTTGGTAGGCAACTCCCCGCTGAGTCCTGAATCCCTAGACTTTCTTAGGCCAGGCACGCCCTCCTGTCTGACCCATGTCACGGTGCTAAGCAAGGGAAGGGGGAACGGGCAGCACTTGATTGTCTATAATCTAAGCCCCTTTATCATTCATCCTTGTCATTTTCAGAAGTCAAAGACTCAAGACCCCTTTCTTCTTTCCTCCCCTAATACATTTGCATGCTCACTGAGGCGAAAAATTACATGATTTCAAGATTGCCCTGAGTCCTGTTTCAGACCCTGGGCCCGCTTAGCAGGGCCATTGCCTTGCAATTAGGCAGGGGCTCACAGTCCTTATTTAATACCCTGTCGCTCCCACCGAGGACTTGCGACTTGCTGCTGCTCCTCACCTCCCCCCCAACCCCCGCCCCGTGCCTGTCTGTTGCATTCGGAGTTGTCTGTGTGGCTTATGTGCCCCTCTGAGAGCAGGCCCGAGGAAACCACCATGTGAATCGTGGTAAATCAATGACTGAAGAAGAAATGAGCGGACCAACTCATTAAGAACTATATTTAAAAAGTGCAGAAGAAAAGGCTCAGCTTTCATCTTGGATAATAAAGTTAGTGTTGCTATTAAAAAAAAAGACATAGCTGTAGCCGGTTTGGCTCAGTGGATAGAGCGTCGGGCTGTAAACGGAAGGGTCCTGGTTCGATTCCGGTCAAGGGCACATGCCCTGGTTGCGGGCTCAGTAGGGGGCATGCAAGAGGCAGCCAATCAATGATTCTCTCTCATCATTGGTGTTTCTATTTCTCCCCTCTCCCTTCCTCTCTGAAACCAATAAAAATATATTTTAAAAAGTCATAAAAACAAGAGGAAATTGTTGACTGCTTCACCCTCTGCTGCATGTTGCTGAAGGTCTGCAGGAGCCTCCAAAATACATAAAATACAACAAATTGAGCAAGTTAGGGTTAAGAGAAAAGATACAAAAGAAAACAAGGCCCCTTCCCTCGTTTTAAAAGAGTGTGTCATGCTTGCTTGGTGCCCACCAAGGTGCAGGGCAGGGCAGGTGCGAGGTGGAGGAGGCTGGCATCGCTGGAGGCGTGGTGGTTGCTTCTGCTAGCATCTGGGTGGGCCATTTCTTTTTAAAAAATTCTTTATTGTTGAAAATATTATATATGTCCCTTTTTTTCACCTGATTGACCCCCTCTAGCCCACCCCTGCCCCCGCCCCAGGCCCTCACCGCCCCATTGTCTGTGTCCATGGGTCATGCATCTATGCATACAAGGTCCTTGGTTGATTACCTCCCACCCAGCCATGGGCGGGCCATTCGTACGCATTTCCATGACCTAATTAATCTTCACTCGGCTTCATGATTTTCTCATCCATCTTTTCTCTTCACCCCAATTCCTCAGTTATTTGAAAGTTCCTGCAAATCTGTGGTGATGAGGCACAAAGTAAATCAATGAGTTAGAAATTATGGGGTTTACTCAGAGGATAAGAGAAGCCACTTATGATAAATCTTACTAAATTAACCTAACTGGAGGGAAGGCCAGAACAAATTGTCTGATTTAGGGGACTTCATTTGTGAATAACTTTACCAATTTTCAATTCATTTAGTGAGAATTGACTGAACACCTAATTAGTGCATGACCTTGGTCTGGGAGCGTCTGCTGGAGATACTGAATAACAACCCAGACAGAGTCCTTCTCTCTCTGGACCTTTCCTTCAGGTGGGGGGTCGGGGGGTAGGGAAATGAGCCGGGAATTGAGATAGAAACAAGTGGACACTGAGTGTACTCTTTCTACCCCAATGGGTAAGTGGTTCTGCTGAAAATGAGCCCATCCGAAGCATCCGAAAAACTAATTTTTGTAAACTGTTCCTTGAACCGCAAATGCCTCTTGAATGGAGAGAGGCTCTGAGTGTCTGGGACCCAGAGAGCAGCTGGCCCTGGGCTCCTCAGCTCTGGGGGGACCTTGCGGGGAGCACTTCACTGCCAGCCCTGCCTCTGGGGGCCATTTCTGTTCAGAGAAGATGGAATTTGGAACATCACCCGACTCTACTGTACAGGCGTGTTCGCTCCCTGCCAATCCCGGGGCCATCAGAAACACTTCACATGGAAAGAGACAATAAACATATCTATACTAATAAAAGGGTAATATGCTAATTAGACTGGATAGACCGGATGTCTTCTGGACGTCCTTCCGGGCAAAAGCTGCAGTGGCTGTGAGGGCCAAGGAGGGCCAGCAGCCACGGTGGCCGGCAGTGGCAGCAGCAGTGGGATGATGGGGACAGCGCCTTTCCCTGATCGGCCCGGTTGCCTCCTGCAGTCTGGCCTCCCTCTGCAGGAGGCATGCAGGGAGCGGGCCTAAGCCATCAGTAGGACATCTCCTGAGGGCTCCCAGACTGTGAGAGGGGGCAGGCTGGGCTGAGGGACCACTCCCCCCACCAGTGCACGAATTTTTGTGCACCGGGCCTCTAGTAAGTACATAAGATGATGTAGAGTGATATATAATATCAAAAAAATGAAGTGGGTTGAACCACAGAGATGGTCAGAGAGAGTTCCCATAAGAGTGTTCTGGGCAGAAGAAACAGCTAGTGCCAGGGCGTTGTGGCACAAAGCACTCGGGGCTGCATACGGAACCGAGAGGGAATTTAGCAAGACAGCATGGATAAGCAAGGAGGCCGGTGATCTTAGTGAGGGTCCCCGGGGCCAGATTGTGAAGAGTCTTGAAAGCCACGTGAGGAGCTGTTCCTAGTGCAATGGCAAGCCACTGAGAGTGTCGTCATCTGGTTGATGTTTGAAAAGGTCTCTGATTCCTTTTCTGAGAATGAATTAGCCGGGCAGGGTAAGAGTAAAGGCATAGAGACCAGTTCAGGGCGATCTCTCTGGTCCAAGGTAGAGATGAAGGTGGTGTGGTCATGGTCAAGGCCTCTGTTCAAGTCCTGGGTGGCTGGGGCGTCTCCCCACCGTGACTGTTTTTGGGCACATGCGCTAGTCCAGTGGTTGGCAAACTGCGGCTCATGAGCCACATGCGGCTCTTTGGCCCCTTGAGTGTGGCTCTTCCACAAAATACCACGTGCGGGCGCGCATGTACAGTGTGATTGAAACTTCGTGGCCCATGCGCAGAAGTCAGTTTTTGGCCTGGGCGAGTCTATTTTGAAGAAGTGGCGTTAGAAGAAGTTTAAGTTTAAAAAATTTGGCTCTCGAAAGAAATTTCAATCGTTGTGCTGTTGATATTTGGCTCTGTTGACTAACGAGTTTGCCGACCACTGCACTAGTCCTCCATGCCTTATTTTCACGGAGTCACTTAGAGCCCACACTACATACATTAGCAGATTGTCTTAATTAGGTTGCGAATGTGTCTGGGGCAGATGATTATGCTCACAGCTGGGAATGCTGGCTTCGATTACAGGTCCAGGGAAAAGATGTGGTTGGTGTGGGCATAAGTGTGTGTGTGTGTGTGTGTGTGTGTGTGTGTGTGTGTGCGCGCGCGCGCCTGTGTGTACGAGACCTACTCAACCTGGCTTTCCAGGACTCAGTTTCCTTCCTTCCAGTGACTGGGACATGAAGTGATGGTAATGAGCATCATGGGAACACTCAGGCATTCTGGGAAAGTCTTTCTACTCACTGGGCCTCAATTCCCACATCTGTAAAGTGACTGCCTCCTTGCAGCTCGAATGTGAACAAAGTTCTCTGCTTTTGCACTCTGACACGCACAGTGGCTAATAATTCTCCTTGACGCATGGAATTAGGACATCACTGGCGATTATGCGAGTGCCTGCTGCTCAGTATTTAAATCAGCTTGGTCCTCCCATGGCAGCACAAATCCTCTTTGTATCTAATTTCTAACATTCATTTGCCCCAAATACCTCTCTCCGTCCATTGGTTTCCCCAGATTAATGGAAAGGTAGGCTTTCGCCCAGACCAAATCATCAGGAATACCAAGTGAGGTTTTGCTGTGACATTGGCTGCCAAGTGGAAGCCAAATCTCTGCTGAGGTTGGATTCCAAATCAATGACAGATTCATTGCCCTGTCTCTTGGGCTGAAGCAACCCGAGGGCAGTGTCCCTGTTTCTGTATCTGGTACCAGGTCTAGCTTACCTGCAGGCACTTAACACCTGCTACTCATGATCAGGGAGACGGACAAATAATGGAGGCCCACCTGCCACTCAACACAGGGTTGGGGTGATGGGGCGGCCGGAGGAGGGGGGGAGACAAGCTAATTGCTGCTTTGACAGGTATCCATTCACATACCCCCCCTGCAGCCGAGAAGAGAATGTGCCTTATCTTGAAGCCTTACAACTAGGGAGGCTGCAGGCCAGTGTGATTTGCGGGTGCCTTTTAACTCAGCAGCCGTTTTCCAGCAAACACATCAAACTCTTAAGGGGGTTTTGAAAGTACATCTCCTGTTTGAAATGAGAAGGAAAGAAAGAAACAGTGATTCCGTTTTTTCTTCTTGAAGAGAAAGTCCTTTTAATTTGGGGGGGAGGGGAGAGTTGAGTGCACTGTGTGGGGGTGAGCAAAAATGATTCCCAGTGGAGAACCCCTGGTCTGCCCGGGAGCCGGGAGGATAAAATATTAAGTTCGAGGGTAGCAGCAATGTGGTTACCGCAGACATAATCAGATGAGCAGTTAAAGGCCTGGCATTCTTTAGGGAAGCAAATGATTGATCACCTTGCAAAAACAAAAAAGCTGGCTCTTTAGATCTGTGTAGCAACTTTAAATATTTAATAAATGCGTATGTGTGTGTGAAGGATTTGTTCTCATCACCCGGCTCCTGGTTGCCTGTGATTTTTGGATGAATTGATCAAACATGCCTTTTTGGGGACTTCGGAGCTAGGCCACGGATGCAGGGAGCACCATTTAAAATTCTTGTCCCATCCCTTCTTGGCACGGTGCTCGTTGAGGCTGCGAGACCATGCAGCCTTGGGGAGGCTGTGCTTGTTATGCACCGTGATGGGGGTGGGGACTCTTGGGAACACTGGCAGACCTCACAGGCAGCGGGTGCAACGTGCCCCTGCAGCTGGGAGGCGGCACGCTAAAGCCAGAACATGACACAGCTCAGAAAAGTAGCTGTTTCTTGCAGACACTGTTTGTGGCTGTGAGGATTGTCAGCCTGCAGGCTTTCCGGGCCCCACCATGCCCCACAGGTGGTGGTGGCCCCTTAGAAGGTTCTACTCAACCTTTAGTGCCTGAGGGCAGCAGTGCGTGAGAGCAGTGGCATGGCTGTGCACTGTGCGTGAGGTGCCCGAGGAGAGATGCGTGGGGTCCGCGCCAGATTTGCACAGGCCCTGGTTACAGAGAGCTTGTAAGAGGAGGGAGCCTGGAGGAAGCTCTGATGAGGATGTACCTCTAAGGCTGTCATTGCCAGAGGCCTGCTTCTAGTCACCTAGCTGGCTGTAGGTGAGTAGCAGCGTCAGGTGATAACTCTCCACCCTGCGATTGACGGGGACATGTGTCAAATTGACATGACCCATGTACCTAGGGAATGTCATGATTTTAGTCTGATTTGGACACGATACTGAGTTTAATTGAATTCAGAGGCACAGAAGGCTGGTGAAAGAGATTGCAAGGAAGGTAATCTGGTTTGGATTTCTTGAAGGGACAAGATGCAAGGTCAGCCCAGTCGGCATGGCTCCGTGGTTGAGTGTCGACTTATGAACCAGGAGGTCACAGTTCAATTTCCAGTCAGGGTACATGCCCGAGTTGCAGGCTTGATACCCAGTAGGGTGCGTGCAGGAGGCAGCCAATCAATGATTCTCATCATTGATGTTTCTCTCTCTCTCTCACTCTTCCTTCCTCCTTCTCTGAAATCAATAAAAATAGCCCTTGGCCTTTTAATTATGATGTGTCTTGGTGTGGTCCTCTTTGGGTTCTTGTTGTTTGGGACTCTTTGTGCTTCTTGGACTTGTAAGTCTATTTCTTTCACCAGGTAGGGGAGGTTTTCTGTCATTATTTCTTCAAATAGCTTTTCAATATCTTGCTCTCTCTCTTCTTCTGGCACCCCCATAATAGGAATGTTGGTACACTTGAAGTTGTCCCAGAGGCTCCCTACACTATCTTCATATTTTTGGATTCTTATTTCTTTTTGCTTTTCTGCTTGGGTGTTTTTTGCTTCCTCATATTTTAAATCATTGATTTGATTCTTGGAATCCTCTACTATTGAATCCTTGTATATTATTCTTTATTTCAGTCAGTGTATGCTTAATTTCTGACTGGTCCTTTTCCAGTTTTTTTGGGCATTCTCACTAAGAACCTTAAAAGTCTCACTAAGTCCCTTGGAGGTTTCTAGAAGATTCTTGAGTAACTTATAACTATGGTTTTGAACTCTATATCCAGTAGTTTGCTTTCTTCCATTTCTTCCATTTGTGAGATGTTTCTTTGTCTCCGTTTTTGGCTGCTTCCCTATGTTTGTTTCTATGTATTGGCTAGAGCTGCTATATCTCCTTGAGTTGGTACAGTGGCCTTGTGTAGTAGGTGTCCTATAGAGCCCAGTGGTTCAGCCTCCCCAGTCACCTGAGCTGGGAACTCTAGGTGCATCCATCTGTGGGCTGTGAGCACAGTATTGTTGTAGTTGAGCCTTGATTGGCATCACTGGGAGAATTGGCCTCACTGTGAGGAATTGACCTCCAGATCAATTGGCTGTGAGGACCAGCTGTGTCTACAGTGGGAGAGCTGCTGTGCAGGAGACACCCCTATGGAACAGGACTTGCTTCAGTGGGGCTTTGGTGCTCACTGAGTCTGCCCCTTGAGTGTTTCGCTTATGGATGTGTAGAGTTGTAATCTGGTATGGTCTGACACTGACCACTGGGTACACTGGCTCTTGGGTCTCCAGGGAGGTGCAAAATCAACCACTGCCTGGGGCCACCTAGCAGGAGCTACAGAGAGATCTGCAGCTTTGTATCAGGTTTGGAAGTACCTGATGAGGCCCAGCTATGAAGCAAGGCAGGCTGGTGCTGGTGCTGGTGCTGGTTCTTGGGCCTTTTATTGACAGGTTTGGGGCTCCCTTACCCAGCTGCAGCTTGTTTGAGAGATTTTAGCCTGAGCAAGGACAGGCCATTCATATGCAACAGCTGCTGCACACACAGGTTGGGTGGGGTTGTAAATTGGAGGAGGTGGGGTCTTAGGGAATCACCAGGGCAGAGCAAACAGAAATGGCTGCCAGTCAGCCCTGTGACTGGCAAGGTCCCAGCACAGGAACAATGATCCCTGCAAGCACCTCCGTCTGGGAGAAAGCTGCCTCGAGTTCCTGCCCCGATGCCAGATGATCCAGTTCTTCCTCATATGTGTCTGTGTTCCCCAGAGCCTTGCCTTGGTGTTGGAGCTCAGAGGAAGCATGACCTTGTAAGTTCAATTTGTGGTGCCGACCTTTTAAGAGGAACAACTAGGTCTCCAGCAGCCTCTGTGTCACTGAGCCCCAATCCGCACTGGGTTTTACAGCCCGTAGTTCTTATTGCCTCTAGGGACTTCTTTTCCCAGCTCTTGGACACTGGGCTGGGGTGTGTTGTGGGGCTGGGACCCCTTGCTCCTCTGGACAGCCTCCACAGAGATGACCTCCCTCCCGATTAAAAAAGCGACCCCCGTGGGTGCCAGACCAGATTGTTCTGCCCCTCCTACCAGTCTCAGTGAGCTTTCTTCCTTCCTTCCTTCTCTAGTTATAGGACTTCCATTCAGTGAGCTTTCCAGTGGATCTGGATGATGGTTGTTCTGTATTTTAGTTGTAATTTTAATGTGGTCGTGGGAGGCAGTGAGTACAGGCAGTTACCTACGCCGCCATATTGCTTCCTCTCCAATTTCTTAAAGTCAATACGCATTTATTAAGTGTTTATTATGTCAGGCCTTATGTTAATGACATGATGACAAGGCCTGAAAGATGTAGCTTTGGCTCCCGAACAGCCAGTCTCCACCAGAGCTGGGATCTCAGGGATAGGAGGCCACTGTGGATCTTGCTGGGTAGTTTGTGCAAGTGCATTCTCTGGTAAAGAGCAAAAAGGGGAACATTTATTCAGGGAGCATCTCTGTGATTATCTCCAGAACTTAGGGCAAATGGGAAAAGGGGGTAAAGACAGGTTACTCAAAATGTAAAGACCAGGAATTAAACGCAGGAACTAGCGGGAGAAGCAGGCGTTGGTGGGAGAGCCCAGGTTACTGCCTTTATCTGGGACTGGGCTTAGCAAATCCAAACCAGCCTGTGCTGAGGGAGCAGATGGAGAGGAGGGTCCTTCTTCTCGGGTCTTTGCTCAACCCTGACAATGCAACAGATGGCCCCCTAACAGCCAAATGAGGCCAAGTTGGGGTGCACAATGGGCCTCCCCCACTTGTCTGTGTGCCCTGGGTTTCCCAGTGACCCGCGGGGAGGGGAACACAAGCTTTGAGCGGTCGGTCGATTGTCACATCGGAGAGAAGAGAGGCTGGAGGGAGGGTCACAGAGAACGAGGTGGGGGGCTCTGATGGCTCACTTTCCCGGAGTGACAGCTGGCAGGCAGCTGTGGAGAGATGTGTGTGTGTGTGTGTGTGTGTGTGTGTGTGTGTGTGTGTGTGTTAACAGCCACAGTAACTGGGTGTTTATTGAATTGCTGTGGATTTTCTAAAAGCAAAGCAAGCATACTAAATTGCTGCAAATTACCAAGGGCTTTCCTAATGTTCGATAAAAATACTGTGAACATTTAAGGACACACGCTCTGCAAATGGTCCTGACTGGTTGTAGGGCCGCTCTTACTTTGAGAACAAACAGCACAGGGTCTTCAGTACAAATAAATGGAATCAGGAGAATGACGGTCGCACCGGAGGATAAACATTGCAAATTCAAGTAGGCGCCACGTCCGTCCTTTTTCAGTATTTGCTTCCATTCGCTTCCAGCTGTGTTTCCCCGTCTGGCCTCTGCCCACCTTGCCCTTAAAGAGATGATTATTTTGGGGTCCTGCCTCTGAGATGTAGTGCACCTCAAATCACATTTGGGCGACTTATCTTCTGGTTCAGAGATGAAAAGTGCCAAAGGATGTATGAATTTTTTGTCTTCCTCGATGACCTCCAGTTCTCATCACTTTTCTCAGTATCCCCAAGGCTACCCATCACAGCCCGGAGACAGGAATAATCTTGAGGAAGGCAAGACCAGGGGTTTAGACTAGGACACATTTCCTATTGGGCAGTCCAATCCTTCCACACCCCATACGTGGTTTCTTCACCTTCAACCTAATTTCTTCCTGTCCTTGGGACTTTGAAGTATTGCTCATTTCCTTCCTGACTTAGGCCATGTTCATTGGACAGAAATAAACCATCATTTATTGTTCTAAGGAAAAAGTATCAGTAGATTCAGAGGGTTGCGGCCTCTGGCCTGTAAAGTACAGCAGAGCTGGGCCTCTGAATTAAGTTACACCCCCATGTGAAAAACAACAACAACAAAATAACTGTTTAGGGGCCAAATGCACTTTGGGTTAAATCAGTTTGAAGCATCAGAAAAATTGTTAGAAATTATTTGAAGAGCACAGCAGGTAGCTAGGTTTGCATTTGTTAACCTGTGTCATTGGATGCTTTGCTCCCACGGGGAGGGTATGAGGAATTTCATTGTCTTCCAGCAGGTAAATTGCATTTAGGGATCCGACACTAGCTTTGGTGGTTTGCGCGAAGCTTCATGGCATAGATGCTCTGCCTCCAGTTTGATAAGTGGCTAACTTCCCCATCTCAGTATGGAATTCTTTTGGTCATGAGATGATCTCAGGGAAAGCCAAACACACACACACACACACACACACACACACACACACACACACACACAACCTAATGAAGGAGTGCTTTAGTGGTGAGCCCAGGTGTGGAGCCAGAGGTATTGAGGCTTTGCTACAGCCTCAGAGAGTAGGCGAGAAGGCCCAGGTCTTTGCATTCGGACAGATGCTTCTTGAATCCAGATACTAAGTGGGCAAGAAGCAACAGAGAGTGCATACAGCCGTGCCAGAGAGGGATGGGACTCGCAAAGGTACAGAGTACAATCAGAAAAGAAAGAGGAAACTGGAGTCACGTATTGCCTAGCCCAGTGGTCGGCAAACTCATTAGTCAACAGAGCCAAATATCAACAGTACAACAATTGAAATTTCTTTTGAGAGCCAAATTTTTAAAACTTAAACTTCTTCTATCACCACTTCTTCAAAATAGACTCGCCCAGGCGGTGGTATTTTGTGGAAGAGCCACACTCAAAGGGCCACACTCGCAAGCCACAGTTTGCTGACCACGGCCCTAGCCAAACACACCACCCAGCCATGGTCGGACCAGCATTAGGGGCGAGACAAATAGAAGACAACCAGCGATGGGGCTGAACAACAGATGTTTCCCCTTAAGAAGAATTATTAAGCAGTAATCACAGGAAGAGGCAGACTCCTGTCGCAAGCAGATGGGCTTTATTAGCAGCTTTGCAAATTGGTGCTCCAAGGTCCACCGGATGGTCCCTGAGTCTTCATCTAGGATGCACTCTGTCTTGATGGGACAGAGGCCTGGCCCACTCTCCTGGCTAAGCACAGTCCTGCAGAATAAGATACACATGTGACCTCCAGCCCACCGAGTGCCACTTCTCCCATCTGTAAATCAGGGAGTTGCTTTCCTGATTCTTCAGGTTCCTTCCAGATTCAATTTCTCATGCTGCATGTCAAATCCTTTGGGGAAAAATAATTACAGGAAGACAGTAGTGCAATATTCTGTGCACAAAGCTCAGAGATGTGTGTCCCAGGAAAAGTCTTTCCATCCATCCATTATCCATCCATCCATCCATCCATTCATCCAACCAATCAAACCATCATCCATCCATCCATCCATCCATCCATCCATCCATCCATCCATCCATCCATCCATCCATCCAATCCATCCATCCATCCATCCATCCATCCATCCATCTATCATCCATCCATCCATCCATCCATCCATCCATCCATCCATCATCCATCCATCCATCCATCCATCATCCATCCATCCATCCATCCATCTATCCATCCATCCATCCATCCATCCATCCATCCATCCATCCATCATCCATCCATCCATCCATCCATCCATCCATCCATCCATCCATCCATCCATCCATCCATCCATCCATCCATCCATCCATCCATCCATCCATCCCTGGATTCATTGCTACTTTCAATGATTCATTCATTGATTCAATAAACATTCTTGAGCACTAATGGAACAGCCAAACTTATGATATTTGAAGCTCTGAGGGGGCAAGGACTGTGCTGTTTATGTTGATATTGTATCTATCCCCAGAGCATGGAAAGCAACAGGTGCTTGCATACTTGCCAAATGAATGACAAAGGTAACTACGCTGCCTGTGTTAGAACATCAGGGTGGGGAGTGGTTCTGCTCACTTTGGTGAATTTCCCAAATTTCTTGGCGGTGGTGCATATCCGGGTGCTAAATAAATATTTGTGAAAGGAAGGAGGGAATCTGCGCGGCTGCAGCTGCTTGTGTTCATGCGTTTTGACCACATGTGTGTGTAGCACCTCCTGTGTCAGTGTGGTGTCGTGAAGTTAGCATGAGGAGTCCGGAGACAGGGGACCTAGATTCTCTTTCTTACTCTGTTTCTAGGGAGCTGCGCCAACCTGCACAGACCAGGTAGCCTTTTCGGATCTCTTTTTCTCATCTGCAAAGTGAGAACTCTCTTTTGGCTCCTTCCAGCTTCCGAGTGTGGGATTAGAGCATGAAGAATAGGTGAAAGCAGAGAGAATGCCCCTACAAGTGATAGCCACGCCCGGCTGGTGTGGCTCAGTGGTGGAGCGTTGACCTATGAACCAGGAGGTCATGGTTCAATTCCAGGTCAGGGCACATGCCCAGGGTTTCGGGCTTGATCCCCAGTATGGGGCATGCAGGAGGCAGCTCATCCATGAGTCTTTCATTATTGATGTTTCTGTCTGTCTCCTCCCTTCCTCTCTGAAATCAATAAAAATATATTAAAAAAAAAACCACACCAAACAACTTTATATTAAAAAAAAGTGCAATAGCTGCTATTATTATAAAGGTGGGAGCATGTCTTCTTCATCACAATATTAAAGAAAGGGATGTATATTCTTTACAAATTCAGTAAATGCGTTTGAATGACAATAATAAAGAAACTGGGAAATGTTGACTTAACACTTTTTTTTAGGGCTCGCTACGTGAGAGGCACTGTTTTACACGCTTTACAACCATGAATACGTTTACTCTTCATAACAACTCGATGAGGGATGTGCCAACCTGGGCCCCATTTACCGAGCAGAAAACTGGGATCGGAGGGGAGACATCAGCTCCCCGTGGCTACCCAGCGAGTGAGCGGCAGGCTAGCATCGGAAGCCAGGTGTTCCGGCACTAGAGCCTGGGATGGGAGCCCCCCCGCTGTGCTGTGGTCTTTATGACAGCCACACTGTCCTCTGTGATGTCTCCAACAGAAGGGGGACCTCGGTCCCTACCACAGGTTCGCACAGCCTAATTGGGCACATGAAATATTTAGAGAATGAGAGAGTGGGCAATAAAGCCGCAATGGGGGAGGTATAGATCACCGGAGGACAGGGAAGTGGGTAATAGGTACCTTACTTTTATATAACACTTTATGCCTTGCTGAGTGCTTTTACATCCATCATCTCATTTATTCTCCATAACAGTGATCATTATTTATTGAGGGCTTACTATGTGCCGGGCACCGGGCTAAGTGCTTTGCTTCTATTATTCCAACCAAGCCCCCCAGCAAAACTATGCTGGGAGGGTCGAAAGCCCAATTCGACTCATTCATACAAGCCCAAAGCGGGGGAGTTGGGACTGGCTTTGCGCACAGCTGGCTCCAGAGACTCAAGCAGCGTCCCTGGGACTTGCTCTGTCTCTCTCTTCCCTCCTCTGGCCCTCTCCCTTCCTACCATGGCTCCCCCTTCACTCTCAGGTGGCCCAGACAGCCCAGGCTCACGTCATCCCTACTGCAAATGACCCCGGCAGAGAGAGGACCTGCCTTCAGCATTTCCAGCTAACGTCCTGGAATGGAGCTCCCTTTGTGTGGCCTATCCCTGAACCGGTCACTGTGAGTAGAGGGTTGAAGGATGCTGATTGGTTAGACCTGAATCACAAGATAAACCCTGGAAGGAATGGACCCATCAGACCTCAAAGAAAGTGAAGGCGACGTTTCTAGTATAAGGAGAGATGAGTGCTGGGCAGTCACAGAAATAATTAAAAAAAATGGTATGCATCTTTTACTTTCTTCATCCCATGGATGGGCAAAGAGCATCTGAGAGGTGGCGTGCTCTGAGCCGGCCGCCCATCCAGAGGCAGAGCAGCGTTTGCGTGAGGCATGCCTGGTCCTTTTCACCCATCTCACAGATGGAAACAGCGAGGCACACACCCATCCAATGCTTTCTGATGTATCTAGATAGAGGGAGATGCTCCAGGGTTCAGCGCGGTGCTGCCCATCTGGGGCCCGTGGGCCTTGGAGAGTTTTTAAGGAAGAAAGCTGGGCAGGTTCAGGTCAGCTGCCTGCCACTGCAGTAGCCTCTGGCGAGGTCTCGGGGAGTCTTCAGGGTGGAGTGAGTGGGGTTCACCAGGCTAATGTCAGTTCAGATTTGGCCATGTGGGGGGAGGACTTGACACAGGGAAGATGGTCCCCACCCGCCTGCCATGTAGGAGGGCTCAGTAGAGTGACAACTCTTGACCAGAACTCAACCCTGTTCTTCCTAAATGCTGTCCCTCCAGCCCTAGCTTTGAAGCCACACAGCCCAGTTCCTCCTGGTATGTCTCCGGTGCTTCCTGAGCCACGGTCTCTCTGCCGTACCCCAGGGTGAGTGCCCACAAGCCAGTGAGTTAGTGCATGGGCCCTTTAAGCAGATGCCTGGGTTTCCAGCAGCCTTCCATCTTATCCGCACGGACAGCATCCCTTCGGCTTTTCACAGCCAGATGTTGTGGGGGCTCTTCTTCGCAGCACTGGTGCTCCAGGCTGGGGAGCCCTGGGTGGGGCTGGAACCCTGCGCTCCTCAGGGGTGACCTGTGCAGGTGAGATATCTCGCCAGACTCTCAACCACCACACGTGGGTGTGGGGTCAGCCCTTGCACAGGTCTGCCCCTCTTACCAGTCTTGAGGCAGCTTCTTTATACCCTTAGCTATAGGATTTCTGTTCAGCTACTCTTCGGATGGTTCTCCGGGTTGATTGTTGTATAATTTAGTTGTAATTTTGATGTGGTCATGGGAGGAGAACAGTGTTCACCTGCTTTATGGTCTTGACCAGAACTCAACCCTTATTCTTTCTTTTAAAAAAAAAATTTATTGATTTCAGAGAGAGAGAGAGAGAGAGAGGAGAGAGAGAGAGAGAGAGAGAGAGAGAGATATCAATGAAGAGAGAATCATTGATCAGCTGCCTCCTGCATGCCCACTACTGGGGATCGAGCCCACAACTCCGGGCATGTGCCCTTGACTGGAATCGAACCGGGGACCCTTCAGTCCACAGACTAATGCTCTATCCATTGAGCCAAACCGGCTAGGGCCCCTTGTTCTTTCGAAAGGTGACAAACCCACCCTACTCCCTTGTTGAGATAGTGCTCCACTGTCCCATGAGTTCAAGTTCTTCCACATCTAAAGATTACCCCCTCAATTCCCTCGATGTACATGGGATGTTATCAGAGTACTCCTTTTATAGGAAGAGAAACTGAGGCTCGGAGAAATTTTACTTGACTGATCCTCTCTGGTAAGCTATTCAAGCATCTTCACCTCTAGTCAGGGGGCAAAGAGAGAAAGAAGAGAATCTGCTAGAAGCCAGATATGGCGCTAGAGCGGCAGGGTCTAATTGATATGGCAAAACCATCTTGGACTCTCTGTACTCTTTAGATGGACTGCCTGATACACACACACCATTTGTGTGTATGTGTGTGTGTGTTTCAGGAGCATTTTTACTTTGGTTTTCTTCTGCAGAGTGATTTGCGGTCCCCTGTGAGCAAAGCCTCACAGAAGCCATTCTGTCGGTGACCCTTTAATGCTGGACATCATAGTGTGTTCAGTGATTTTCTTTTTCCGTCCACTCTCCCTCTGAATTTTTTTTTTTCCTTCACGCAATGCATGCCAAGGCCCTTTGATGCGTGGCCACCCCCCTTGCCACCAACATACAGATTCTTCCTTTGGTCACTTTCTTCCTTTCCTCCTCCCTTTGGACCACAGAGATGGAGACATGTAGTCAAAGGCAGCCATGGACACAGACCCAAGCTCATGAAAGGAGCCCGGGGACAGTCACAGATTCCATGCCGCCCAGCGAGAGCAGGAGGGCCCGGGCGCAGAGAGATGGGGAGGAACAAAATGCCCATCAGACAAAGCCGGAGAGAGGGCGTGAGCAGGAGAGCGCTTGGCAGCTGAGGTTTCTGGGAAGGGAGGCATAGCATGCTGGTGAAATAATTGTGCCCCCCGATGAATCCCTGCCTCACCCGGCCCGCACGCCAAGTTGGCCATCCTCCGCTGGCGGCTGCTGTGTTTTCTCTTCTGGCAGGAGCCCTCCCTCACCGAGAGGACTTGATTAGTGAGCGGAGATCTCTTTCACACAGGCAGAGGGCTCAGCGGGGTGGGAGGAGGATGTACAGAACTGGCACTGCCTCCCCGCTTTTGGCCTCCACCGCACCGGTATCTGCCCGCCCAGCCCCGCCCAGGTACCTCCAGGCACGCAGGCTCCTGCACCCCTCCCCCCACTTGCCAATGCAAAACTCCATTTCTTCCCTCCTCTCCCGGGGCGATTTCACAGGCCCTGGAGATGAGACCTGCTGGAGGAAATGGCACTGTCTCTGTTGGAAAACAGGGCGTGATGCTGGAGGTGGCAGTTGGATTAAGTGGGCAGGGCAAGGGATCTTTGCAGTCCTGGGGTCTTTGACCTAAAGCACATATTTCCTTGACGCTGTCAAGTGTGAGCAAAGAGAGATTGGAGGCAGGTGAGGAGGGAAAGGGGGGCTCCCCTTAACCCCCCCCCCCCCCGCGCCCCGTCCCCTTCTGACAGAAATACCACCAGC
Organism: Eptesicus fuscus; assembly: GCF_027574615.1. Lineage (NCBI taxonomy): Eukaryota > Metazoa > Chordata > Mammalia > Chiroptera > Vespertilionidae > Eptesicus > Eptesicus fuscus. Next base: position 20,619,962 of record NC_072495.1, on the reverse strand, counting down.
CCTTTAGCAACTCCATTTACCTTCTTTGTGGCTTTGCCCTGTGGACAGACAGGTCCGGGAATTCAGGGCTTTCCCATTTTTAGGACATACTTCCATCTGGGGTGCTTAGCAGGGTGCTCCCCGCATTGCTCAGCTCATTAAGAGAGCCTGGACGTGGAGTGGCACAGGTAATGAAGCATGGCAGGGTGCCTGCCGGCTCTAATAAGATGGAATAAACCGAGGGGGGGGGGGGAATTAACCTGGTAGGATTAGTTCGCTCTGCAGCAAGGTGCTTGGACTCGCCTCCGATGTCCCGTGCCGGGAATATAAAACACACTCCTCTCTCAGAGGGTGGGGCTGAGCTAGGAAACGCAAGCAGGGCTACAGCGTGAGGCCTGGGCCGAGGGCCTAGGGCCCAGCTCGCATGTCTCAGAATGCTGAGGTGAGTGGTAACCCCACAGCCTGGGAGTCCCCTGCTTTTTTCAACTCGGCCTCAGGACTGCAGGTCCCAGCTGGGTCAGGGTGGTTGATGGGGAGGGGAGAAGGCAGCTCAGGCTCCCTGGGCCGTGCTGCGGTTGGTGGATGCAAGGGTGCCTTGAGACCCGGTCAGATGTCCCAGTTGAAATTGCAGACCTTTGCCTGGTCAGTTCTGATCTTAGTTCAAGTGTCTCCTTTGCCGCAGGAGTGGGTGAGAACAGAAAGGACAGAGACCTGGAGTCATCTGCCTCCTCCACGCCAGGCACTGTGCTAGGTGCTGTGGACAGAGACATCAATAAGACATGTCCTCTGCCCTCGAGTTGCTCACAGACTGTAAGAGAGAGACGAGCAGGCAACTAGCTCCAACACCAGTCACGTGCCCAAAGGCAGGCAGGTAGCAATGGCTTTGGCTTGGTAAAGGGGTGCGGCAAAGCTCAGGAAGGTCTGTGTATCAGAAACAGGTGTTTTGCCAGCCTTAGCTGGCGTAGGCTGCTGCATCAAACCAGGCAGACGATCCAAGAATATTGGTATCGGAGCGGTCCTCAAGACTCAGTGATCCCCAAACGTTCTGATTCATCCTGGGTCCATGTTAACAATGCAGATCCCCTAGCCTGTACCTGAGACAGAAGGAATAGAATTCCCCGCAGTACCTGGAAACCTGCATTTAGATATGCATCCCAGGGGGTCTGGTAATTAGCTACATTTGAGATATTCTGACTGTTAGGAAGGGTGGAGACATGAAAAGGGCTGGCCTCGCCCTAGCTGGTTTGGCTCAGTGGATAGAGCATCAGCCTGTGGACTGAAGGGTCCTGGGTTTGATTCCAGTCAAGGGCACATGCCTAGGTTGTGTGCTTGATCCCCACTGGGGAGCATGCAGGAGGTGGCCAATCTATGGTTCTCTCTCATCATTGATATTCCTATCTCTCTCTCCTTCTCCCTTCCTCTCTGAAATCAAGAAAAATATTTTAAAAGAAAAAAAGGAAAGAAAATAAAAGGCTGGCCTCACTATCATGGGCAGCGGCTGAGATTCTGGAGAGAGATTTCAGCTACAAAGGTTCCCCCTGAGAAATGTGTAAATCCTTGGTTATAAGACTTCTCTTCAGCAATTGGAGGAAATGGAGGAAAGCAACTTATTAGAGTTAAAAAGAATGGTTATAAGGATACTCAAGGAACTTAGTGAGAACTTTAAGGAACTTAGTGGAACTGTAACAGCATGAAAAGTGACATAGAAAATCTTACCTTTTGTGACAGCATGGATGGGGAGTATTACACTAAGTGAAATAAGCCAGTCAGAGAAAGACAAATGCCATCTGATTTCACTTCTATGTGGAATCTAAGGAACAAAATAACAAGCAATACAGAAACAGACTCATAGATAGAGAACAGACTGAAAACTGTCAGAGGAGAAGGAGTTGGGGGGCTGGGTGAAAAAGGTGAAGGGGTTAAGCAAAAAAAAAAAAAAACACACCAAAAAACACACAACCAGCAAACTCATAGACAGAGGAGGGGGGAGTGGAGGGAGGTAGAAGAATAAATGGTGACAGAAGCAGACTTGACTTGGAGTGTTGAACACACAATTACAATATACAGATGATGTGTTATAGAATTGAACCTCTGAAGCCTATATAGTTTTATTGACCAATGTCATGCCACTAGAGTCAGTAAAATGACCCCATTTAATATATCTCAATGTGTTCAGTCTCTCCTCATCTTATTAGTGTAGAGACAGAAGATTTTTGGCTCAGAAAACGCATCCAGCTGTTCGGAGCAGCTGGAAGCCAAGGAGGGTTATTTGGGGATGAGTTATTTGTTGGTTCTTGAGCCCTTTCAGATAACATTGTCTGGGGTAGTGCTGCTTAAGGAAGGGGACTCCCCTCATTCCCACAAAGCTGAGATAGAGAAATTACTACAAAGAAAGACCCCAAATGGGCTCTGATGATCAGGAAGCAAGCACACTCAGCTTGGTGGCAGATGTTTTAGGCGCTCTTGCTTGGTCCCCAATGCTGCTTCTGTACAACACCTGTTCCTAGGGGCAGGGAGGGGCCGTGGATGGCTTCAGAGTCTGCAGTGATTCTAAAACAGCTTTCATTCATCCCTATGTGCATCTGGGGGTGATTGCTATGTGATATGTGCTTGGAAGGAAATAATCTTGGTGCTGAAAATAGTGAAGGGGAGGGTGGGTGGATGGGTGGGTGTGAGCTACTTTAAATAGGGTCAGGCCTTGGCTGGTTTGGCTCAGTGGATAGAGCGTCGGCCTGTGGACTGAAGGGTCCCAGTTCGATTCCGGTCAAGGGCACATGCCTGGGTTGTGGGCTCATTCCCCAGTAGGGGGCCTGCAGGAGGCAGCGGATCAATGATTCTCTCTCATCATTGATGTGTCTATCTCCCTCTCTCTCCCTCTCTGAAATCAATAAAAAAAATTTTTAAAAAAGAGTGGTCAGGATATTCAGGAAAGGTACCCTGAGGAGATTAAACCTGAGGCCCGAAGGAAGCAAAGATGGCCAGGCCCAGAACTGGGAAAAGGCACTTGGGGAACAGACATGTTGGCCCGTGTGACAGCCGCGTGAGAAACAGGGATGGGAGCGGATGGAGGCCAAAGTGACAAGAGCCGAGTGAGTAGAAGAGAGTGCAGGAGGCACCCAAGAGAGGCAGCTAAACACAGTCCAGAGAGAGATTTTCACCAGAGTGGTGGTGGTGGAGGATATGGGGTGAGAGGACAGAAGAATGGGTTCCGGGGCTGGAGTTGGGACATGTGTCAAAGATCGAGTAGCCAGGCCTGTGTAGATTGGGTCTGGGGAACATGGGGAATGGAAGAATCAAGTGCAGGCCGCCATGACCATCCACGCTGGGATAATGGCACAGACCTCTGATGCCTGACTCCCAGATTTCTGGCTTTGATTGTAGAATACTGGGCATTAAATCAATCAGGTGTGTGTGTGTGTGTGTGTGTGTGTGTGTGTGTGTGTGTGTGTAGGTGGGGTTGGTGTAAATCAGGAGATCTAGTTTAGATGACAAACAGATAATATTGGTTATTAGTCACTACGTATTGCACACCTATTACGTGTTATGATTATTGTAGGCAATGTGGATAGAGCTGGAAGTAAAACAGACAAACCCCTCTCCCTCATGGAGCAGAGTGTAGAAGACAACAAGAAAGATGAATAAATGAAATAGGTAGTATGCTAGAAAGGGAGCAGTTCCTAGGAGAAGATCAGGCAGAGAAGGGAAATGTGAAGAGAGTTGACGTTTTAGATAGGCTGTCCAGAGAAGTCCTTACTGGTGGTGAAATGTAGGGAGTGGCTTAATGGAGCTGAGTTGATTTTGGAGATAGCCCGTAAGACTGGGAGGACAGCAAGTGCTTGGGTCTGAAGGCAGGAGAATGCCTGTGATGACCTAGGAGCAGGGAGGCTACTAGTAAGCTGGAGCAGAGAATGGGGCTGAGATTAGGGAAGTCACAGAGGTGTGGGGAAGGCAGATCACGTGGGCCTTGCCAGCAGAGAAGGGCCTCGTGCTGTCACCTGGGCCGAATTGAGAATGAATGGAAGGTTTCAGCAGAGAACGGAAATGATTTGGCCTATTTAACATCCCTGTGATAGCCGTGCTGAGGACAGAGGGGTGAGGGCAGAGGAAAAAGCAGCACCAGAGGTCAGCCATTATCCCAGCATGGATGGCCATGGGGGCCTGCACCAGAGTAATGGCAATAGAGTAGAAAAGAGGTCACATTCTCGGTCGATGTTGAAGGAATGCTGATTGCTTTTGCTAATGTATTGAATGTGGGATGAGAGAAGGGGACATGTCAAAGGTGATTCCAGTGTTTTTAACCTCACAACGGAAAGAATGAAGTTGCCTTCACTGATGTTGGGGAGAAAGTGGGAGGAACAGGTTTGGGTATATCAAGAGCACAATGGTTAAGGATGTTAGGTTTCAGATGTCCATTGGGCATCCGTGGGGGAATGGTTACCAGGCAGGATGACATATGAGTTAAGTTTGGAGAAAGGCCTCGGCGAGGGATACAAATCTGGGAGACATTAGCGCATCGCTGGTATTGAAAACCAGAGGCTGGATGAGCAGACCTAGGCAGGGGGAGTAGCTAGGGAAGCGTTTTAAAACCCGAGCCCTGGGACACTCTAGGATTTAGAGGTGAGTGAGATGGAATCATAGGATCCCTAAGAAGGGATGTCAGGATGTTGTTGCCAACCAGGTGGCTGTGTGATACGCAGAGCCACGCTCAAAAATGTTTAAGGAGGAAAACGCGATCAACAGGGTAAAATACTGATGATGATTTAGAAAACGAGGAGTAAAAATTGCCATTGGCTTTAGCAACACAGACGACACGAGTGGCCTTAATAAGAGCAGTGCTGGTTAAAGGGAGGCAGAACGATTTCAAGACAAAAATGGGAGGAGGTGTCTTTGTGGCTATAGGCGCAGGTGAGTTTTTCAAGGAACTCTGGGAAAGAGAGAAACGGGGGAGAGCTAGAGGAGAAAGCATGGTTGAGAGATTTCTTTAAATGGGAAGAATAACAGTATGTTTGTATATTGATGAAAAAGATCCAGTGGAGTAAGAAAAATTGCTGCTGCAAGAAGAAGAAAGGAAGCTTGCTTGAGCATTGTCCTTGAGTAGATGAGGAGGAATGGGATCGAATGGACACATGGAGGAAGGCTGGCCTTGGACAGGAGCAGTCACTCACATGATAGACGAGAACATTCCACCTATAAATGCGGTGGCGGGGGATGGGGTGGGGTGGGCGTGGATATGGGTGGTGGGAGCTTGAGGACATGCTTTTCATATTATATCCATTTTAGGACTGGAGAGGAGCTATCCAGCATGAAAGATGAGATTGCATTCGTGGCCCCCTAGCAGAGCAGGAGGGGTGTGAGCGCACCCTGGTTATGAACGCTGGACAGCCTCACGGGTTTATTGATCACGAATTAAAGTAAGCCAGCATGATTGTGTGTTTTTCCTAAACGTGTTTAGTTCTGCAAGTGCCGTCCAATTGGCTGGGCAAAACAGAACTGTGCTTTAAAAGCTGAGTGCAAAGAAGTAGGTGGTAGTAGGGAGAATGAAGGCAAGAGCGTGGAAGGTGAGGGTGAGGGGCATAGCCTCATGCCTGGCATAGAATCTAAGCTGAGGTCGTGGGGAAGTAAGGGGCAGGGATGGGTTGTACAATCCGTGCACCAGCAATTCTGAGGGAGGGGGTAGAATGATTTGCGGCAGCCGGGCCACTTGAGGAAGTGGACTTGAAATATAGGAGTTGGTGGTCAGAATATGGGATCAACGAAAAGATGCTATGAGGAGACTGGAGTACTTGGCAATGACAAAATCGAGAGGATGAGCATTAAGGTGATGGTTAGTTACAAAAGAGCAGCTCCATGGAGGAGTGAAGGTCAGGGTATCAGCAGCATGTTTAGGAAAAGTGAACCACAGGCACATGGCCATGATAAGAGGCAAGATAAGAATCACTATTTTAATAGAGACACAATGTATTATGGAAGCAGAGAGAAAAAAAAGAAAAGAAAAAGAAATATAAATTCCTGGTGAGTCAAGCAGGAAAATGTGTTCCATTCATGAAATGCTGATTGGAGTTTAGTAGGTGGGAGGAGGGCAGAGGCTCGGAAGCTGGGCACCACCTGGCCGGAGACCTCATAGCCCTACTGAGTCCAATCGTGCAAATCCCAGGCCTGTTATCTCTCTTCTCTTCTCTTCTCTTCTCTTCTCTTCTCTTCTCTTCTCTTCTCTTCTCTTCTCTTCTCTTCTCTTCTCTTCTCTTCTCTCTCTGCTTTGTGTTTCAGCAGTCTTCTCAGTTGTAGATGGGGAGAGCGCAGATCCTGGAGAGACAGAGTGGAAAGTGCCATCTCAGTAATGTTGAGCCCTGGGGGCTGAGATAACATGAATAAAGGTGCTTAGCCAACTGTCGCTGGAGGTGTCTTTGCTAAAGAAATTCAGCATAGATGAGTGGCATTGACGTAGGAGAAATGCGAATTTTGCGAGATGGACCAGGTATCTTTGGAAGAATCCATCTAAACCTAGAGATTGATAATGAGAGGGTGGCAGTTCCGTATCCAGAGAGAGGGGGACAGACAGACAGCGAGGCAGGCTCTTGCAAGGCACTGGCATTGAGTGCAGTGTTGCGCACCGAATTGGCAGTGGTCTCAGGTGGACCCCGTTCCCTGCTTGCACTGGCAGCCAGAGAGCAGGCAAGGTCCACCTGTCAGAGCAGAACAAACTGCCTTTGTCCTGTGGTGCTCATCCCCTTATATAGGGAGTAAGGGTCAGGAATACATTCTTTATTAAAAATTTTTTTTATTGATTTCAGAGAGGAAGGGAGAGTGGGAGAGAAATAGAAACATCAATGATGAGAATCACTGATCAGCTGCCTCCTGCACGCCCTTCATTGGAATTGAGCTCACAACCTGGGCATGTGCCCTGAGCGGGAATCCAACCGTGACCTCCTGGTTCATAGGTCAGTGCTCAACCACTGAGCCCCGCTGGCCGGGCTTTGTACAATGGTGACTCTGCATGTTGACACTGCCATTTGGACCAGTAGCCTCAAAGTGGGCCTTGCCCCCAGAGGGCAGAGTCAGAATGCCCTCCTTCCTGCAGGATGAGGGGTTGGTTTCAGGGAACTCCAAGGTTTCTGGATGTTCCGATTCACTGGGATCTCCTTTCTGTCCAGGGAGTTAAACCAGGACTCTTGGGAGCAAACAGCAACGGCGTCTGAAGGCTGATTACTGGGCTGGTGGCAGGGCAGTGGGCGCCTGGAGAGTAACCCGACTGCTTGCAAAATGCCTGCCCCTCTGTCACACTCCGACATCCCTGGGATAGAAAAGATGGTGATACTTCCCTGCTCCATGGGCACTGAGCAAGAAAAAGACACGCCAATGATCTCAGCAGGAGGTTCTCAGGTAGGCCCTTTCTGTTTGTTTCTCCCGCAGCTAGGAGAAGTCCAAGTTCAACAGGCTAAGCTTCCCCCCACCTACCCCACCCCCAAACCTTGCAAGTATAGAGGTGGCTGCTGGGGCAACAGACAGGTGGGAGGAGGCTCGGCAGGGGCAGGAGGGTTCAGGCTGAGTTTGCCATCACATGACACTCCCCCAGAGCTGGGAGTTGGGGTTGGAGTTTTCCAGAGGCGTTGGTTTCCCAGCGTGGCCACTTGCTAAGCTGGGGCATTTAAAGGCTCCTGCCTCTTCCCCTCCTCCTGGGAGCCGGAGCCCGGCAGCTTGTCTCTCCCTCCGCGTACAACCTGCATACTAATTGGAACCTCTCCCCGAGACGCCTCCTTCCTGACAGGTTCTTTAAGAATAGACGTAAGTTTTGAAAAACCGACATGGCATTGGCTGTAATTATAAGGTAATTGGTGTAATTGAGAGCGCAGGGTCTTATGCAAATCACCCTTCTGTTTTTAACTTTACGTCAAGACTATTTTTATTTTTAAATGAAAAAAAAAAAACACCAACCAACCCAACACGTGTATTTGAGTATGGCATCCTGCATTTTGGCCCGCGCCTCTATGTAGGTGAAATACTAGAGCAGTGGCGGTGGGAGAATCGGATTGAAGATCACACCACGTTTGGTCCTTGTGTGTCTTGGGAAAAGTCTCCAGACTTCTCCTAGCCTTAGTTTTCTTCATCGGTGGAACAAAGATAGAACCTCTTATTGTGGTGAGACTTAAATCCTATGGATGTACGAGCGCTGTAAACTATAAAGTGCTATTCACAGATAGGATGGTTTTCCCCTCCCCGCTGCTGTTTCTTTTCTTTCTTTTGGAGTTGGAGTGTGGTGCAGCCGGGCGTGCTCTGAAGACGTGGCATGTGGGGGTCACGTCTCACTCTGACACGCATACACCCAATAACGCCTGCTGCCTATGGTCTGGAGAGGCCAGACCCGGGCTCCTACCCTGGCAATGCCAGCCCTGGTAGACCCAGGACCAGTTTCTTAACCTCTTTCTGCCTCTATGTTCTCACCCCCACGCCCTCAGCTGCCACTACAGCCCCCCATGGTGACTGTGAGGGTGAAGTGAGGCAATGTGCACAGAGCACTTAGCACATTCACACGCACACTCAGTGCACACTCCTTTTAGTGCCCAGACATGGCTTCGGAGTTGGGTCTTGAAGGTGAGAAGAAGAAGAGGGAAAAGGAAGGAGCAACAGTGGGGCAGGGGACTGTGTGTGTTCACGAGCAAAGGAGTGAGTGGGGTGGAGTGAGCGGCCCCCTTCTCCTGCAGCTCTTCTTTCCTGCAGAGAGAAGGCTAGACTCCGGGCGTGCTGGCCACAGGGCTTAGGGCGGAAGTGTGAGCCTGCGCAGTCCGGAGAAGACTGGCTCTAGAGTAGGAGGAAAGCCCAGCTGTGGGCATAGTTCTTTTTCTTAAAATTTTTTAAAAAAATTGATTTCAGAGCCCTAGCCGGTTTGGCTCAGTGGATAGAGTGTCGGCCTGTGGACTGAAGGGTCCCAGGTTCGATTCCAGGTCAAGGGCATGTACCTTGGTTGCAGGCACATCCCCAGTAGGGCGTGTAGGAGGCAGCTGATCGATGTTTCTCTCTCATCGATGTTTCTTACTTTCTATCCCTCTCCCTTCCTCTCTGCAAAAAAATCAATAAATTATACTTTTTAAAAATTGATTTCAGAGAGGAAGGGAGAGGGAGAAAGAGATAGAAACATCAATGATGAGAGAGAATCATTGATCATCTGCCTCCTGCATGCCCCCTATTGGGGATCGAGCCTGAACCCAGGCATGTGCCCTTAACAGGAATCAAACCTGGGACCCTTCAGTCCGCAGGCCATTGCTCTACCCACTGAACCAAACCGGCTAGGGCTGTGGGCATACTCTTGCTGCCTTCTTTGTCATCCAGGACTATCATCTTGAACATTTAGCCTTGATGCCAATACACAGACTGGCCGTAGGAGTCAGCCTCCCATCCTTGCAAAGAACTTTTCAATCATTTATTAGTTCATCAGAAATTTAATGAAAAGTAGGGAACATAATTTCTGCCTCATAGAATGAGATGAGATTTTTGCAGGATATTTATGGCCTTCGAGTAAATACATATTGCAATATAAGCAATAATGTTACCTTCCAATAAATGAACTTTGCATATTCACTAGAACAGGGGTGACCCTACGGGGAAATGGGAAAGGCTAAAACTTAATTTTAAAATGGGGGGGGGGGGGAGAATAAGCCAATATTATACCATATGCTTCGTATGATGACTTTTACACACATTTCCCTGACATTGTGGGTGTTTATGTTATGATTCTCTGAAATTATTTGACTTTCCTAACTCGGATCTATTTAGGTCATCAATCTGTGTAGTCAATGTCACAGCTGAACACGAGTCTTATTTTAGTTTTCTTGTTGAAAATAGACTTACCTGCTGAAACCGGTTTGGCTCAGTGGATAGAGCGTGGCCTGCGGACTGAAAGGTCCCAGGTTCGATTCCAGTCAAGGGCATGTACCTTGGTTGCAGGCACATCCCCAGTGGGGGGTGTGTAGGAGGCAGCTCATCGATGTTTCTCTCTCATCGATGTTTCTAACTCTCTATCCCTCTCCCTTCCTCTTTGTAAAAAATCAATAAAATATATATAAAAATAAAAATAAAAAAAAGAAAATAGACTTACCTGCTCAGTGAGACAAAGACCTTGATTACAGTTTGAAAGTTTTTTCCCCTTTATGTTCGCTTTAAGATGCAGTTCTATGCTAGAACTGTTCTGGTCTGAGGGAGGGGTCCAAGGACCATCCTCACCCTCCTGGCTTGATCAGACCTCAATGACCTGGCGCTGGTCCCACTGAGCGGGATGGGTGGTGGCAGAATTCGAACCCCACCCTCAGCCCTTTCTGCTTCTTTCTCCCTGTTTCTTCTGTGCTTCTCTCGCCTCCTCTCTAAGCTCCTTTTCCCGACTGTATATCTTCAGGCTTTCAGACCTAGCTTCGACCCTACTGTGCCATGCTGGCTGTGGAGGGCTCACCTTCGGCCCCGCGTCAGCATGTGTTCTCAAGCCTCTGGCTTGTACCTCCTTCAACCCAGGTTCTCTGCCCCAGCCTGGGTGGCACCAACTATAGTCAGAGAAGCTTCCCAATGCCTCATTCCTTCATTGTCACACAGATACTTACTGAGCCTCTTTTAGGGGTCAGATTCACATCTGTTATGTATAGGGAGGCAGCATCGAACAGAACGAAGCTTCTATCCCCCCATCAGTTACAAAGAGAGTCAATATGCAGACTCTAAAAGGGTGATGGTGGCTTTCAGGAAAGTTCAAGTGCTCAGAGTAGAAGGATGTGCGGACAGGCCTGTGGGTGAGGTTGGCACTTGGATGGAGCTCTGAATGAGATGAGCGAGAGAGACACACCGATCTCTAGGGGACACGTGTTGCGGACGGAGGGAACCAGAACTGCAAAGGCCTCGGGGGGTGGCGGGGGGGCTCCTGGTGTGTTTCAAACGCAGAACACATGCCCGGGGGTTGGGAGGGGAGTGAGGGAGGCAGAGACAGCCAGGGGATGTGTTAGCTCCTGGGCTGGCAGCCTCGGTTTCTTTCGACAAAGACTTGAGCTGAAAGGTATTTCATTTTCCTTTTGATGGTCACTTCAACTGCTGTCTTCCCATCAGCATTTCCATATTTTTCTTGCTGTGGCAAGAAGAAAGAGTACAGAGCGGACATCTGTTGCTTGTGCTACTTGACATCTATTTCCTCTTCTTTGACAACTGTACCCTGCTTTCCCTCTGTGGAACTACCTGCTCCACAATTTAGCCCATGTGCTCAGATGCCCCCCCTTCCACTCCCCCCCCCCCCCCCCGCCTCACCCCACACACTGACAGGTGGAGTGTTTGACCTAGGTCTCCATTGGCTAGAACCGTGGTCAGCAAACTGCGGCTCGCGAGCCACATGCGGCTCTTTGGCCCCTTGAGTGTGGCTCGTCCACAAAATACCACGGCCTGGGCGAGTCTATTTTGAAGAAGTGGCGTTAGAAGAAGTTTAAGTTTAAAAAATTTGGCTCTCAAAAGAAATTTCAATCGTTGTACTGTTGACATTTGGCTCTGTTGACTAATGAGTTTGCCGACCACTGGGTTAGACCATTTCATCCCCTTGGCCATTAGATCGCATGCACTGATCTGAGCCAAAGACATGCAAGGGAAGCTTTGCTGGGAATGCTGGCAAAGTTATTTGCTTTTTCTCACTAATTAAGTGCTCTACGAGTGTAAGATATGCAACGATGCTGCCATCTGAAACCCATAAGGGAGTCTGTGTGTGGAGCCCCATGTAGGAGGAACAGCTGACAGAGGGAGACTGAGTCCTGGTGACATAATTTGATGCCCCGCATCAAGCCATACTTGAAACCAGTAGTATACCTTGCATTTTCTGTGAGCCAATACATTTACTTTTGCCAGCTGAAGTGAGGTTTGGCAAAAAATGTTTTGTGTTGCCACTTGCACAAAAATGAGTTCTACCTAGCTGATGCAGGTGATATGAGAGGGTGTAATGAGTGATTAGGACTGCAGATTCTGAATTCGAAACTAGCTCTGAGACCTTGACAAGGTCCTTAACCTATCTAGGCATAAACATCCTCGTCTGTGAAATGCAAGTAATAATAGCATCTATCTTGGGGTTGTTGTGAAAATTCATTGAATGTACACACATTTGGAAGCACGTAGCAAATGCTATACAAGTATCTGCTGCTGTTACATTTCCCCCTATTTTGTAAAATAAAATGTCTGAAGCTGGGCCATGTAAAGCGATGTCCATCAGTTACAAAAAGAGTCCGATTCGGAGCTGAAATGAGACAGCAGGATCCTTCGGGGGCAGCTGTCAGCAGTTACCCATTGCAGAACGCGTTTTTGAGGGCCTACTATGCGTTTCTGAGGGCCTACTATGCTCCAAGCACTGTGCTGATGTTGGAATGTGGACAAAGGATGGCAAATTCTCTGAGAACAGGGCTGCTATTTGAACATGTTTGTGCTTCCCCAGTCCTATTATAGGGTTCTGTGCCCAGCGGATGATTAATCACAGCTGTTGACTGACCTTCCGCACACCACTCAGCCTCCTGGGAAGGAGGGGCATTTCCTGAAGAAGGTTGACTTGGGGAGCCAGTGATCCACACAGAGGGAAGCCCATGCCTGGGGCTCTCGGTTGGCCTGGCAGCGCCTGTGCCCTGCAGGGTGGCGGAGCGAGTGGGTGAGCAGGTGGAGGCTCGGAGCTGCCCGCTGCCCAGCTTCCCAGGCATCTGCTTTAGCAACTTGCTCTCGGTCTCATGATAAATTCATTACCAGAAAATGAAGCCGGAGTTTCCTAGTGACATCAAATATTGATGAGGGAAATCAGGACTGAGATGGATGATCAAGCGCTGCTCTCGGGTCCTGCCGCATCTGGTCTGCCAGGTCGGCATGCGTTTGCTCTCCTCCCTTCCTTCTTGATTCGTGCGGGTGAGGTTTTGTCCTCTTCATGGGAAGCGTGTTGGAACTTGAGTGAAGTGCTCCAACCCCGACGTCACAGCAGAGCGGGAAAAACAGACAGGTCTCCTGGTTACTGTCAAAACTATCAAACCCGATCCTGCCCCTTAGCAACCTTCTTGGCAGATCCTTGGCACCCTCAGGCTAGCGTACAAAAACACATCCCCTGCTTAGGATCTGCTAATGGCTTCCAATTGCTGTGAAGTCATGTCTGGGCGCCTTAGGATGCCATTCAAGGCCTCCCGCGATCACATGCTAGCCTGCCTTTCTCGTCTAGTCCTCCTGCTGTTGGCGGTGCATCTAGACTTCAGGGTTCTCCAGAGAACATGTGTCTGTGGCCAAGCTGTGTGTCTCGCCTTAAAATGCCCTTCCCCACCACTCTGCTCATTGAAATCTTAGCACACACCCAAGGACCAGCTCACATGCCATTTCCCTCAGAAAGTCATTGATGTTTCCCTTCACAGAATCATTCCATGCAAAGATAAAGCAACACGGAAAATATGCCCATTGTTGGCAAGAGCACAGAGAGGTGGGTTCTCTCCTTCCTTGTTAGAGATCATGTAAATAAATGGTCTGCTTGCAAAGGGGGTTCCATGAGGTTTCAGTGTCTTTAAGCAGATCACAGCTTTTGACCCAGCAATTTCATCTCCAAAAATTTGTTCTGAGGAAATAACCTGGAAGGTGTGAAAAGTCATTTGAGTATGAGGATATTCATCATAGTGTTCTCTCAAAGAGTGAAAAATTGGAAGAAATCAAAATGCCCACAAATGGGAAATTTGTTCAATAAATTGTGATGCATCTGTGTGAGCGAACAGTATTCATCTACTTAAAATTATTGTGCAGAGAAGAACTAGCTGATGATTTAAAAATGTTCATTAAGTTTTTGTAAGGGAAAGAAATATAGGATGTAAAACTGTGTAAAGCATGAGTTGGGTAGGTGGGAGAGAGAGCGAGAGATAGAGATAAAGAGAGAAAGAATGAGAGAGAGAGAGAGAGAGAGAGAGAGAGAGAGAGAGAGAGAGAGAGAGAGAGGAGAGAGAGAGATCCTAGAGAAAGCATTGGAAGGATATGTGTCAAAATGTTGGGTTGTGAGTCCATGAGTAATGTTTACACTATTTTTCTCTTATAATTCAGGCACCAGATTCCTCTTGATGTGAATAAATTGCCTTCCATCTTCCTCATTTTAAACCAGGCTTTCCTGGCCGTGACCCCAAGATAGAAGAGCACCCCACACAATAATCCTTACAGGTTAACTGTATATCTGTCTCCAGGCTCCTGCTATTTTGTTAAACTCACTCACTTGCCTTGATCTTTCCTCCTCAAGGGCCTTCTTATACTATTTTGTTTCCAGTCTTGATGTGGATTCTTCTGTAGGTACTTACAAATAGAACTTCTGTTCACCTGGCCTCCAGGCGATTCTCAATGATGGCTGCTCTGTAGTTATTTGTAATAGAGATGTGCTTGTGGGAGGAGCTGAGCACAGTGTTGACCTACTCTGCCATCTTGACCAGAGCCTATATGTAATGTATTATAAGGATTTGGCTCACACAGTTGTGGAGGCTGAAGTCCCACGATCTGCAGTCAGTGAGCTAGAGACCGAAGAAGAGGCCAAGTTTTGCTCTGTGTCTGAAGGTCAGAAAAGACCAATGTCCCAGCTCCACAGTCAGGCAGGAGGACTTCCCTCTTCCTCAGCCTTTGTATTCTATTTAGACCTTCAGTTGACTGGATGAGGCCCACTCACATGAGGGAGGGCCAGACTCAAACGTTAATTACATCCAAAAGCATCCTTACAATCACACCACAAATTAGGTTTGACAAATTATAGGGACATTCTGTGCCCGGTCAAGTTGACACACGGAATTAACTGCTACAGAGGTTTTAATGCCAGTTGCTGATGGATGCTTTTTTGGCCACAGGTCATGTACACTTCCCTGTGTCAGTGGTCGGCGAACTCATTAGTCAACAGAGCCAAATATCAACAGTACAACGATTGAAATTTCTTTTGAGAGCTGAAAACCGACTTCTGCGCATGGGCCACGAAGTTTCAATTGCACTGTACGTGCGCGCCTGCACGTGGTATTTTGTGGAAGAGCCACACTCAAGGGGCCAAAGAGCCGCAAGTGGCTCGCGAGCCGCAGTTTGCCGACCACTGCCCTATGTCATCCTTTTCTCCCCAGTGTTCCCAACCCCATGTGTGCAGAACCCTGGACTAGAATGGCTGCTGTTATAAGAGCGGAAATCACCGAATGTCAGAAGTGTTGCAATGAGGAAAGTGAGGTCTTCGGCCTACCCCATGATTTCAATGTCCAAGGACACATGTCTTTTACACATGTGGCAGAACCAGGACCTAGCACTTGACTATCACCCTCCCCTGGTATTTGCTCTTAAGGAGAGCAGGCGGCCCAGGAAAAAAAAAACCCACAAAAAATTAGACCTCATGAACCTCAGGAAAGCTCACCCATATAGTCATCCCTTTAACTTGCTGCATCTATGCCTTCCCTCTCACCCTGTTCATTCCCGACTGTAGATTGTGTTCTCTGCTAATTTCCTGGCTCCATAAATACTCTCTGACATTTTGACACATCTCTTCCTACAAAGTATAGCTCTGGTGTTGTGTCAAGTTGTGTGGAACAAAATTAATTAGTTAATGTTCATGAAAGCTTTCTGCAAATGAGAAGCGTGGGCCTTACCCCACTGCAAGGAATGTTCCTTCAGGCCCCTGATGAAGCCCAAGTCCCGTGGAGCCTGTGGCCTCTGGGCAGTGATGGGGTCTGACAGCTCCTCACCAGCCCTGGGGGCGGACAGGGTCACCCAGAGGCCTCTTTGAGTTTTCCAGTTTGCTCTATCCTGGTTCTTGCTGGTGGGTTGTTTCCTGTCTTAGTAATCCTTTTGTTCTCATGACATACCCTTAAAATCTGTGTCCAGCCTACCCCGTGATTTCAATGTTTAGTAACTCTGAAGGTCCCATCCCCTGTTCATACTGTGACCATTTTTTGCTTGTTAGATCCCCTACATCTAAACCAACAGCATATATTACGGGATGAGAGGATTGAACTTGGAGCTAGGAGCACAATTGAATCTCGCTGTTCTTAATGTCCACTTGTGCTAAAACCTCTGGAGATGTAGAGGTCAAGTATTTTTGGTTCCACTTCCAAAACAAGCATGTAAAATTTTAGATGATGTGTATTAGGGCTTTCACAATTTTCGTTTCTTTTTCTTTTTTTTTTAATTCTTTGTAAGTATTCTGTGTAGTATGGTATTGCTGCAGGTATTAGTTTTACCCCCGAGTATTACATAAAGTACACGTTCCTTTGCCTCCTTCTCCCCAGCACTCCATCCTCCCTTAGTTCTTTCCATGAGAAGCAGATACACTCTCACAGCGTACAAAGCCCAGCACGATGAAGAGAGCAGAAAGCTCGATACAGGTCCTATACTCCCCCCTAACACACTTACCTGTCCCGGAGGGAGGGGTGACACGGGGGTCACCAGGTGGGGCTGTATATTGAAAAGGCAGGATGGAGGCCGCATTTTGGAACTTTGGAGCTGGCAAACTTGGAATCAAGACCTGACTCCCAGGTGCCTGGGGGCACTGCTTCTTACCTGAGGCCTTAGCCTGGCCCCTGGGCCAGATGCTCAGTAAAGGTCAGTTTTCAGGAGTGGCAGAAAGACTCAGGGCTCGTGGAGGGCTGGAGAGCAACAGAGACTAGTCCAGGAGAGAGAGAGGCTGAGAGGGGAGAGGTGAAGATGAGGATCAGGTCCTCAGGACCCCAGCCTGGTGTTCTAACCACACGTCCACACGCCTCCCCGCCAGTGTTCTAGGCTGTGCCCCTCTCCAGCGCTGCTGAAGATCAAGCCTGTGTCTCCACGTGGACAAGGTCCCCTGTGCCTTGTGAAGGGGTGGCCGGGGGTGGGCTGCCTGTGTGACAGTTTCCACAGCTGTGCGCCCGGCCTCTGGAGCTGATGGCAGGAGTCCGCAGAACCAGGGAGGCCAATCCCATGTTGAGTGACTCAAGGACTCTTTGCAGGGTGGGAAATGGAATCTGATTTAAAACCTCTTAATGCTCCCTTGGAAGCTTACAACTACGTTCAAAGGAGGGCGGCTGTGCATGAAAGATCTATTTGAATCACCGTCTTTAAGGGCCTGGGACAGTCAAACATAGATGGCGGCCTGGCTTCCACAGCCTGTGCCAGCCCAGGGCATTTTTGTTGTTGTTGTTAATCCTCACCCGAGGATATTTTTCCCATTGAGTTTTAGGGAGAGTGGGAAGAGAGAGGGAAAGACAGAGAGAAACATCGATGTGAGAGAAACACATTGATTGGTTTGCCTCCTGCATGAGCCCTGACCAGGGCCCGGGCCGGGGAGGAGCCTGCAACCGAGGTACCTGCCCTTGACCAGAATCAAACCCAGGACCCTTTGGTCCGCAGGCTGATGCTCTATCCCCTGAGCCAAGCCAGCTAGAGCAGGGACATTCTTAAAGAATAAAAATTTCCCACGCTGAACACTGGGGCTCAATCTCTGCTCCTGGGGCAGTAGCTATGCCCCCTGCTCCCCCAAGCTCTGCCTGCCCCTCCTCCACCCCACCCCGCTGGTTCTAGTCCCTGCCTAAATGCCATTGAGACTGTTAGCTTGGAGGAATCTTGACCTTGACTCTCCTCCACCAGATCTAAAACTGAGCCCCAGGAAGAGGGCGATGGGAGAAGGCTTGTGGCTAGTCAGGCCAGAGCTAGAGGGAGGAAGAAGCAATCCGTAGGACTCCCTGAGGCTGGCCGTAATCGTTTCTAATGCTCATGGTAACACAACATGTGACTAAAAGCAGTAAGCATATGACATTCTTGAAAATCTCCAGAAAGAATCCAGGTGAGAGGACTGGAAGGAAAGCGCTTACGGAAGTACCACTAATAATAAAGATGCTCCTTGGCAAGGCTTTGGAAATAAGCCAATCACGCCGGCTCACGCCTCCCTAGAGGGCATTTGCTTCGCTATGTAGCTGTCAAGGTTATTTTCCGGCTGCAGCACGAGCACTTTCCATTCCTGCCATGAAGTTCTTGGTGTGTGCTGTCAACCCTTGGTGGGTGCCCGAGTCTGGGCCACCCTTGCACCACGTTCGTGAACATTCTGCATCATCAGCCTCTCTCTCTGAGTCCCTATGTCTCAGCCTCTATCTTTCTCTTTCTCTGCGTCTCTTTCTTTCTGGGTCAGTCTCTCTGTCTCCGACTCGCCCTCTCTCTCTCAGAAATCCTCTGCCAACTCCCCCTGCACCCCCACCGGCCGGCAGCTGCCAAGCTGTCGCTCCTGGCTCTGTCCAAAGAGCCTGCCACCCTTCATTTTAATGACCCTGTAGACAAGGCAAATGAGGCAGCTCCGTGGGGATCCCCTTTACCTGGAAATGAATTAGTGGCCCATTAGCTTAATGAAGAGTTCTGGCCTCTCCCAAGAGAGGAACTAGGTGCATTAACAATATGGAAAAGAACACAGCCATGGCCAATAAAAAACTGTGACCCAGGGTCCTCTCTGCCCACCCTCTAACTTTCTGGGGGAAGCCTACTAGCTAGTTTATTTCTTCCCTTTTGCAAGCAACTTGTCACTTGCTGTGAATTTAAACAGCCTTGACTGGGTAAGAGAATAGATGTATGTGCTTGGGGGCGGGGAGGTGCATCAACAAAGAGGCTCTTAGGCCCTTTCAGAGTTCTTCACCATATTAACTATAAATTCTTACTATGTGGCAGGTGCTTTTACAGGATTATGACATTTAATCCACATAGTAATATACATTTAAAAATACATTTAAAATATTTTTATTGGTTTCAGACAGGAAGGGAGAGGGAAAGAGAGAGAAACATGAATGATGAAAGAATCATTGACTGGCTGCCTCCTACTGGGGATCGAGCCCACAACCCAGGCACGTGCCCTTGACCGGAATTGAACCTGCGACCCTTCAGTCCACAGGCTGACACTCTATCCACTGAGCCAAACCGGCCACAGCACAATAATTCAATTTGTTGAAAGCTATTACTATCCTCATTTTAGAGATAAGAAAACTGAGACTTTGAGAGGACAAAAAACTTGGCCAGGATTTCTCAGTCAGGGTGTAGCTGAGCATGATGACAACAGAGATGACATTTGATGAGTATTTTCTATCAGTTAGTATATAGTTACCTATAGTAGTTTATCCTTACAACCATCTATCACCGTTTTAGAGCTGAGGAAACTGAGGCTCAGATGGTAAGCAACTTGCCCAAGGCTGCTTAGTAAGTGGAAGAAATGCACTTTGTACCTAAATGGAGCTGACTCTAGAGCTATGAACCATCACGCTCAATTTCAGCAGATAATTATTTAGTGCCAGTGACTTAGCAGGTACCATCTTGGGTTCTTGGAATTCCAGATTGAATAAGGCCATGCCATCAAAGAGTGCATAGTTTAGAGAGAAGTAGACATAAGACAGATAATTCCAATATAAGACTGCAAGCACAAAACATGGACATTGAAACCACAAAAGACTTCTGGGAGTTGGTATTTGATTTAAATGTTAAAAGATGAGTTGGAGTTGGATGAATACATGGTTGTGAGGTGACAAAGCAATGGTTTGGTGGAGCACTGAGGGCAGTAGGATGGCCATGGCAACAGTAGCGTGGAGGCGTGACAGCCCACGCTGTGGGCCGATGGAAACGCTTGAAGTTCAACATGGCTGATGGATGTGGAGATTTTTGGTTGGCAAAGCTGATCAGTAGTCAGATCACAGGAGACATGATATGCCATGAGAAAGAGTTTGGAATTTATCTTGAAGACAGCTAACCATTAATGGGATTCTCAAACCTGGGGCGTGGCATGATGAGAATGGAGGGAAGTGAGACTTGAGGACTAGCCAGGAGGCTGCTGCAACCACAAGACTAGAGAAGACAAAGGCCTGAGCAGATTCTGCACCGATCGTAATGGTCCTCATCCTGTGTTTGGTCCAGAAAACAGAGCTCCCTTATGTCATATGGATGGGGCTGTTGACAGGCCCAGAACCCTCCCCGCCCACACCTGGATCTGAGAGCCAGGACTGGTGCTTTCCAGATGGACAGCGAAGCCTATGGCTGGGCGGCAATGGAAAGGCTGTAGATCAGACAAAGCCAGAACTTCCTGTGTTGATGAATTTGAAATTTGCAATTTTATGGTTTGGTTACAATGAAGTTCATTTACAAAATTCATGAGCTGCTGGGGAGACTTGGAAATCCCTCTGGCTCCATGCACACAGTGGTGGCGCCTCTGAGGGTAGGAAGCACAGCTGCTCCGCATGGTGCTCCTGATTGGAGATTAACTCCTCCCGGGACAGATGGGCATCGTGAGCCCCAAAGCAACCAAATGGGCAATCCTGGCTTCCCCAATTGTGTTGGGAAGGGAGTTCCTGGGAATGGTAGGATGATTAATGGAGCAAAGTGGTGGTGGCAGTGGGATAAAGAGGGCTGGGGAAAAACAAAGCAGCAGCCACTTCTGGTAGATTTGAAAGACTTATCTGGAAGAAATGTTTCTAGAACAGTGCTTAGTGATGGCATCGCTTTGGGTAAGAAAAAGGTAGAAACCCATGAGATGGTTTCTTATAAAATACATTTACTTTTATTTTTGTAGTTTATGTTTCAATTACAGTTGACATACAATATTGTTAGTTTCAGGTGTACAACATAGTGATTAGACGTTTATGTATCTTCTGAGATAATCACCCCAATAAGTCTAGTACCCACCTGGCACCATACATAATGACTATTACTAATATTAACTCTATTCCCTAAGCTGTAATTTACTCCCCATGGCTATTTTTATAACTGGCAATTTGTACTTCTTAATCCTTTCACCGTTTTCCCCCAGGCCCGCAACCCCCATTGCATCTGGTGACCATCAGCTTGTTCTCTGTATCTGAGTTTATTTCTGTTTTTTTTCTTTGTTTTTGTTTTCTAGATTTCACAATAAGAGGAGTCATAGGCTATTGGTCTTTCTCTGACTTATTTCACTTGGCATAATACCCTTATATACAATTATTCTTTTAACCAGGCCTCTAGAAAGCAGGGAGATCCTAAAAGGTCACTGTATCACTCGGAGCCATTTCTTCATGTGATATTTCAGAACCGTGGCCTGATGATCGCCAAGGTTTCCCTGAAGGGAGCCCTGGGGATGGAGACGGTCCAGGGTGTGAACTGTGTGTGCGTTGGAAATGGGACTGTGGGCAGTTCCAGCAGAGGAAGGCGTTCCTGGTCTCAGACCTGGGACCTCGCGAGAAGTGACGGCTTAGTTATTGGTGTGAGAACTGCCATTTAAAAATAGGTTTTTATTTTTTAACAAGCCATTTATGTACATGGATCAACATTGAAAAGGCACAAAGGATATGTAGCATGCAGAGTCAATCTTCACCTTCCCCCCATCTACCAAGTCTTGTTCCTCTCCAGGAGGCGGGAGCTGTTACTGGTTTCATGTGCTCCCTTCCGGACACAACCCATGCCTTTACTGTGTGTGTGTGTGTGTGTGTATGTGTGTGTGTGTGTGTGTGTGGTGCCATTCTGAAATAATATCCATTGCAGAGTCTGTTCTTTGATTCCGTTGGCTTTCAGAATATTTGTAAAGTGTCCTTGCCCCTGGGGATACTTGCGAGCTCTGAGCTTGACATGGTATTAGCAAATTCTGACCCTCACAGTTTTTCCTGGGCTAGCGTCTTCCCTCCTAGCAATCCAAATTGATGGTTGGGTTTTACATCTGGGAAATTTTCACTCGTTGATGAAGTGAGGAGGACCACCAAGAAGAAAGCAAGCAAAGACAGCTATGAAAATAGTTCCTAGTTCATTTGACAGGTAAATAGTTCAAGGGACATGAGGAGAAGGGGTATAGTCCAAGAAAGGTTAAATCATCACACTAGTTGGGGAGAGCCACGTGACAAGAGCAGTTTATGAATACCCCAAGATTCAACAGGAACAAGGGTTGTTAATCTCATCTAGTATATGGGGGTAGAGTGGCAGAAATTCATAAGCAATTGTCCTTTTTCCACATTTTATCCTCCAGTTTGAGAATCACAAATCCCTGGGAATGGGCAGCTTGGTGGAGCAGGGAGTGTCCTCTTTTAATCCTAGGATTCCTATGGCCATTTTGATAGGAATAAGAAGGGATTAGCCTCGTCCATATGTGCTGTGCACTCAGGAAGAAGGTATTTTGACATATGTATTTCCTCTAGGACAGTGGTCAGCAAACTCATTCGTCAACAGAGCCAAATATCAACAGTACAACGATGGAAATTTCTTTTGAGAGCCACATTTTTTAAACTTAAACTCCTTCTAACGCCACTTCTTCAAAATAGACTCGCCCAGGCCGTGGTATTTTGTGGAAGAGCCACACTCAAGGGGCCAAAGAGCTGCATGTGGCTCGCGAGCCGCAGTTTGCCGACCATGGCTCTAGGATCTCTATTCTCAGCAAAACACCCCAATTCTAGAGAAGTAATAACCAGAATCGCACAGGCTAGAGAATATTAATTAGCATTCCTTATAAGTGGAAATGTTGCCTCTTATGCTGTTTTTCTCTCGTGGTAGCTGACATATTTCTATAATCTGATAGTTGTTCCCTGTGTGTAGTGAACACATTTTCTCTCTCCTCCCTGATAAACTTTCTGTTTTCTAAGATGCGTGGCCTCCCAAATTGTTTTTTAGTATTTTACGCGAGCATTTGGCTTTTCAAATACAATCTTCTCATAAGTCAAGTTGCAAATTCCCATCTATTTCCTAGGTGTTTGCAATCACTGTTATTAATTCTCATTAGCTCTCTGGGCTGCTAGCCACATCTGTGCAGGAGCTCCGCAGGAACGGGCCTGGCGTGCGCTGGCGTGAACAGCAGTTCTGTGGGAAGAGTGGCTGCCCCTCGTTGGCTCCACGAACCCTGGAAAGCTACATGGCCAAACACATAAAATGAAAGGTCTTTACAAGTCACCCAGTCATTTTTCCAGATTAGATCTCCAAATGTCAAAAGAAACAGCAGCTCATTAAAACCGCAGCTGTAAAATTACCTGCACCACACGTCGAAAAGTGATTACAGAGTATGCTTGATTAATTAGGTGTGAAAATGTAGGACCGGAGTGGTAATAAATGATGGAACTCACCTAGCAGCCTGCTTCCCTTCCACTGTGTTCCGCTGAGTGGCCAATTTCCCACTTGTCTCTTGTACAGAGATCACATTCCAGAGCTGGTAACGGTTACATCTAAATCATAGAGCCAATAGAGCACCGTGCATGCGCTGCAGACGGTTCCAACTTTGACTTTATTATCTTCTTCCTTTGTGGCCTTTATGCATTGCTAAAACTTTCTGAGTCTCATATTCTCCCTTTCTAGAAGATTAATTATGTTCCTACCTATATCTCAAGGTGTTGAATAGAAGCAATTTTATTAAAAACAACAATATAAACTGAATAATAATGTAGGCTTCTGGGTCATATTTTTATAATCTGAAACAGGTCTTAGGGTGTAAGAGAACCTATGGCATGTAAAATATTATGTTCATTGTTTAACATAGTTTGGAAATCTAATGACCTGGTTTATCCAATTGATCTTTGGAATGGAGTAAAATAGCATTTGTGAAAGTGCCTAGCCTAAGGCTTGGTACATGGCAGGTGTGCAATAACCATTTGATGAATTGCCATCTTCTGAACGGAGAGGGTAGATTACCAGTTCCAAAGAATGATAGTAGAAAACAATATACTTATCGGGACAGAACTATGATGGTGAGCAGAACATATGTGCTCATTAATGATTCAGAAAGTAGCATTGTGTCATCCTTTAGAGTCATAAATATTAATCATATTTTGTAATATGGTGCTGATAGCATTCCATTTCTTCTAAGCCCCAAACTTTCAGTGACTTCTAATTGGCTATAAAATGAAGTCAAATTTCCTTGGCTTGTAACAATTTTGCACCCAATTTCAATGTGTATGTGGGAGCTGGCTTCCCCACAGCATCAAGCAGTGCTTGACACCAGTTGGATGTTTTACAAGTCAACTCAATTCTGATGGTACCTACCTAGAGATAGCGTCAGATCCCGCAAGTTAAGGGCTCCGTCACCCAAGACTGCCCTCCACTTCAGATGCCAATTGCAAGTTCAGGTTTTAACTGAGCTTCTGACTGAGAGACTATAAATCAGAGGTTCTCACATCCCCCTCCTTGGGTTCAAAGGATTTGCTAGGATGGCTCACAGAACTCAGGGTACCAGTTTGCTCGCTAGGTTACTGGTTTATCACAAAGGATATTAAAGGATGCAAATCAACAGCCAAATGAAGAAATACATAAGATGTGGTCCAGAACAAAGGAGGTTCTGTCCTCATGGAGTTGGGGCCTGGCATGGTGGTACGTGGAATTGTCTGGTTCACCAACCTGGTAGTACACCAAACCCCATCCTCTTGGGTTTTTATGGAGGTTTCATTACATAAGCATCATTGGTTTGTCATTAGCCATTGTATTCATTCAACCTGCAGCCCTTCACCCTCCCCAGAATCAGAGGATGGGACTGAAAGTTCTGACCCTCTATTCATGGTTGGTTCCCCTGGCAACCACACTCACAGGTAGGTGCTTTCCAAAAGTCACCTCATTCATAAAAGACAAAATCCAAGGGCTTTAGGAGTTCTGTGCCAGAAATGAGAATGAAGACCAAGTATATACAATACCACAGCCTGCTATTTCAGGGCACTATTTATTTTTGTGCATCTGAACCAGCCAAATTATATTGGTCCCTGGATACGTCCCAGAATTTCTCACTTTATCATTCATTAAATACTCTGGAAAGGATTACTCTATCCAAGGCACTGAGCCAGATCCTTGGGGATGTAAACTCAAGGAAAAAAATTATGTCCTTGACCGCCAGTTGACTAGTAAGGAAACACATACAAGCAGACGATAAAGACTCTGCCTTATCATCTAGCTTTAAAGGTCCACAGCTTCCTCAAATTCCAGTGTTCTTTACCTTGACTTCACCTCAGACAGGTTCAAGCTTCCCCAACCCGAATCACGTGTTTGCCTAGAACGGCCCCATCTCCATCATGTACCTCTGAGCACAACACTTCCTGAGTATAATTTCCCTTCGCTGTGATCTTTACTCCATTACTCGTAAGTTCCTTTGAAACTGCCAGTCTTTTATTGCCACTATTTTTTCCTGCCAACGTGTTTGCCTTCCTCCTTTCTACTCCCTCTCTATCAAGCCTGGACCCCATGGACTATTTCTTTAAATGTCAATGGATAATATCTTCAACTGTCTGTCATTCCACCACACTGATTCTAAATCCATCTTCTGTCTACCTTCTCTGTGTCTATAATTTTCCTTTTGTACAGGGCTGCACATATACAGCCAGGCAAATACCTCTGTAAAAATTACATTATTTCCATTCATTTGGGCCATTGGTGCTGCCCAGGAATCCTTTATGTGTTCATCGTTAGGTGTCAAATGGCTATTTCGGAACTTCCGCTCTCCTCTATGATGGACAGATCGTAAAGGGCCTGTATTTCATCTTAAGGAACTTGGATCTTATTCCCAAGAAATGTGTTGCTGACAATACTTCGTGTGTGTGTGTGTGTGTGTGTGTGTGTGTGTGTGTGTGTGTGTGTGTTTAACTATCCTAGATTCTTTCTGCCAGATGTTTAGAAGTAGTTTTGAGGGGACAGGACTGAAATTCAAGGCTTTTAAAGTAGGCAAGGTTGATAAGGTACTGAACTGGGAGCTTTGCAGGAGTAGTAGGATGGAGGGGACAGATTTGAGAAATATATAGCAAGTGAAATCAGTAGAATGATAGCTGAAGTGAAAAATACAAAGAGGTAATATTTTAGAAAAAAACTAATTTTCATTTTCTTTTTTTCTAAATATATTTTTATTGATTGCATAGAGAAAGAGAGATGGAGAGAGAGATAGAAACATCAATGATGGAAGAGAATCATTGATTGGCTGCCTCCTGCATGCCCCCTACTGGGGATCAAGCCTGCGACCCAGGCATGTGTCCTTGACTAGAATCGAACCTGAGACCCTTCAGTCCATAGGCCAGTACTCTATCCATTGAGCCAAACCAGCTAGGGCTGGTTTTCATTTTCAACATGTTGAGTTTTAGTTGCTTGTGGTAGATTGAAGTGGAGCTTTGATACATGAGGCTGAAGCTCAGGATATGAGGCCAGGGCTGGAAATACAGATTTTGGAGTCACTGGCATATAGACGATAATGACAATCATGAGAATGGCTGTCGTTACTCAAGGAGCATGTGGAGTGAGAAAAAAAGTGGGTGGAGGACAGAACCCCGTGAGGTGGCAGCCTTTAGAGAGCAGATGGAAGGAGACAAGCCCACGAAGGGGCCAGAGGAGGAGCCATCCAAGGTACAAGGAGAGCCAGAGAATGTGATGTCAGGGAGGACTCAGAAGGAAGAGCGATTAATTATATCACACACAGCAAAGAGATCCAATAAGACTAAATTTCAAAATGCCCATTACACTTGACATTTAAGAGCTCCTAAGTGGCATTTTTTTTGAAAATATGTTCCATTGACAGTGGGAGCATAAGCCAATTACTGAGGGTTAGTAAAAGGAAGAAGGGGATTCAGTGGGTGTAGTTTTCTCTGGAAAATTACAGAGGCGGGAAAGAGGTAGACCAGATGGTTACTACCCAAGTTACCAGGTAGTCTAAGTGGTTATAGTATAGATGATAATATTTAATTTTTTTAGAAGTCCCTGCCTCCACAACTGCTCCTCATTCTTATCCATAGTTTAAGAAATAATTAAATTAATAGATTTTCTATGGGAAATATCTAAAGATCTTTCCATGAGGATGTACTATCTTCCCATCTGAACTCTCACAATATCAAATCTATGGTCCTCTTATGGCATTAATTTCTGTTTTTCTTTTTAAAATCCATATTGTAATTATTCACTCCTTTATTAGATTATAAGTACCTCAAGTGTACATTATAGTTGTCCAATATTTATTTTTCTATATCCAATATACCTAAAAACTTTTAATAGAATGCTTAAAGCCAATAGAAACTCAATAAAGAAAGGAATATATATATATATATGTATATATATATATATATATGTATATATGCATATATATGCTTTCCTTCAATATGTATACATACGTGTCTGTAGAAATGTTTTGGAACTTCAGTTGACATGGATTTTTAGTTTTGTTAATAAAATCAATTAATAGAAGGCGATCTGTAGGCAATGTTTTTACTTAATTGTTAAAGGGCTCTTTAGATTGGGCTTCTGCTATGCATAATTCATGGGAAAAGCTGAATTTCTCACAAAGATGAGAATTCCCACCACCCCATGGTATGGCAACTGTATTTATTTATTTTTATTTTTCATTTTTAAAATTACAGTTGACATTCAATATTATATTAGTTTCAGGTGTATTACATAGTGATTCGATATTTATATAATTTATGCAGTGATTCTCCCCACCTGGCATCATACACAGTTTTCCTATATAATAAAAGGCTAATATGCAAATTGTCCCCTTGACTGGGAGTTCGACCGGGATTTCAACCAGGAGTTCGACCAGGGGGCAAGGCTGGCTGGCCAATTGCCCACGGCCCCTCTCCCTGGCTGGCCAGCTGATCAGCCCCGATCCGGGGGGGCCAGCCAGACCCCACTTGTGCATGAATTCATGCACTGGGCCTCTAGTTACAATATGATTGGTTATATTCTCTAAGCTGTGTATGGCAACTTTAAATTGTTGGGAGTTATAGTCAACAGGAATGGCTTATATTTTGTTTTCTCATATATCTGATAATAACAAAGCTACTTAGGCAAAACCACTCTTATAGGATTGGCTCAAGGATTTACACAGCTATAAACATACTTTTCTCTTTTTGTGTCATTTTAAAGAGTAATTGTTGGCAAGAGCCGCCTGTTCTAACAGTTGCATTTACATGATTACATAAACTCGGATAGTCTTGGGGAACTGCTTTAGAAGTCAACATGGATGCCCCCTACCCTTTTTTCCCCCTGGAAAGTAAATGTAGTGAGAGGACATGGAAAGATAGGGTGTCACTCCCTATGTCTTCCCACAAATACGCAATTGTTTTCTTCTAGAAAAGAAAAGATTTTAGGAAGACTGGGCACAGAAGAATTTAACACATTATTCCCTCTCAATGGCAAGCTTGTGTTGGAGCTCCTACCCTGAGCAAGAGGAGGGCGGATTTGCTTGCTTCCCTGGGAGGCAGAGGCGGCCTCCTGGACCGAGCCGCTTGCGGGAGGGTTCTGTGCTGACAGCTACACACTGTGATCTGCACTGGTGACGTGGCAAAGCCCCATCGCCTCTGAGTATCTTCCAGTGAAAGGCAGAGGCAGCAGCCGGTGGACTTCCTGGCGGGAGACCTGTGCGGTACCACCAGGCCTGGGCCTCGGAGTCCGCATGCTCTGCTGCTGTGACCTCAGATTCTTACTGATTTTGAACCAGGGACCCCACGCCTTTTCAGTTTGCATGTGGCCCTGCAAACTGTGCAGCCTGTCTCAGGGATCCACAAGGGTCCGTGCTGAGATGGCCTTGAGCCTTGCCTCTGTGACTAGAGCAGGCCTCTCGTTGCGGGTGGGGGCCGGGCCTCCAGGAGCAGGGAATGGGAGAGTGGGTGCAATTTACCAAAGCTAAGATCTGGAAACAGCCTAAGTGCCCATCAGCAGATGAGTGGATTAAAAAACTATGCAATGGAATACTATGAAGCTGTAAAAATAAATAAATAAATAAAAGAACGCTTACCATTTGCAACAGCATGGACAGACCTGGAGAGCATTATGCTAAGCAAAATAAGCCAGTCAGAGAAAGACAAGTATCACATGATCTCACTCATTTGTAGAATCTAATGAACAACGTAAACTGATGAACAAAAATAGATCCAGAGACATAGAAGCATCGAAGAGACCGTCAAACCTCAGAGGGAAGGCAGGGGAGGATGGCTGGGTGGGGGTAGACATAAACCAATGAACTTGTATGCATATAAGCATAACCAATGGGCACAGACAATAGGGGGGTGAAGGCCTAGGCTGGGGGGTGGGGGTGGGGGAAGGCTGGGAGAGGTCAATGGGGGGAAAAGGAGACATAATACTTTCAACAATAGATAATTGTAAAAAAGAGAGAGAGTGGGGATGGCTAAACGCTCACTTGTTCTCACTCTGCAAACAGCTCGGAGTATTCATGGGCCGGCAGAACCTTCTTCATAGACAATAAAGTGAATCTTTTTCGTGCTTAATGAGACCACTGGAGTGTCTCTTCCAATTACCTTTTTTTGGGGAGGAGAAAGAATGGGACACGCTGGCATGAATGAATAGCAACTGAATGTTCATTTCATTGAAAAGGTCAAGTGTATTTGCTCTCTCCACTTGGTATGCTTGCCTCATGGTTCTCACTCCGGGGCCTTAATCGGATACTTGTTTCCAAGACTTGTGTGGCACACCCCGGATTTCCTGGGGCCAGGACACTGTGCATTTATTGGGGTTAATGTATCTTTTATTAACTTTTCTTTTCAAAGAGGTTTATGCGACGCACCAGAAGGAGGCCTCTATTGGGATGCCATTGGGGGACACTAAGAAAAGCGATTGCTGGGTGAAAACCGTGGTCAGATTGTGAATTCAAACAAGTGATCCCCAGCTCGCCTGAGGAGTGATTTTCTTGAAAGGGTTGTGACAGCATTTCATACAGATGCAAAGGAGATGTCTGGAAGCCCTCAGCCATCCCTCATGTTGGGTGGCTGCTGAAGACTGCAAATATTTGTGCAGAAGTTACAGGTTGCCAATAAGGACGGCAACTTACGGTGGAGGCATAATTCCAGTGCCGACGAGGATGGTGGAGCGGAGCTCCTTGATTAACCTAATACGTATTGATGTTTCTCTGCTGTTTTGACTTCCTAGACTGTTTCAATTCAGTCTTGTCACAACAACATACAAAAGAGGCGGCGATGTCATCGATTTAAAAAAAAAAAAATCCTGGCTCTGAAGGCTAGGGTGGTTCTTGTTTTGTGTATCTGTGTGTGTGTGTTTATACTCCACCGTTGGTTGTCAGGAAGGCAGGAGTGTTAAAATGATGGCACAGATAATTATGTTAAATGGTTGAGCATAAATTATCAAGGGAAATACATTTTGATTGTAAGCACAAATCAATTTTACGCGTCACAAAATTGCCACCGTTAGAGTGTGCGGAGGTGACTTATTTCTGGAGTGGCGAACGCAGTGACAGTTTGAAAATAGGAACTCGGGTGTCTGAGGGCTCCATCAGAACCTGGACGGGTGGGTTCCTGGGGAAACAAGCCCGAGTGAGGAGAGGTTTATGCACGTGAAGAAATGCACATTCACACCCTTTAACCAGAGACAAGAGAGTGTTCACACTCCGTCCCCACGTCTGTACACAGTCATTCAGCCTCTTCACTGAATGAAGTGGGGGTGCCGTTACACCTTCGCGCCGAGTCAGAACCAAATTCGGCTGTAAACTTCCAGCTTATTCTTGCCCAGGAAACACACCTCATCGCTGTAGCAGGCAGACAAGGCACTGTTACCTGGCTGTCTCTAAACAGAAAAGAACCAGTTATCTATACATATAAAAGCCTAAGCGACCTTTAGGAACAGTCAACCAGATGACGGGTGGACTGGTCGCTATGACGACACACTGACCACCAGGGGGCAGATGCTCAACGCAGGAGCTGGCCCCTGGTGGTCAGTGCACTCCCACAGTCAACCTTTGCAGCCACCCAACCTCCCTCGATCCCTCCCCGCTGGGCCAGCCAGCCCTGATCGGGCCCAGATAGCCAGCCAGGCTGAGGGACCCCACCTGTGCACGAATTCATGCACTGGGCCTCTAGTATCTTATAACCAGGTCATCTCTAAGCCAGAAAGTTAGTTCTTGTATTTTATATTTGGATTTGGCGGGGGTGTTGGGGAGGATAGGCATTCACATTTGAATATAGGTGTGTCTAATCTGGGGATTTTCCACCCTGAAAATGAAATAATAGAGCTTGTCTTAGGCAGCCCAAGCGGAGAGGCCAGAACATTGTTCTTCTTGCCCCGGTTGTAACCCTGCTCCGCCCTCTCTCTGTGGACAGGCAGCATCCTTGCTGCGTCTGATGGGAAGCAGCAGCCGCCGAGACCCGCCTCCCTTTCTCTCCTCCCTTGTTCTGTGGTCGAACTTTCCTTGGGACACAGGAGCCCTTGCTGTTTTGGTTTGGAGGGTCTGCCAGCTGGACTGCAGGGAGGATAAGGAGCAGAGACCCAGGTCCTGACAATGAAGGGAAATCTTCTCTTTGCTTAGCTGTGCCAAAGGGCTTTAAAATAGCACCGGCTGCTGAAGGTGACGAAGTGAAGCTGACCACCAATTGCTGTCAGAGATGCCAGCACCTTCCTTCGGAGGGTGGCAACATGCCCAGGACTCGGAGGAGGAGCCTGGTGCTGAGAGCAAGGCTTGGGTCCAGACGGCTGGGTCTGCATCCTGGCTCTGGTTCTGACCAGCTGTGTGACCTTTGGCAAAGTGCTTGACCTCTTCCTGCTTTAGCTTTCCCATCAGTACACCGAGGGCAATGACAGGACCCACCTAGAGGTTTGCTAGGTGACATATTATATAGAAAATGGTTAGGAGAGGAGGTGGCACATTGGAAAAGCAGTGTGTGTCCAAGTTGTTATTCATCTACAGCTGGAAAATGCAGAATGTGCCAGTGAATCCTCATACAGGCATTCGGGATATAATTTAAAAATAAAAATAAAAACACACAAAAGAAACAACTTGATGAGAAAAGGGAGGCAAAAACCAGAAACGGAACACACCATCCTGTAGTCTGAGATGCATTACAACTCTCTGGGATCTAGAATAGTCTCTGTGCTTTCAGAAATGCTGGGTATTTGTTATGTCCTCTGTGAGCCTTGTACTAATGAGCGTTAAATAATTACTTGTAGGCATTAAAATAAAAGGTTAATTGAGCTCAAAAGGTTGATGGGCTTCCATATTAGCCGAATTTTTCTCAAAAGTGTTTCCTATGCAAGTGATTTGTATTTATTATTTTTACAGTCTTGGCTATTGATTCATTCTCGAACCCATTATTTCACTCATTAAGTGCTGAATGCCAATTTTAGGCCAAGGACTGTGGGAGCGTTGGGTGCCACCCTCACTAGCCTGCCTGTCATGGTAGGGTCTGTGTCTCAATTCATTCCTACAATTCCAGCCCCAGCTGCGTCCCTAAGAAATAGAACGCTCATGGATCCCTGGTTGAAGGGAAAATGAAGATGGCCATTGCGTCCCCACCTCCAGTTGCATTTGGGGCATTGTTTGTTTTCCTTCTCAAGACTTTTTAGGGAAGTCTTTTTTCCCCCACTCCCTCCATCTCTGTTACCTGTTCTTTTTAATTTTTTTAAAATATATTTTTATTGATTTCAGAGAGAAAGCGAGAGCGTGAGAGAGATAGAAACATCAATGATAAGAGAGAATCATTAACAGGCTACCTCCTGCACGCCCCACACTGGGGATCGAGCCCACAGCCTGGGCATGCGCCCTGACTGGGAATCGAACAGTGACCTCCTGGTTCATAGGTGAACACTCAACCACTGAGCCACGCCAGCCAGGCTACCTGTTCTTTTGAAAAAATATTTTTGCTTTATTTTTTACTGTTGACACTATTACAGATGTTCCCATCCCTCCCCCCCCCCCCCCACACACACACCCTTTGTCACCCTCCACCCAGCCCCCTGTCACCTGTTCTTGACTCAGTATTTAATGACACAGGTACTGGCATGGTATTTCTTACCCTTTGTGACAAAATGTAGCGCCTTCTTGTTTCTCAGCATTGGAACAAACTGAGTGGCAGTGTTTACTGGGTCCAGGCACTGTTCGAAGAGGGTTCTGTGCACTTAGGCATGTAGGCCTTCCCACACTCCTCCGAGGAGACGGAAAAACACCCAGCTCGCAGCTCTCAGATGCTCAACAGCAAGTCAGAAACTGCTTCCAGACTGTCAGTAAGTCTTTAACTTCATCAAAGGATAAATCAATTTGCAAGTGATGTTGACAGCAACGATTATTACCATTTACAGATAAGAAAAAAACTGGAGCCTAGAGATGTTAAGTAACGTGTTCAAGGCTGCACAGCTAGTAAGGAGAGAAGACTTAAATCCCATCGTGGGACAAGGCTCAATAGTTTTGTTTTTTTCAAACCAGTCTCCATTTCCTTAGACTTGACCTGAGAGATGGTGGGGTATTCTGCTCAAGCAGGAGCCGGCTGTCTATGGAAAAACAAGTCTGTTCCCACCCTAACCCTCCTTGTGGACTGAGATGAGGTCACTAATGGTCCCAGTTGAGGACCCATTGCTCCAGCAAATGAATGAACCAGAATAGCGCCCTGCAACCAGGTGTCCTACATTTGGTGGCAATGAGAGGGGAAGGGGGTGGGATGGAGAAGAGACAGACCACACTGCTCAAGACACTGCAAAGGGGAGTGTAGGTGGCCATTAATAGAAAGTCACAGGGGAAATGTCAGTGCTAATCTGAATAATTTGGCTAATGAGTGTGTGACAGAGCAATTGTTCTCACAGGGTAGGGATGCCATTGACCCTTTACTTTTACTTGTCTGTCTCAATGAATGGCCTTTGCTCCCCAGTTTTCTTCCATGCTTATCCTGGTCAAGGGGGTCTTATAGAGGGCAAACACTTCGTTTTTGAATCTTCTGAAGATGGGGTGATTCTGCTTTAAACTTTAACGTGTAGCTTGCAGAACCGGCGATATCTTATCTTACTGGAGAGTGACAGCTGAAAAAGTTATTTCTCATTTTTCTTCTTTCCATTTTCTTAAGCAAAGAGTTTCTTGTATGTAGAACAGCTCTCATACACTAACATTTTGATGAAATTAGAGGCATACATATTAATGCCACTTGTTTTTCCACATTTCCCAGAGAACGGTCTAGAAGTACATGTTGTAGGTTCTGTCAAACTTACATGCCAGGCAGGGGTTGCTTGAGAGCTGAATTTATTTGAATTTATTATGTGAATAGCCTCTCACTCCCCTGTCCCCGCGGCATGTACCCTGAAGTATGGCGTAGAGTCTGCTAAGTCGTGGATGGTGTGACTCTGTCAGGAATCCTGCCTATGCCTTTGGCTCGTGACTGCTGATTGAAGAGTGTGGCATATGTCCCCTATATATAGAAATGCACATATCCATCCACGGCTATGTAGCTCCATACAGACACACCGACACCCCCACACGTGGGCCTGTGCACATTTTTCTCTCAACGTTTTCCTTCAACCCAATGATTTCCTAACGATCTGTTACCCATCTCAGACAGATTGCTTTTCATGGTTCAGCGGTCCCAGCACAGGCATTCATTTTAATCAATAGAGCAGTCAAAAGAAAGAATAGATTTACTTGTTTTTTTCGTTTTTCCCCCCACTTAATTGAAAAATTTCAAGTGATTACCAACTTGTGTAGATCTCAAAGCTTAGGAAGCAGTAGTAGGTAAGCATATCAAGTAAGTGGGAAACCATCACCCGGCAGGATTTGGGTCTGCCGAGAAGCTAGACATGAGTGAAGTGATGCTAACTGTTTCTATGCAACAACCCCATTCCTCTCTCTCCCACCATCACCAGCAGCACACCGAAGGCTCAGGAATGTAGGAATGTCTCTATCAATCCTTCTCCTTCATCATCACGGCCAGCACCTTACTTCAAGTCTCATCCTCTCTCTCTCTGCTCATGTGGTCAGTCCTTCCTTTAAACTGCTCCTGGAATTAGCTTTCTAAAGAAAAATCTAACCTTGCCACTCCCTTGCTCAAAGACGATCTCTAACTCTCCACTGCTGTATGGCCTTGAGTTTGTTACTTAAAACACTCTGGGCTCCAGTTTTCTTGCTGATAAAATGTGAATAATAAGTCCAGATGCGGTAGCAGAGAAGTCAGAGTGCTTCACCTCCTACCTATAACTTTCTTTCCACCCTTTACTAGTCTCTGAACACACGATGCCTTTTCTTAGAACCCCATCTCTGTCTGGAAAACTTGTACCCTTCCTTCAAGACTCAGGCCAAATGTCCTCTCTACTGTACTAGTAAAATCATCATTCCTTAGGGATTGAGCGTCTCTCCATTTTGAGTCCCTCCTGCAGGTTTGTTGGCTGATAGCAACACTGACTATTGGGATCATGATCAACGATCCGAATGACCAGGCTGTGGGCTCCATGGGGGAAGAGGCAGGCCTCATCTTTTCAGCCCCCATCAGCTGGCAGAATTCCCAGCACAGAGTTGAGCAAACAGTGTGAATGAGCAAGCATGAGAGCTGGAGAGAGTCTCGTTCATCTAGCAACGTCTGGAGACTGGTCTTTATGTCAAAGTCTGACTCTGCTGGGAAACAGAGGAAAGTTTTCTATTCAAAGTTACTCTACGGGTTGATGTTGGGTCAGAATCTAAAGCCCTTCCAGGCCTCCAAGGTCATTGCAGGCAAGTTATTAAGCAAGAAAACCATTTTGGGGGTTGGTCTAGTTTGGCTTTGATGCACTTAAAATGCGTAGATCACGTCCTCCCACAATATTTTCGCATACAGCCTCTCCTTGAATTTTCCTAATAGGAATATAATTTTATGAGAAACATATTATCACTCTCCTTTCACAGTGGGGAAACTCAGGCTTTGGATGAGTATCACTAGGGTGAGTGTTAAGAATTCCTGCTGCCCAGACCAATGACATCAGGGTACCAATGGGGGGCGGGGGTAGGCCCAGACATCAGTTGTTCCAAAGCTCCCCATGCAACTCCAATTTGCAGCCAAGTGAGAACACCGCACTAGCAATAGAAAATTTAGATTCCACACCCACGGTGGCTTCAAGGTGGTGGAAGCAAGGCTAGAAGCCGAGCCTCTGACATGTTGTAGGACTCTGTGCTGTCTCTTCAATATAGCCCCACACTTAGTACAGGCACTAGTTCCATGCCAGAGAGGCAGCCTTCCCTTCTGTGACAGGGGAAGGTCACCTGGTCTCTCCTTCCTCCCCTGTAGACCAGCTATGCTAACATTCTTCCTTTAAAAAGGTGCTACATCAATCCAGTTGAGTCTCTCACATGCCAATTCCATGGACTTGTGAAGAACCATTTTAAAAGATGATTAGCAACTCTCTAAGTGGAGCAACTTCAATCACAGAAGGCAATGGAGAGGATCCAATTCAGAAATAATTTCTGTTACGAAAATAGATGTCCTAGAGCAGTGGTCGCCAACCTTGCGGACCTCACTCACGGACCATCGGTGGTCCATGGACCACCGGTTGCCGACCTCTGTCCTAGAGTATGAGAGACTTTTATAGAAGTCTTGGTGGGGCGCCTAGAGGTTTGAGGTCCATGGATGCAGCATTCTCCCCCATAGAAGCATCTGGAGCATTTGGGATCTTGGACCATCTAGTATGTAGAGCTCTCCTGTAAGTCTCGCTTTGGGCGGGGAGGAATAGGCTGAAGCAATCCATATCTTCTTAGTATGTTGTTCTAGTCAGCTTTTCGCCTCAGAGTGTCTGGTATTTTGCCTACACCCCCTCCCCCACAAAGAGACCAAACGCAGACTGAGTATTCTGCAGGCAAAATCATAGTTAGAGTGTCTCAGGTTATCAGAGTAAGTGGTAGTTGTCTGATTATAAAGTGGAAAGATATTATTCAGACATGGATATATCTGTAATCAGCAATGATGAAAAAGGAGGTGTACAGGAAGTGAATGGTAATTAAAGGGGATTAGGGACTTTTTTTTTTTTTTTTTTTGCTTGGGTGTATTGAGTCTGGCAGATGCCTAGAGAATGACCCGTTGCCTCTTCAAGGTCCATTAGCATCTGCAGTTCTCAAATGGCTTGAGAATATGCATGAATATGCTGTAATTTAGGAAGGAATCAAACAGCAGCATTCATGAAAGGATCTAATAAAACAGGTTTGGTTTTCAGTCAAGAAATATACAGGGGGGAAAAATATGGTCTTCAGCAATGCTTACAGCGGATAGTAGGCCAAAGCCTGCTTACCTACGTGCAGGGCACTCACTCTGAGAAGCCCAAGATCAAAGAAAGGATTTTGAGAAGAATAATTTTACTTCCCGGGGAAAGAGGGTGAGTAGCTGTATCTGGTTGTGGGACTGTGAGATCTGGAACACGGGGACCAGATTCTAGTCTCAACTGCGGGCTGACTGGCTCGTATGTCTCTTTTTGTCATTAGGCTTAGTTCAAATATCACCTTCCTTCCTTCCTTTTTGAAACTCTTAGCTGCTGAACGGACATACGTGTATATTGATAATCAAGTAAGCAAGTGTTACCTGACCCTTTTGAACGCCGATTCTTAAAAATTAGCATATCCATATGATTGATAGCTTATAAAGGAACTCATCTTGTCTGCCCTCAGACTGATGACTGTGGTGTCTCCCTAAAATAAGCCTCTGATTGTTTTGGGGTGTTTTGAGACGGGACATAACCACTGTCTGAATGTTCTGGCACAGGGAATTGCTGTAAATGCTCAAGCAAATGTGAGACCTCTTGCTTCTGTGACATGTATGACCCTGACCTCATGACCTGATGCTACCTATGACCCTCCGTCTAATTATGATCCCTTCCTTTTCACCGGGAGCAAAGCAGTGATAACCTGGTTTCATATGCAAAATCTAGGAAATGTTCCACCTGTCCCGGTGGTTTCCCTTGACTTAGAAAATCATTCATAGTTCTGCTCTGTCGGGGGGAATATTCACAAGCCTTCCTTGTCCCTTTAAATGGGTGTTTAATACGTTTGAAATGGCAACGCCTCCAACATCGGAGAATTAGAGCCTGCTTCCTTGGATAAATACGCAACTTTAAAATAGTCCAAGAAAGACCCCTGCAATCCCTCCTAAATGAGCTTTGATTTCTCTTGAAGCTGTTTCTAATAGCGGGAATTACAGAACATGGCTGTTTACCGTCTAGTAGGTGTGTGAGCAGGCAGCTTGCTTTGTGCTCACGGTGATATGCCATTCACGCCTGTGTTCAAGAAGCAAGCCGGCAAATTTGCAGGTCTCCTAGCAAAACGGAAGCTGCGCGTACTGCTCAGGAAGTTCTTGCCTTCTGCGTGTCTCTCCCTCTCTCTAGGCCCCGTCTCATCTCCGTACCTGTCTCTGCCTCTTTCCCTTGTTTCTCAATATGGCTCATTTGCATGCTTATTATTATTTCTTTCGCCAAAGGAATTTTATCCAAATCTTGCCTCTAGTTTGTTGTGTTTTGGAACTTGGGTATCGAGGAAATAAAAGAGCTCTAGACAACTGGGCCCTCATAGTTCATTAAGAGAAAGGTAGGGTCCAGGCTGACTAAGCGTCCCTTGCCTGCACGAAACCAGGTCTTCCTTTGCACATTCTCTTCTGTGACATGACCCAGCAATCTGCCTTTACACCAGCATTTTCCACCCAAAATATAAATGACAACTAGGTCCAATGATTAATGTAAGTTAAGAATTAGTATTGGTGCTATTTTGAGCACTAGCAATATCCCAGACCGGAATTCTGTGTACATCTTGTCACTTAGTATTCTCAGCTGCTGTTAGACAGGGATGCAGTTCGTCCCATTTCCCAGATGGCAAACCGGAAGAGCTGCCACCCGGAGCCTCAGGGCAGAGCTGTGAATGGCTGAGTGGGATTTGAATGGGGCTCCATCTGACTCCAAATGAGATGCTTGTGAGACTGTTGGCAGCAAACACTGACCGATGCTGGCTGTGCTGGGCACCCTCCTGGGCCCATGTCTGTTAAGCCATCCAACCTTCACATGGGCCTTGTGATAAAGAGACTTGCGTTATTTTCTCTTTTAAAGATGAAGAAACGGAGGCACAAGGAGTTACATAAGTTGCCTGTGTCACACAGTGTAGTCAGGGAGTGGGGGTGCTGGGGCTAAGAATCCAGGCTCTCTGCTCCCAAAGTCTGTGCCCTTAAAGGGCTATGCCTGACCTCCTCCACTCTTCCTAAGTTCCGGAGGAGTATTTATAGCTGTAGATTTCAGTCCCTTTCACACTCATCTCTGTGTAGAGAAACAACTAGAAATATCACCTTGGGGTTGTGAGAGTGACAGGAGGCTGCCCACTCCCCTTTTCTAAACATCTTTAAGGTTTGATTTTGGCATTCTTGTCTTTAAATGAAGGCTGTCAAGAGTGAGGTGTCGTTTTAAGTAGCTGACCACCACAATACCCAGAGTGGGTTGTCCTGGGCCTCACACCCTTCTGAGCTAGAGAGCAGGGCCCCACAGGTGAATAGAATGATTGAGTGAGGGAAGGAGTCCTGAAAACCAGCAAATGAACCCCCCCTGTTTTTCCCCTTCTTCCCTCCCTTCCTTCCTTCCTTCCTTCCTTCCTTCCTTCCTTCCTTCCTTCCTTCCTTCCATTCATCCATCTTTCTATCCATCCTTCCTTCCATCCATCCGTCCATCCATCCATCCATCCATCCATCCATCCATCCATCCATCCAACAAAATGAACTGACTATTCTGTGCCTATGTTAGAGGTGGGTGCTTGATACAAGAGATCAACTGAATCAGTGCTTTTCTTAGAAGGGGAGGGGTTAGAAAAGCCTTCATAAAATACATGATCTGGCATCTTCTAGGTAGGGGAGATGACAATGGCGGTTCATTAATATTTATAAACTCTCTTGAACCATCTCTCTGTGACATGGGGTGGTGGCGCCTTTTGATTCTCTCTTGATTTAGCTTTGTCTGGCCTTGCTCATCACATCCATCAAGCCATTCTCACGGTTTCCTTTACTTGCCTTGTCACATTCTTCTTCCTCCTCCACAGCGTGTCATGGAAACGTGAGACATAACAGACACTGAAAACAGTGTGAAGGCAGATTAATAAATCATGTTAAAGTATTACAATTGATATTGGTTTTTTTGCCACGTTTTATCATTTATAATTTATTAAGCATGTTATTTGTCACCTGGTTAAGCAAGAACAACCAATATTTTATTGGGGGATCTGATTTCTCAATGCCTTTAACCAACGTGGATTGGAAGTGACAGAATCTTCCCTGCAGAGAGGGGTAGGGTGCCAGCCTGGGTCAGCTGGCAGTTGACCTTGTGAATTCTTAGTTTGTTGGTAGATTTTGGAGGCAGTCCGAAGCCCTCTGCATATCCAGGACGGGCAGTCAGGAAAAGTGCACGTGTTTTCCCTCCCTCCTGTGCCTGCCCCCCAGGGGGGCAAAATAGGGGGTGGGTAAGTCACATCCCCAACACATCAGGCTCCCCTGTGCTGGCCATTGTTCCCCCAATACTTATTTTTTTAAAATATATATTTTATTGATTTTTACAGAGATGAAGGGAGAGGGATAGAGAGCTAGAAACATTGATGAGAGAGAAACATCGATCAACTGCCTCCTGAACTCCCCCTACTGGGGATG
The DNA here is from genome assembly GCF_027574615.1 of Eptesicus fuscus. Classification (NCBI taxonomy): domain Eukaryota; kingdom Metazoa; phylum Chordata; class Mammalia; order Chiroptera; family Vespertilionidae; genus Eptesicus; species Eptesicus fuscus. The sequence continues at coordinate 20,579,727 of NC_072495.1, read as the reverse complement.
TTCCCGCAACCAAGGTACATGCCCTTGTCCGGAATCAAACCTGGGACCCTTCAGTCTGCAGGCCGATGCTCTATCCACTGAGCCAAACTGGTCAGGGCCCCCAAATGCTTATTGAGAGCCTGCTATGTGCAGGTATATCGGAAGTGCTTGGGGTACCGTACTTTCCGGCGTATAAGACGACTGGGCGTATAAGATTTTCCTGGGTTAAAAAGTTGTTTTATACGCCAGAAAATACAGTATATTGGACTATATTGATGGGATTAGATATAATGGATTAGAGATATTGGACTACCGTATTTTCCGGCATATAATACAACTTTTTAACCCAGGAAAATCTTATACGCTCAGTCGTCTTATACGCCGGAAAATACAGTACATCAGTAAACAAAGCCATCTGACCCCTGCCCTTGTGGAAATTACCTGCTAGCAGGAGGAGACAGATAACAAAAAAGAAACACGATACATACATAAATGTGACAGGAGGTCACCAGGCGACAAGTGCTCTAAAGTAAAAAGGGGGAGAAGAGAGAAAGGCAGAGTGCGTGGAGCGAGCGAATAGCCCGTGTGTGCAAGCAGCAATGCTATTTGCTGTAGAGAGTTCCTGGCATTTTCCTGGCTGGAATGGCATTTGGATCCCAGAGGACTAGAGCCAAGTGTACAGTCCGCCTTCACCAGCTCTGGGAGGTTGCTGTAGGGCGGGAAGACGCACCTGGAGACCTGTGTTGTCCCTTTCCAAGAGGAGGCAGCTCTCCCTGCACCGCCCCATCTACTCCCCACGCTGCAGAGAAGGGCTCTGCTAACTCCTGGGACATCCGCCCCCCCTCCGCCCTTGTCCTTCTAGGAGGAAGGGGCAGGCCTAAGTTGGAGGGGCCAGGACCCCACCTGGCTGTGGACATGCCCAAGTGCCTCTTCCCTTTCACAGGGTGTCACGGGAAGTCAGAGGACTGGCACAGGGGCCTGCTGGCCGTGGATGGTCTGGGAAACCTGGGAGCGAAAGTTCCAGCCGTTCAGTAGCCAAGGCCTTCATCTGGAACACGGCGTGACTTAGCTGTTGCCTCTTCTGGTTCCCGCTGACCACTCCCTTGGTGTCCGGCTTTGGGTTATTTCTGGAGGGAAATATAAATCCAGGGGCTTCATCTCTGGAAGCTGTGGGGGAGCTTCTGGAGAGCATGAGGATGTGAATATCCCTCTGATGCTACTCGGCGCAGGACTCGAGTCTGAAGGGGCTCATTGGTTGCATCTAAAGGCAGGCTGTGGTTCCAATAGGGCATCCTAGCAGTGGGGGATTTAGGGAGCAGTGGCAGCATCTGGGCACAGGGCATCACAGTTGCGGGGGGGGGGCACTTGGGGAGCAGTGGGGAGCACCTGGAAAACCCCACATTCCGAAGCCACCAGTGCCACTTACCGACTCTGGAGACTTGATTAAAAATCAGTGAGTGAAAGAAGGAAGAGGTTACAGTTAGCGTACGGAGAAGCACAGCATCATAGCGTTCATTGTTCATTCTACGTAGCACAGACTTAGAGCAATTCCTGGCTTCCCTGGTGGAAGTGTCCGTGCCACCCATGGCACCTCCCAAGGGCACCTCCCAAGGGCACTGGTGTGGGGCGGGGGGGGGGGGAGTTGAGAATCTTTGACTTAGGAGGAGGGGATGGAGGAGAAAGTGCTAACCTTTTTTTGTTTAGAGGCAGCTTATGATAAGATGCATCTTATTATAAGAATCCTTTGAAGAACTTGATAAAAATACTGATTCTTGGATAGCAACTTCATTGTTATTTCCTCCTCCCCTACCTTGTGCTTCCACAATATTCCCTAGACCCCTGTTACCCATTCACACATTTTCCCGTCAAAGGCATACTGACTCTTGGGCTTCCCACCCTGAAAGAATCCATCAGAATCTCGAAGGGGAGGCATCGGGGAGTTGTCTTTAACCAGCACTCCCCGTGGTTCTTCCAGGATGGGGAGCACGTGGCTTTCATCCCCATGCGCATGAGAATCCACCAAGGAGCTTTTGGGAATTGCTAATGCCCAGGCCTCCCCTCGGAGAACCTGCCCTAACTCCCCTGGGTGGGCCTGAAGGACTCGCGTTTCCCAGCTCCGCAGGGGATTCTCATGTGCATTAGGGGTGAGGCTCTGTGTCCAAGAGCTGGGGTGGACCCCTCCCTCCCTCACTGTGCATCCCTGGGTGAGTAACTTCTACGTACCCCACCTCCGGAGGTCCTGGGATGGAGGGGTGCTGTCCCTGTCCTTCCTTCTCGGGTCCTCTGGATGTGAGCGCCCTCTTCCATCTCTGTGTGGAGTGAGCCCTGGGCTGCGTGGACCTCGCCAGCCTCCCCCTCCCCCGTGGCCTGAGCTTGTCTGGGTGAGGAATGCGAGGGGCATGGGGAGTGCAGGTTCCACGGTGACTGAGCCAGGTTCCGTCTGCTGCTGGGAGTCCTGGGCGCCTCGGGTAATGAGGAGGGAAGGCGCTGGGCAGGACCCGGCGTTAGTCCTGCCCTGTCCACCCCCACATTATCCTGACTTATTACGTTGTAATGAATTGAACCATTCCACTTCATTATTTCATATTCGAGGAGATTTATAGATTGTCCCGGTGGCTGAAGAGGCAGTGATTAAAGGAGCAGCGCTAATGAATCTGGTTCTGCACAAAGCCGTTTAATTAATGCTCAGCCCAGGGGCTGTAAACCACTGGCTGATAACAAACCTGCCCGCTGAAGGGCTCAACTGACAACTTCCCACAAAGCAAGGCCTGATGGGTGACACGGGCAAGTTCCTCAAGTGGCAAGTACGGGTGCTAAACAGTCTCCCGCCCAGCAGCGGGCTCACTGTTGCAGAGCTGTCCGAAAGAGCAGGACCCAGCACATTTAGGGTTTTTTCTGCAAAAGCGATTCGATGCTCCCTGGTCCCCTGTATCCTCCCTCCCTCCCCGCTCCCTCCATCCTCTTCCATCCCACTGGCCTGGACTGTGTGATCACACCTGAGCTTTTGGAACGTATTGTCTGAGTTGTGTGGATGGTGGGGAAGATGCCTGTCACCCTCCCCAAAGCTCCTGGGGTTCCACACGGCTCTTTCTCCCTCAGCTTCCCCCAGAGAGGGCCCTGGAGGTCAGTCAAGTCTGATGTCCTGTTGAAAGGCTTAAAAAATGACTGTTTGCTCTTGTCATGTTTGGTGGAGCAATACCTGCTGGCATCTGGGCTTGGGAGAGTTCCATCTCCCCAGCTCCCCAGCTGCTAAGCGACTTGACGTCTCTGATGGGAGGCACATGGGAGGTGGCTGGAGCCAGTCGGGGTCTCCAGAGCAAGTCCCAATATCCTCCATCCTCGCCACACCGCTCTGCGCCCCAGGGGCTCTCAATACACGCTGTTTCCTGACAAATTAAGTCCAAAGGGTGACGAGTAACACAACAGCCCTTTTCTGTTCTTTCAATGGTCTCCTGCCAGGATTTGATGTTTGGAGACGTGAGACATTGTGATCAGACGGCTTTTCAGTGAGTGGAGAGCAGTGATGCCCTGAGACGGAGCAAGTTGGGTCATATGACTAACACTAATAACAGTGATTCTAATGACAAAAGGGACGCAGCCATACGAAGAGAGAAAATTCCCAGCTGACAAAATGACTTGAGGGGAAAAAATGATAGCCAAGTGGGGTTGATTGAATTAACAGTTCCATTTAGCAGACACATCAGCAGAACAAGGCATAGAGGAGGCAACCGAGAGTGTGACGGGTGACAGAGCTGAGCTAGACATGGAGATGGGGACAGCCAAGTTTGTTTCCTTCCAGGCTTGGTGGCCCGGCTGCCTCACACTCAGGGAAGTTGTAGAGTCTGGGAGAGGTTTCCTGATGTCTACCAAGTAGCCCAGATGGCTTCATTTCAGCAATATTATGGCTTCTGGCCTCCTACCTGCAAGGACTCCCAAGGGCAAGGTCATCCCAGGAGACAAGGGGTTTAGTCCTTTTAGGACTAAAATCTCTGTAGAGTCTGGAGAGCAGACCTCCCAGTTCAGAGGGGCGCAGCCACTTCGCTGGGCAGGCCTGGCTGCAGAAGTCCCCTTTCCCTTGAATTAATGTGATCTTGGTGCACAGTGGCCCCAGCTTGCTGCCGGCCCTGGCACAGCTACGGTCAGGGTGGCTACTTGGCTGCTCCGAGTTAACCCAAGGGCTATGCTGTCACTGAGCACCTACCTTGTCTTGCTCTCTACATTTTCCCTTCTTCCTGTGATAAATCATCTCAGCTGCGCTGTATTCCCCTTGCTCTAAACTCCTCTCAGAAACATATTCTTTTCTTCCCTGTACAAGGCAGCTGCAATCCTATATAATAAAAGGCTAATATGCAAATTGTCCCCTCGGGAGTTCAACCACTCACTATGATGTGCGCTGACCACCAGGGGCCGGTGCAGAACAAAGGAAAGCCCTGGCTGGCAGCCGGCAGCCGGGGGAAGGAAGGCCCCAATCAGCCCTGATCGCTGGCCAGGCCTAGGGACCCTACCTGTGCATGAATTTCGTGCACCGGGCCTCTAGTATTTACATAAACATGAAAGTTTTCTAAGAAATAGCTGGGGTGGATTAGGGAACTAGTATTTCAATGTAATATACTTAGAACATAGTAACCTCAGAAATATTAACTGATAGTAAGTGTTGCATTTTTAAACAATTGTGCCTTTTATCCTACCTGCTCAGGCATGATTCAATATCATTTAACTGACTTGCTTTTTATATTACTCCCATTTGACATTTGGAAAAACTGAGGCACCTAGGAGGAATGTGACTGACCCAGGAATAGTGGTACAGTGGAGGTAAAACAATGTACAGCTCCAAGTAGGAGCTTGCTAGGGAGAGCTGCTGGCTGGGTGAATTCTGCATTATGTATCTCGGATTTTGGTAAGCAATTCTGAACACTTTGTTGGGCATATTATGACCAAAATGGGAAGGTGCCTGAGGCTGAGGTTAGGAAAGTGGATGATTCGCAAAATTTTGTGATTTTTAGTGTGCTTATTCTAGATTCCACTTTCTCTACCACCACTAGACTATAGGTCAACAATCAGGTGTATTTTTTAGAAGGTAAATTGAGAAGGAGTGCACATTTGGGAAATAGAACAGAATTCACTTCTAAATGATACAATAAGCTTATTTTTTAATGGTAAAGAAGACCATGCACATACACCTGCATATATGGAAGACTAAGCAACACAGAAGACAGGAATTTTAGCCAGCACAGCATAGGCAGGCAATATAGGCAGGCAAATTTATGTTAAAACCAAGAAGAACTCATTTCTTAACCCACGTCCTACCTCCAGGAACCTTAATCTGGTTCAAATATAATGAAGGGCCTCGTTGGGAAAGAAAACACTAAAGAAACTGAACTCCTGCATGAAGTCTTAGTAGGAAGGACTGGTTTTCTTATTTGTGCAAACAGCATTGGCTCCCGACTTCCGGAAACAGGAAGAGGAAGGTGGGATGATATTCAGTGTACCACGGCTGCTTTGTTGACCTCCACTCAGGAAGAGCAAACTCTTGGTAATTGAGATTTTTTTAAGGGGACATAGACATTTTTCTTTTACCCTTAAGTTCACATATGCTGAGCAGAATTCCAGTAATTTTGGCCGTCTCCAACTGCATTCTGCTTCCTTGTGTTCTTTCTAGAGCGTGAACTGATTTGTCCTGCCTCCTCCATTCTTGCTCCTTTGATTTATAGCAAAGGCACCACCTTCTCTGGACACATGCTTCCTAGCACTTTCTTCTCTTTTTTAAAAATATTTTTTATTGATTTCAGAGAGGGAGGGAGAGGGAAAGAGAGAAACATCCATGATGAGAGAGAATCACCCATTGACCACCTCCTGCACACCCCCTACTGGGGATGGAGCCCACAACCCAGGCATATGCCCTGACCAGGAATGGAACCATGACCTCCTGGCTCGTAGATCAACGCTCAACCACTGAGCAATACTGGCTGGGTCACGTTCTTCTATTTCTTCTATTTATTTCTTGAGCTGATCAGAAGAATGGAATCAATATGGCATTTGCTGGAAAAGATATGAAACCCAATATTTAGAAAGGTCTGTCAAAGGTCTACCAAAAGAGTGTGGCAAACTCACAGGCCTAAGGAAGCAGGACTTTCACCCAAATGAATGAGATAATATCCACCGATTAGTGCTAAGTGGCTCTGACTAGGACCCAGTATAATGCCTGTCTAACTTGAATTACTTTGTACAGTGGGTTTATGGCAAAACCAGATGGCTCTAAAACACTCAAAGAGCCATCGCTTGTTCCAAGGGACGCTAATTTGTGATTCTTGCTGGCCATGTGCTTCCAAGCAAATTTACCTCCAAGTTCAGAGGCAACCAGGGTTCAAGGACAAGAGGGGCCGGCACGTTTTTCTGGTGATCCTCACATCAAACCAATGTCTTTTACTCCCTTCTTCTCAGCAAACTTTATCTTCTATCATCCACCTACTCCTTTTTTCCCATTTTCCTTTCTAGAATCTTCTCTTATTCCTCTATTTTCTTGTCTTTTTTCTGTGTTTGTGTGTCTGTGTGTGTTTTTTTCTCCTATGGGCATATTTGGGCACAGATAGATACCAGAGTCCTTTGTGAGACCTGGTAGACACAAGGAGAAACAGCCAGTGGCCCCTCCTTTCTGACCTTCTCAGATGGCAAACACAAAGGGAAGCTTATCTTGTATTTGAGAATTTATTGTCCTTTATCTAAACCATTTTTGTTTCATTTTAAATAGTTCTCTTAATTTTTCTGAGTTGGATTTAGAAAATAGCCAATTATTTCTATTATTGTAATTAGTCCTGATACATTTTTTAAAATATTTTTTATTGATGTCAGAGTGGAAGGGAGAGATAGAAACATCAACAATGAGAGAGAATCATGATCGGTTGTCTCTTGTACTCCCCACACTGGGGATCGAGTCTGCAAACCAGGCATGTGCCCTGACCGGGAATTGAACTGTGACCCCCTGCTTCATGGATCGATGCTCAACCACTGAGCCATGCCATCCAGGCTAATTAGTCCTGATGCATTTAATATCCTACTCAACTTTCAACTCTGTAGATTTCATGTCCTAGGTGTTTGAGTCACGTTCCTGGGAAACAGGAATTTGAGAGCAGGTGTTTTATTTGGCAGTGCTCTTGGGCAGAGCACTTGTAAGGGGGTTAGAGAAGCAGGGCTTGGCAATAGGAGAGGTTGACCTGCTCTTTAGTCACAGTAATGGCCCCCCATGGGATG